>NC_042616.1:231064142-231368084 GCF_901001135.1 Rhinatrema bivittatum | reverse complement strand
TAATCAGTACTATTTTGATACTTCTTTAAAAAAGAACATTTTGGGAAGTTATAAACATATTGCTTGGAAGGCATTTTTCAAAGTCATTTACCCTGGGAAACCGAAATGTCTAATAATCACCCTCCTCTATCTGGGTAAAAGTATGCATAAGCTTCTATCGTTTGTGTATTTCAAACAGGTTAAAAAGAGGCAACTTTGGGGGAGTGTTTAGTAGGGATGTGAATCGTTTTTTGACGATTTAAAATATCGTCCGATATATTTTAAATCGTCAAAAATCGTTAGAGCCGCGATACAATAACAATTCCCCCGATTTATCGTCAAAAAATCGTAAATCGGGGGAAGGGGGAGAGCGAAAAAACCGGCACACTAAAAAAACCCTAAAACCCACCCCGACCCTTTAAAATAAATCCCCCACCCTCCCGAACCCCCCCAAAATGCCTTAAATTACCTGGGGTCCAGAGGAAGGGTCCCGCTGTGACCTTCCACTCTCGGACCTCCAGTGCTTGTAGAAATAGCGCCGGCGCTACCTTTGGTTTTTCCGTACGGAAAAACGATTCGCGGCAGGAGATCGCTCCCGGACCCCCGCTGGACCCCCAGGGACTTTTGGCCTGCTTGGGGGGCCTCCTGACCCCCACAAGACTTGCCAAAAGTCCAGCGGGGGTCCGGAACGACCTCCTGCAGTCGAATCGTGTTGTCTACGGCCGGCACCATTTTGCGCAAAATGGCGCCGGCCATAGACAACACGATTCGACTGCAGGAGGTCGTTCCGGACCCCCGCTGGACTTTTGGCAAGTCTTGTGGGGGTCAGGAGGCCCCCCCAAGCTATCCAAAAGTCCCTGGGGGTCCAGCGGGGGTCCGGGAGCGATCTCCTGCCGCGAATCGTTTTTCCGTACGGAAAAATGATTCGCATGCAGGAAGTCGTTCGGGAGTGATCTCCTGCCGTGAATCGTTTTTCCATACGGAAAAATGATTCGCGGCAGGAAGTCGTTCCCGGACCCCCGATGGACCCCCAGGGACTTTTGGCCAGCTTGGGGGGGCCTCCTGACCCCCAGAAGACTTGCCAAAAGTCCAGCGGGGGTCCGTAACGACCTCCTGCAGTCGAATCGTGTTGTCTATGGCCGGCGCCATTTTGCGTCGCCATTTTGCGCAAAATGACGCCGGCCGTAGACAACACGATTCGACTGCAGGAGGTCGTTCTGGACCCCCGCTGGACTTTTGGCAAGTCTTGTGGGGGTCAGGAGGCCCCCCAAGCTGGCCAAAAGTCCCTGGGGGTCCAGCGGGGGTCCGGGAGCGATCTCCTACACTCCTGACCTCGGGGGACAAAAAACAAAATGGCGCCGGCGCTACCTTTGACCTGTCATATGACAAGGCAAAGGTAGCGCCGGCGCCATTTCTACAAGCACCGGAGGTCCGAGAGTAAAAGATCACACCGGGACCCTTCCTCTGGACCCCAGGTAATTGAAGGCATTTTGGGGGGGGGTTCGGGAGGGTGGGGAATTTATTTTAAAGGGTCGGGGTGGGTTTTAGGGTTGTTTTAGTGTGCCGGTTTTCCCGCCCTCCCCCCCACTGGACTCCAGGTAATTTAAGGCATTTTGGGGGGGGGGGGGGGATTTATTTTAAAGGGTCGGGGTGGGTTTTAGGGATGTTTTAGTGTGCCGGTTTTCGATTTTCACGATTTTCACGATTTTTAAAAAACCCAAACGGCAACAATCTGATTCCCTCCCCCTCCCAGCTGAAATCGATCGTTAAGACGATTGATCACACGATTCACATCTCTAGTGTTTAGGTCTGGGCAATAAAATAGCCCATGCAGAGGAGATTTTCATTAGAGCACAAGCTCTTGACTTTTATCCCTCTCCTTGTAGCATTCACAAACAGCATACTTTATGCTACCTAATTTTCAAAGAGAAAGTACCAAGTTGTTTCTTTTTGAAAATTTGCTTCAAACTGCTCGCATTCTGTGCAACTTCATGGTCTATTTCAAATTCGCTTCCCCCTTTATAGTTGTAACAGTCTGAAAAAGAGAAGGTAAAAGCCAAACTCATAATTCAGTATTTTAGTGCCTAGGGAGTCAAATACAATCAACCAATTGAATGTAACACTGTCTCGTTACTGCTGCCAACGGAACACCTGCAAAAGAAGTGTTCATTTGAAGCCAGTGGCAAAAACCTCTTTAAACATAACAGCCTACACATTTTCATGTGGATTCAAACTGGACAAACATGCTTTATGAAACTTTCAGCACTGTTTTGTTTTCCATCTGAGCAAAAAAAGACTTCAGAGTGCTACGCCTGCACATCTGTCAGTGCGTGATTTAATCCAGTGATAGGGTTGACACACGTCGAGCAACTGTTTCCCAGTAGCAACAGATGGAACATTCAATAGAATCAGATATTAAAACAAAACAGAAAGCCCTAAGGCTTCTATAGCTTTTTTAGTTGGTACAGAAGACTGTTAAAGAAACTTGAAGAGCTGTTGCAGTGTAAGACAGAGGGACTTATTCAGTAATGATTTTTTTAAAAAGGACAGAGGGGCAAAAGTTATTTTTTGAATAAGGATCATAATGTAAATGCGGTAAACTGCTAAGTGAAATAAAAATATTTTTTTCAATGTCTTAATATTTACCACTCTATTCATTAGTATTTAATGGTTATAGGTATATCTACCCAACACAACACAACAGGGAATCAAATAACTAATAACACTTATTTGTTGTCACATGTACTGTATAAACATATTCTAGTTAATACATTTTATCATACCTATTATTTAATTTTAAAAACAGTAAACAATTTATTGTATTGCACTTTTCATCATACATAAATAAACTTTACATACACAGTCTTATAACAATATCATATCAGACAATACATATCACCATATACATATACCCTCACCTTCAAAATATGTATTATAATGAATTTACTGTACAGATTGTCCAAACATGCCCTCAATGATAACAACCCATACCCTCAACACTAACCAATATCACGTAATCACATTCACTCATCACTCATGCATCTAAAAATCCCACTCCCCATAAAATATAACACCACCCGCCCCGATGGTCTATGTATTAGGGATGTGAATCGTGTGCCCGATCATCTTAATGATCTGGTTCGGCTAGAGGGAGAAAAAAATCTGATCGGTGGTGATGTGAATCGGAATCGGTTCCGATTCACATCGTTAATTTTTTTTTAGTGAGGCCCGACCCTTTAAAATTGACCCCTTACCTTCCTTCACCCTCCCGAACCCCCCCAAAACTTTTTATGAGTACCTGGTGGTCCAGTGGGGGCGCGGGGACCGATCTCCCACTCTTGGGCAATCGGCGCCATTTTGGCTGCCACTCAAAAATGGCGCCGATGGCCCGATAAAAAAAAAAACCCACCCGACCCTTTAAAAATGACCCCTTAGCTTCCCCCACCCTCCCGAGCCCCCCAAAACATTTTAAAATTACCTGGTGGTCTAGTGGTGGTCCCGGGAGCGATCTCCCATTCTCGGGTCGTCGGCTGCCACTCATAAAGATGGCGCCGATGGCCCTTTGCCCTTACCATATGACAGGGTATCCGTGCCATTGGCCAGCCCCTGTCACATGGTAGGAGCACTGGATGGCCGGCGCCATCCTCCTCTGGAGGAGTCCGGTAGAATGGAGAGAAAGTTCAGGCGATAACCTTGAGAGATTATGGTGAGACCCACTGGTCTGAGGTGATTGTGTGTGGCATAATCGACCTCCCACTGGTATCTGAGGCAATGGAAACTGGCTGCTACTCTCTATGCAGGAGTCAAAAACCGGAAGCAAGGCCCGGCTGAGGAGCTGCTTGTGGCTTTTGTTTACGAGGTTGACAAGACTGGGCTTTTTGGAAAGGTCTCGTTGAACGAGTCCTAGACTGTGGTGGATAGGACTTCTTTGGACAGAAGAATGACTTTTTAGTATCCTTCCTGAAAGGCTGTTTGGAGGAATACTGAGAGGGCATCAGAGAGAGCTGGCGAAGGGTCTCATGATGTTCCTTGAGTTCCGCCACTGTCTGCTGAATCTGTTCCCCAAACAGATTGTCCCCTATGCAGGGCAGATCAGATAATCTCTCCTGTTCTTCAGGGCGCAAGTCTGAAGACTTAAGCCAGGCCCATCTTCTTGCTGAAATAGCAGTTGCAGATACCCTGGAAGCGGTGTCAAAGATATCGTAAGAAGATTTTATTTCATGCTTCCCTGTCTCAAACCCCTTGTGTACTAGGGTTAGAAGTTGTTCCTGGAATTGTTGAGGCAGGGACTCTGCAAAGTCCTGTACCTGCTTGAATAAAACCCTGTTGTACTGGGTAATATACAGCTGTTAGGAGGCGATCCGTG
Organism: Rhinatrema bivittatum; assembly: GCF_901001135.1. Taxonomy (NCBI): domain Eukaryota; kingdom Metazoa; phylum Chordata; class Amphibia; order Gymnophiona; family Rhinatrematidae; genus Rhinatrema; species Rhinatrema bivittatum. Next base: position 231,363,739 of record NC_042616.1, on the reverse strand, counting down.
AGATAAACATCGATCCCTGGAAGACACGCCGGCCAATGGCATCCAGGAATTTTTGTTCCTTACCTAGGGGAAAGGAAGAGTGGGGTTTTGATCTTTTTGCCCTTTTTCGGGCAGATTCTACAACCACAGGTTTCTGGAAACCTGGGGCTGACTGGACCAAATAAGTGGTATCAGCTTTTCTGTTGACTGGAGCAACAGAACCAGGGTGTTCCCAGTTCTTTTTGAGTAGATCCAAAAGAACCTGGTGAATAGGGATGGAGGTTATTTCTTTGGGAGCATCCAGGAATTGTAACAGCTCCATCATTTGATGTCTGTCATCTTGTTCAGTCTGCAATTGGAAGGGAACCAATTCAGACATTTCCTTCACAAAATTTGTGAAGGAAAGGTCCTCTGGAGGAGAACGCTTCCTGCTTTCAGTAGGAGAAGGTGGCGATGGCAAGTCATCGGTGTCTTGAGAAGAATCATCAGTCCAGGTGTCATAGGGATCAGGACCTGCCCCTCTAGGAACCTGAGAAGGATAGGATGATGGTATTCTTGAAGGTCCCGGTCTAGGTTCCAAAGGCATCGAGGGAAGTACTGGAGGCACCGATGAAGGCATCGAGGGCACCGGTGCAGGCATCGAGGGCATCGATGGATGGATCGGTGGCGTTGATGGGCACGTCAATGGTTGAAGCATCGTAAGAACTCCCAATGGAGGAATGCGGAATGGTGTTTCCCCTCCCAATGGCAGAGTAAGCGGGGAGGGCAGCGGAGACATCAATGACCCAGGATCCATCGGTGGAAAAGCGGCTATAAGCGCTTCCATCTTCGAAAACAACGGTTCCAGTGCTGCCGGAATCGGATCGGTGGTCGGTTCCACAATCAGCACCGGTTTCGGTGTCGGAGGAACTTGGAGTCTGTGCATCGCCTTATCGATGGCCTCCTGAACCATCCGATCCAGTTCTTCACGGAGACCTGGAGCAAGCAGCCCCGGATCCGGAAGGGAAGGAGGCAGAGGCATATCTGGAGGGACCACCGTTAAAGGCGGAATCACGGCTCCCGATACCCGTCCGGGTGAGGGTTGCCTTGGTGACCCGGTCGCAGAAAGGGTCGGTGCATTTTCTGGATGGGGCTTTTTCGATGGCGGCTCGGACGATGGTGAGGTCGAAGATTTTCCTTCCTCAATGGTCTGAGATTTGCGGTGTCAGTGCCGATGTTTCTCTCTACGATCCCCTCGGTCCTGAGGGGGAGTAGAGGTAGTTGAAGGGTGAGAAGTCATCTATGCCGGACGGTCACCGGCCGGTGGCCGATACTGGTGCGAAGTGGACGATGCCAGTTCAGATGCCATCGATGCAATGGACGGCGGAGTTTGAGAACGGAAGAGAAGTTCCATTTTCTCCATTCTGGCCTTGCGACCTTTTGGTGTCATTAAGGCACATTTGGTGCAAGTCAGGATATCATACTCGCACCCGAGACATATTACACAGACTTTATGCGGGTCTGTAATGGACATAGTGTGAGTACAGTCCGGGCACCGACAGAGCCCCGACGCCATGGCCTTTGAAAAATTTAGCCGCGGTACGGTTGATGGCCAGTAGGCCGCAAGGACCAAACTCGACGGGAATCGATCGAAACCGGGTAAAAAACTTACCGGAGTACCGCGGAGTCAAAAATTCAAAGGAGGGACCCCTGTGGGGTATGAAAGTTTTTAGTAATTCCGTGAGGAAAATTCCTGTCAGGAATCTCTGTGGAGCTCCTTAACCCACGTGGCTACTACTGCACGGAAAAAATAAGACTGAATAGGGACCCCTGCTGGCTGCAGGTTTAGTGCCATGCTGGGCATGCCCAGTAGGTACCAGTCATAGTTCTAGAAACTTTGACAAAAGTGTTCTGTGATTGGGCTCCATCCTGTGATGTCACCCATATGTGAGGATACCATCCTGCTTGTCCTGTGAGAACTTGAAAAATAAAAGATAAATACATTTTAAAATGGTTTTTAGAGGTTGGGGAAGAGAGGGGAAGGGGAAGGGAGGTTAGGGTAGGGTAAGGAGTAGGAAAGTTCTCTCCCAGTCCGCTCCTAAATTGGAGCGGACTGGGAGAGAGAGGAGCGCCCAGTCCGCTCCTAAATTGGAGCGGACTGGGCGGGAACTGGGGAAGGCCCCGATGCGTCGCCATGTTATAAAATCGTGCATCCATGTGTGCATACCGGGTAGCATGTGCACATTTTTTAAAAATCTACCCCAAGTGAAAAATAATTTTCTCCTATTCGTTTTAAATGTGTTACTTGCTAACTTCATGACGTGCCCCCTAGTTCTTGTATTATCCAAAAGAGTAAATAACCATTTCACATTTACCCGTTCAAGTCCTTTGATGATTTGGTAGACCTCTATCATAATCCCCCCCCCCAGCCATCTCTTCTCTAAGCTCCCGAACCTCTTTAGCCTTTCCTCATAAGGGAGCCATTTCATGCCCTTTATCATTTTGGTCACCCTGCTCTGTACTATCTCCAGTGCAACTATATCGTTTTTGAGATGCAGTCATCAAAATTGCACATAGTATTCAAGGTGTGGTCTAACCATGGAGTGATACAGAGACATTATGACATCCTCCGTTTTATTTGCCGTTCCCTTCCTAATAATTCTTAAAATTCTGTTTGCTTTTTTGACTGCCACAGAACACTAAGCCAATAATTTCAATGTAATATCAACTATGACACACAGATCTATTAAAAAAATAGGGATGTACATCTGTTTGAAATGATATAGAAAATATCTATGACATTTCCTATTTTATTTCATTTCATTTTCAAAACAAAATAAAGAAAAACAAACAAAATTTAGCTTGTTTTCTTTCATTTAAGTTTGAAGACACAGCCATCATCACCTTGTAAAAAAAAAGCCACTGGGTCTGGGTCTCTTCTCATGTCCATCAAACCTGTTTAAATGAAAAGCCCCCTCTGGTTCCCAGGACTCAGCACCTTCCTTCACCTCTCTAACCTAGCTCTTACCCTACTGTGGGTCTTCCCAGGGCAGGGGTGATACTCAATTACTTTTGCCACGCAGCTCCGGATTTTCAATATGACTGCCAGTCAACCCAAGGCCAGCACCATTATGTTGTACAGTGCTGGGGAGGAGGACACTTTCCTTTCATTTTTTAAATGCAAGATTTTGCTACCCTGTCTCTGTTCTGCTACCTTGCCAGTGAAAAATTCTACTACCCTGTCTAGGTTAAATTTTTTACATACTTTTTCAGATAACTTATTGCCTGTTTTAATCCACTGAATCTAGCTGGACAGGGCATTACCTAGAAACTAAAATTAAGAATGAAGTGGAATCCTTGGCATTAAGAAACCTTTTTGCTGCTCTGACCTATACAAATGCTGACCTATGAACTCTGATGCAATATAGTTAATTTTCACAACCCTGCCCAGTTGCAGTCTGTGGATTCAGAAGCAATATAGTTGAATAGCATATCTTTCAAATGGTTTATGCAGAACTTTATAAAGTCTTTGATTTGATTGATTGCAACTTGGATTGCAAGTTGATTGTAATCCATCTTTTGACTAATATTGGAAAAGGCACACTATCAAATGTTTATAAATAAATAAATAAAAAACAAGGCAGAATTATGATTTCATAACTTAAGAACATAAGAACATGCCATGCTGGGTCAGACGAAGGGTCCATCAAGCCCAGCATCCTGTTTCCAACAGTGGACAATCCAGGCAATAAGTACCTGGCAAGTATCCAAAAACTAATTATATCCTATGCTACTGAATGATACTGATGCCAGTAACAGCAGTGGCTATTTTCTAAGTCAACTTGATTAATAGCAGGTATTGGACTTCTCCTCCAAGAACTTACCCAATCATTTTTTAAATACAGCTACACTAACTGTACTAACCACATCCCCTGGCAACAAATCCCAGAGTTTAATTTTGCGTTGAGTGAAAAAGAACTTTCTCCGTTTAGTTTTAAATGTGCTACGTGCTAACTTCATGGAGTGCCCCCTAGTCCTTCTATTATCCAAAAGAGTAAATAACCGATTCACATTTGCCTGTTCTAGACCTCTCATGATTTTAAACACCTCTATCATATCCCCCCTCAGCTGTCTCTTCTCCAAGCTGAACAGTCCTAACCTCTTTGTCAGCTTCGTGGACCCTTGGGCCGATCGGAACCAGGAGATGGAATACCTTAGAGAGGTAGAGACACCGGTTCCAACCGGGAGGCGGCGAAGACAGGCTCGCGGACAGCTGAGAGGAGGACACGAAGGGCCCTATGCGACCAAGGGCCAGGAGGAGAGGCTGACCCAGTGGAAGAGGATCTTCGCCCTGGAAGCCGGTACTCCCCCGAGAGGAGCTCGTAGGAGTCCGGCCGCTGGGACTTAGGCGATTCACCCTGGAAGCCGGTGTCCCCCCGGGAGGAGCCCGTAGGAACCCGGCCGCTGGGACTTAGGAGATCTCTACCGACGGAGTCGAGCTCACCAGGCCAGGGTCAGGTGCCGGAGAATCGCCGTCAGCCAGTCCGCGTCTAGAGCCAGAGGATCGTCGTTAGCCAGTCCAAGTCAAGAGCCAGAGAAGTACCGAAAGCCAAGCCGAGTCGAGAGCCAGAAGTCACCGAAGCCAAACCAGAGTCAGGAGCCAGGAAGAACCACAAGCCAATCCGAAGTCGAAAACCAGGAGATCAAGCGATGAGCAGGAACACAGCAACTGGGAGCAGGACGAACCTGGGAACCTCGTTGCAAGGCGATGTCCTGGTCCAGCTGCAGGGTTTAAGTACCCTGCAGCGTCTGATGTCATCAGGGGGCGTCCCTGAGGTTTCCCGCGCTGGCCCCTTTAAATACTAGCCCTAGACGCGCGCGCGCGCGTCTAGGGGGCGGGGCTTAGCACCGCGAGGCGCCGGCTGCTCCGGCGAAGCGAAGGAGCAGGAACTGAAGGCGCTGCAGGCCCGGGCGAGGTAGGGAGACGCCGGGCCTGCGGCGGCAGAGATCCCCGGAGGCCCGGGGAGCACGGGACCCGAGCGGACGCGCGACCAGGTGGGTGGCGATTCCGGGGGCGGCCCAGAATCGCAACACTCTTTAGTCTTTCCTCATAGGAGAGCTGTTCCATCCCCTTTATCATTTTGGTTGCCCTTCTCTCTACATTCTCCATCACAACTATATCTTTTTTGAGCTGCGGCGACCAGAATTGCACATAGTATTCAAGGTGCGGTCTCACCATGGAGCAATACAGAGGCATTATGACATTTTCTGTTTTATTCACCATTCCCTTCCTAATAATTCCTAACATTCTGTTTGCTTTTTTGATTGCCACAGCTCACTGAGCCAACTTAAATTGTAATATTTAAAGATCAAGTAATTCTTATAAAATCTGAAATCAGTCCTATTATTTCTGTAGATTATATCAGTTGTACTGTAAGAGAATGCTGTCGTGACAACTTTTCAGTGCTAACTCATTAAAAAAGGGAATGAGAAAGTTACTGTAGACAGAAGTGTAAGACTGCTGTCAGCTGGAGTAGCAATGTATATTTTTTTTTTATTGATCTTCTTGTGACCCTGACATTTTCTGTCAAAGATGTAGTACAATTGTTTTGCTTGATGTGAAAACATAGTCTATTAATTACCAAATAAGATGAACTTTTCAATTGCTGACAGACTGTCACAAGAAAATAAGTCTAGTTTGAATTCTGAAAAAAAAAAGTGTCTACATAGGAACCCCCCCCCATTCCACCCCCCCCCACTCCCCAGGTAAGGGGGGAAGGCCATAACCATGAAGGTGATCTCTGCTTCTGAATTGGGGATAGGGATGGAGTCTGGTGAGTTCAGTTCAACCCTGGGCCAGGCTGCCCTCCAGCCTCTTCTTTCAGTAGTTTTGCCAAGTAAAAGACTTGTGTATTATGCTTTCCTCCCTCCCTCACCCCCCCTGCACTTGGTAGCCTACTCCTATCTCATTGTTTGGCTCATTTTGGTTCCCCTAATACTATGATGGGCGCTCACCTCCCATCTTGTGCCCAAATGTCCAGAGAATGGCCCAAGGCGAGGTACCGGTAAGTTTGGAAGGGGTGTGGCATAGGGGAGAGCGGGTGGGGGGCATATTTTTATTTATTTTTTTTAAACATTTGTTACCTGCCCTTCCTTCATTCAAGGCGGGTTACAAAACACATACATAATTAAGACTTTATAATAAAAACAAGACAGGATAAAGACATAACAATAAAATAAAATAATTAGTACAAAATAATAATCTTCATGATAGCGGATATCACATTGTCAAGAAGAATAAGCTTGCTAACATAAGAATGTTTTTAATGCCTTTTTGAAAAATGTGTTTTTTTTATCAATCTGATTTCACTCGGAAGGGAGTTCCAAATTAAGGGCCCGCTATCTGGTTTCTTCTAGACGTGCAATTTTGGGGGAGGGGACGTCCAATAGGCCTTGACTTAACGATCTCAGCAATCTTGCTGGACTGTGTATTTTTAAGGTAGCAGTAGTCGAAGGAGAAGTAATGTTATAAAGGATATTATGGATAGTACTTGCCAGTTTATATTAAACGCAAAATACAATAGGTAACCAGTGCAGCGATTGTAATACAAATGATTACAAATAGGTGAACCAGTTAATAATCTAGCTACCGAATTTTGAATAATTTGGAGTGGGCAAATAGTATAAGCAGGAAAACCAAGAAAAAGAGAGGTGCAATAATCAAGGTTGGAAAAAGAGAAGATATTGTAGTACAGTAAGGAAATCATTGGGGTCTAAGAGTAGTTTAAATGACGTAGTAACTGGAGTTTATAAAATGAAGGTTGTGTGAGAGATTTGATATGTTCCTACATTAAAAGAGCAGGATCAATAAGAATGTCCAAACTGCAAAAAACTTCTGAAATTGAAATATTGAAGTTCTTAAATAAAATTTTGGTTGGGGTAGATGAAGATGGAAAGCAAGATAAGATCATAATGTCAGTTTTTGAAGTATTAAGTGCTAGTTTATTGAGTGTCCACCAGTTATGAATAGTGAACAAACAGTGTATGATATATTCCTCATTCTCAGCCCATAATGCTTTAAGAAGGAAAAATATTGTATATTGTCTGCATGGAACTTATAGTGTACCCTAAGGCTGGCTAAAAGACTACCTAAAGGGATCAGATAGATGCTAAAGACTGTGGCTGATAGAGCAGAGCCTTGAGGTATACCTGAGCTAGTGGAATCCATGCAGAACTCTCTGAACCAACCTTGACTTGCTGTATATGATTAGTAAGATATGATGAAAATCAGGAAAGTACAAAGCCCACAATACTAAGCAGATTGGTTCTCCTTCTATGGTGTGAGAGGAGGCCTCTGGGTTGCAAGGTACCTTGTGGTGCCTGACTGCTAGTTAAAAAAACCCAAAACAAAACAAAACAGCCTTTGGACATCTTCAGCTCACAGAACCATGTAATAGAGTGCTTGCTGGCACAGAACGATGGCATGGGTGCATGTGGATCTACCTGCAATGAAATGCAAACCACTACTTGATCGGTACCCCTAGGCCTCACTATCTTGTTCATGAGTGGAGAGGCCTCAACATGGGGTGATGGTGCTCTCTTCATGTGGCTGGGTTTTTTGCAGCGGTACTCCATCCACTAGGGCTGGGAGGCCAATGCGGCTTGTAAGTGGGGCAGCGATAGTGCTTCCTAGTCAGTCCCAGTGCGAACATGACTGAGGAACTGGGTACATCATTCTCCCCCCTTTTTTTCTTTGGGTTTTTCTGGTGGGGGCAGGAAGGCAAACGATCCCTGATGGCTAGGATAGAGGCCCCCTCTGCATGCAGTCTAGCTGTGGCCTTTGGTTTCCGGCAGCCCAGTGGGGATCCTAGCCAATTGTATGTCAATGCACTGGTCTCCGCTGTCCTCCCTCCCATTCTCGATCCTGCTATGGTGCATCAGGGTGGCAGCCCTCTGTGCAGCGTGGGTTTTTTGCTAAGGTATGGGGAGAGTCCCTTCATTTACCTTGTCTGGGTAGGTGGTTGGTTCCTGGGTTCTCTCCTTGAGGCATGGATCTGTTGTGGTAGGTTTCCTGTGGTGGATGGGCCTCTGCCAGGTAAGGGGCTGCTGATATGCCTTTTGGCTGGGATGTGGGGCATGTATGGTCATTGATTCAGCTGGTGGCCTTTGATATCACCACATTCAGCTATGTTTTAATAATAAAAAAAAAAGAGTGGGGTGGATGTGTAGAAATAGAGTATTCATTGCCGTGAAGTTAATTTTATTAACCAGACATCTTGAGCATCAGATAGGGTCAGCTATTTCATTGAGGGCAGTGGCAGTTAATGTGAACATTTATCTGGCTAGTTGCCATGTTGTTATAGCAATGTGCCCCAAATAGTGTGGCCATTTTGGAGGAAGCAAGATAGTGTGCTCATCTAGGGCTAGCTAGCTGGCCAGTAATCTTCCTCATAGTCATGGGTTATAAGTTCCGGCAGTCATAAAGGGATGTCAAAGATGATGACAGGATATAGCACTTCTGGGTGAGCATGAAGGCCAGCCCACTTATGGAGGACATGCCATGTTATTTATGCCACTGACTTCAGCAACTTGGAAGTAAACAGCAGTAGAAAAAAAAAAAGTCCCACAACTTGCATGATTTATTTTGGCACTTCATACAAGACAGTCAGAGTAAGGGGGAGGTACAGCATTGGGCATGAATTTTTTTGAGCACAGAGGAGGGGTGGGATCTGGAGTAACTATATCTGTTGATCTATAAGGTGACAAAATAGGTGAATAAATTGATGGCATAAGCCAAAAGATGCTTGGCTACTTAGGGTCAGCAGAAATAGAGAGATGATACCTTTCCCATAATAATTCCCTGGTGAGACCTCATTTGGAATGGGTACAACCCTGGAGACTGCACTTTCAAAGTATATAAACCAGTGGCATTTGGTACAGATGTGGTCAGTGTTCTTCATTCTCAAGCATGATAGATTTGGGGTCAAAACATATTTAGAGAGTGAAATTGGGTGGACTCTGCAGAAAATCTTAGGAAATACTTCTTTATTGAGAGGGTAGTGGATGCATGAAGCATCCTCTCAGTGGAGATGGTGGTGTTTTCCTGAGGCAAGGGAACCACTGGCATGATTCGGCATTAGTCCTCCTCTTTCATACGGCTATGCCAACTCAGATATGTGTGTTTTGAAGTGCCTGAAAAAGCAGAATCTAAATAAATAATAATACTAATAAGAAATCCCTGATTGGGCAGCTGTACTGACTTTTTGTAGGAAAGTGGTAGCCATTCTTACTATCTTGTGTTTTGCCAAGGAGGGACTCTTTTGGACTTCATTAGGGTGCAAATGGTATTACTTCCAGGTGAACGCACGGACACTAGTGCCTATGCACTATGCCATATCTCTAAAACCTTGGCCATCATCTTTATGCAACAAGCCCCTTGTTGTGTCTGGCCACATGTCCTGCAGCTCGGGTCACTGTGTATTGCAGCCAGTTTATGCATGTTATGATCTCTGTGTATGGCGAGGTAAGGGAATCCATGATCATTTGTTTTGTTTGGCAAGTCTTTAGTACACATTGTCTTTCTTTCTTTCCTTCAGCAGGTTATTTATGGCTCCCATAACATGTTACCTAGTTCAGTTTCCCTATAACAGTAGAGTGGGTGTCGCTTTGTCTGCAGATAGCAAGCACACATCCAGATCCTTAAGTTTGGCAAGTTATGAAACTAATTTTCATCTTCTGATCTGTAAGATATTTGTTGCATTTGGGCATCTGATACCCAGGCCCCGATTTACTGTACTTGGTTGCAGTTCTGCAAGTTGGTTAGCTGCTGCAACTTTCTTGTCTCAAAAATAAAATGTCCACTTCCCTTTTGTGGCTCTGTCCTTGCCTCATTCTGAATATCCTAGTATTCTTGCAGATGAGGGCAGCATAGCTTTGGTTTGTTGGGAGTGTCTTAAGTCAGCATGTCAATTGTCCAGATCCGGTACGTATAGGCCATCATTTGTTGACTGCTCACTTTATCTTACCTGATCTATGGCTTCATTTAATGGCCAATTGTTCCCAGGTCCTAATCGTTACTGTGACAACATAAATAGGGAGGCAATGGTGCTAATTGTGGCTAATTTCCTCATTCCTTCAGATGCTCATTCCTGCAGGGACTCCAGGCATTATCAGCCCACGTTAATACTCTACTCTAGCCTCTTGTGCCCAACTCAATGCTCCCCTACAGAGTATCCTCTCCAGTGCTGCCAGATACACTGACGTTTTCATTGAGGACCCTTATCTTAGGTTTGATAGCTTAAATCACTGGCCAGTCAGACAGGACTTTATATAGAATTAGATCTGTAAACATTCTGAATGCTGTCTGGTTCAACAAGTAACTTATTGCATTTGGACACCAGTAGGTGTGCCCAGACAATGGACCTTGGCTAGTTGGGTACTGAGTAAGGTAGCGGCTTATCTCCCAACTCCTGGGGCCCTCTGTTTGTTTCTCTGCCTGATCTTCCATGCAGCCTTGTGAAGAGGAACATTAAAGCCCCTAGTCATATTATTTTCATACAGCAAAAAGCACTGGAAAACATCACTCTACCATGTGAATTTTCTTGAATAAATCTGCATTTCTGCCCCAATACAGTTCTCAGGATACTGATGCTACTGTTCTCTCTGCTAATGATGGTTTCACTACAGACTTCCAATCTGGACAGCATTGCAGTTTAGTGTTTTCTGTATGTCATCTTGTCTCTTTCTTCATCTGTATCCTAGGGTACTGAAGGAACTCAAAAATGAAATTTCTGATCTATTGGTTAAAATTTGTAAACTATCATTAAAATCATCCATTGTACCTGAAGATTGGAGGGTGGCCAATGTAAAAAAGGCTCCAGGGGCAATCCAGGTAAGTTAGACCAGTGAGCCTGACTTCAGTGCTGGGAAAAATAGTGGAAACTATTCTAAAGATCAAAATCATAGAGCATATAGAAAGACATGATTTAATGGAACACAGTCAACATGGATTTACCCAAGGGATTCTTGCCTAACAAATCTGCTTCATTTTTTTGAAGGGGTTAATAAACATGTGGATAAAGGTGAACTGCTAGATGTAGTGTATTTGGATTTTCAGAAGGCGTTTGACAAAGTCCCTCATGAGAGGCTTCTAAGAAAACTAAAAAGTCATGGGATAGGAGGCGATGTCCTTTCGTGGATTACAAACTGGTTAAAAGACAGGAAACAGAGCAGGATTAAATGGTCAATTTTCTCAGTGGAAAAGGGTAAACAGTGGAGTGCCTCAAGGATCTGTACTTGGACCAGTGCTTTTCAATATATTTATAAATGATCTGGAAAGGAATATGATGAGTGAAGTTATCAAATTTGTGGATGATACAAAATTATTCAGAGATAAGTAGACTGTGATACATTACAGGAAGACCTTGCAAGACTGGAAGATTGGGCATCCAAATGGCAGATAAAATTTAATGTGGACAAGTGCAAGGTGTTGAACATAGGGAAAAATAACCCTTGCTGTAGTTACACGATGTTAGGTTCCATATTAGGAGCTACCACCCAGGAAAAAGATATAGGCATCATAGTGGATAATACTTTAAAATCGTCGGCTCAGTGTGCTGCAGCAGTCAAAAAAGCAAACAGAATGTTAGGAATTGTTAGGAAGGGAATGGTTAATAGAACATAAAATGTCATAATGCCTCTATATCGCTCCATGGTGAGACCGAACCTTAAATACTGTGTACAATTCTGGTCGCCGCATCTCAAAAAAGATATAGTTGCAATGGAGAAGGTACAGAGAAGGGCAACCAAAATGATAAAGAGGATGGAACAGCTCCCTTATGAGGAAATGCTGAAGAGGTTAGGGCTGTTCAGCTTGGAGAAGAGACGGCTGAGGGGGGATATGATTGAGATCTTTAAGATCATGAGAGGTCTTGAATGAGTAGATGTGAATCGGTTATTTACACTTTCAAATAATAGAAGGACTAGGGGGCATTCCATAAAGTTAGCAAGTAGCATATTTAAGACTAATCGGAGAAAATTCTTTTTCTCTCAAAGCATAATAAAGCTCTGGAATTTGTTGCCAGAAGTTGTGGTTAGTGCAGTTAGTGTATCTGGGTTCAAAAAAGGTTTAGATAAGTTCTTGGAGGAGAAGTCCATTAATGGCTATTAATCAAGTTTACTTAGGGAATAGCCACTGCTATTAATTGTATCAGTAGCATGGGATCTTCTTAGTGTTTGGGTAATTGCCAGGTTCTTGTGCCTGGTTTGGCCTCTGTTGGAAACAGGATGCAGGGCTTGATGGACTCTTGATCTGACCCAGCATGGCAATTTCTTATGTTCTTATGTTCATAGCATGGGTTGAGTGAGAGTAGTAGACAAGTTGACTGTTATGTCTTTGGCTATGACAGCCAGGACTGAGATGTTTACCACCCCAAAAGTTGTGCTGCATCTTGAATAAATGAGTCCTGCTCTTTCTATGGACCAGGGTGTTACCGTACCACAGAGATCTTTGATCCAGTAAGCAAGGATCAAATCACCGGATCATCAGAGGGGCGAGGCTTCAACAGCTCTGTGTCCCTGAAAGACAGAATCTTGCAGTAGTTTGATATATATTTAGCCTTTATAAATTGCAACTCAGGTGAAAGCGTGGTCACCCCATAGGGATTTGAAAATATGTTTAATGGTTTAATTGGTTTTGTAATTTGACCTATGCTACAGCATTATCCATTCAATAAAGATCTTTGTTTTCGAATAATGGTGTGATTTAGAGCTCATTCATGGCTCCATTAAGAGGAAACAGAGAAGGGAGGGAGTTTGGTTGGGAGGAGGGGATTAGAGTTGACAATTATATAAGGTAGTGGGGGGAGGCGAGGTCATACTTGACACAGTTGAGGTATAATGCTACAAAGGAATTATGGATCACTTGTCTTAACATTTGATTTTTGCAGTTTGATACATATTCTTGGGATATCTACAGGGATGTGAATGTTTCACAACAATGAGTTAAATACAGAGATGGGCAACTGAATGTATTTTGAGATTCACAAAAATTTTGATAACACACAACATGAAGGAAATATCTTCAGTTCCTGAAAAGATAATAGGGACTATGCCTAACTCAATCATTTTTTTCCCCAGAGACTGATAAATTATAAGAAATGGAAAAGAAAATAAAGAAATCACATGACATTTTTACTGAGTTGCTAAGAGAGAAAGAGAGAGAGAGAGAGAAAACATGGCAATTTGCATATGTGGATGAAACCACTATGGTGACTCACACAGCAGCTGGCTATGCAGGAATCCCCATGCATGCCCAGAAAAACCAAGAAGGTTTTTCCATTTTGTCACCATTAGATTAACATCATCCAGTTGTGTTGCCGACTTTATCCTGTAGGGATGTGCAGAAGGATGCCATACGTTGCATTCGGAATTCGTATTTGTCGGGGGGCAGATACATTTCATTCGGCAAGGGGGGCCCCCCCGATACGTACATGTGTTAATTCGTATTCATTTCCCAGCTAAAATTGAATTAAGTACAGCCCCCACCCTCCTGACCCCCCCCCAAGACTTACCAAAACTCCCTGGTGGTCCAGCGGGGTGTCCGGGAGCCATCTCCTGCACTTACACCCTCGGCTGTCAGTATTCAAAATGGCACCGATAGCCTTTGACCTTCTATGTCACAGGGACTACCGGTGCCATTGATCAGCTCCTGTCACATAGTAGGAGCAATTGATGGCTGGCGCCATCTTGTGCTCCTACCATATGACAAGATGGCGCCGGCCATCCATTGCTCCTACCATGTGACAGGGGCTGGCCAATGGCATCGGTAGCCCCTGTGACATAGTAGGTCAAAAGTTATCAGCACCATTTTGAATACCGGCAGCAGAGGGAGTGAGTGAAGGAGATGACTCCCGGACCCCCCCGTTGGACCACCAGGGAGTTTTAGTAAGTCTTGGGGGGTCAGGAGGGTGGGGGGGTTTGTTTAAATTGGCTCCTTTAGACGGCCGAATAATTCGGCGAAGATTCATTGTATTCGTGGGGAATCGTGATATGTTTCGCTTTCCCACAAATACAACGAATATGGCCCTATACGTTCCAGATTACAAATACGTAGGAAACAAATGCACACCCTTATTGTCCTGCTTATCCATGGAGGATACCAAATTTTATGTGCAAAAATAACCTTTTACAACATTGTCTGCCTAAAATGCAAGTAAACTTTACACTGACTGAGCAGAGGTGTTTTTGGGGGTGGGATTGGGGAGGAATTTGAACTTAAGTGCATACTTATGGATTTACAAAATTAACATAGAGAAACAGAACATGATGGTAGATAAAGAACAAACAGCTTATCCAGTCTGTCTATCTACACCTCCTGATTGGCAGTATAGTCCCTTCATTTGCATTCGTGGCTCATGGAAGGCACCCCTGAGCCACGCTTTTCACCGAAACACCAGGCCTCTCTCTTTTTCGTCAGGCAGTAGAACACCACCATGACTGCCGTGCCCTCACAGCCTCCTTAGGGGTGTGTGTGCCCAACCTTTAAAGGGCCTGCAGCAGGAAAATGCTGCTGCACCTGAAGATGACATGGGATCTACTTAAGGACCTCACTGACAGCCCTTTCTTTCCTCAGCAACAGGTTCAGCTACCCAGTGTAATGTATGTTGCTTCCCCGCTGTTCCAGTCTTTGTTCCTGCTTGTTGTAGTCTTCATCCCTGTCTGTTCCAGTATTCGTTTGCCCAGTTTGTTCTAATCTCCTTGCCTGTCTGTTGCAGCCCTATCTGTTCCTCCTTCTCTTCCTCGGATGGATACCCGGTTTGACTTCTGCCTGGATTCTGGATATGCTTGACTGCTGTCTGCCTCTGACCTCTGCCTGGATTCTGGACACTTCTGACCACCACCTGCCTACGACCATAGCCTGGCCTTAGATCATCTCACCCATTATCAGCAGAGATCACACCTAAATCCTGCCAGCCCCAGCACTCAAAGGCTCAACCCGAGGGGAACATGGGCTAGTATAGGTGATGGTCCTGACCGGTCTCTGCTTTGCCTGGGTCAATCTGACGATAGCAAGAACCTACAGGTAGAACCAGTCCACAAACAAAACACCTTCCTTTACCTCAAAAATCCTCTGTGCATGTCCCTTGCCTTCTTGAACTCTTGACATGGCTCCCATCTTTATCACATCCACTGGAAGGCTGTTCCATGGATCCATTATCCTCTCCATAAAGAAATATTTCCTTAGATTACTCTTGATTTTACCCCTTTTCACTCTCATCCCATGATACCACATGCTAGTCTCCTTTCCATTGAAAAAGGCCTGAATCCTGTGTATTTAATCCTTAGAGGTATTTAAATATCTCTATCCTATCTCCCATTTCCTTTCTTTCCTGAAGGATTATACATATTTAGTTCTTTAATTTTGTCCCCAAATGCTGTATGATGAAGACAATTGACCTTTTTAGTAGCCATCCTCTGGACTGATGCCATCTAGTTTATATCCTTTTGAAAATTCAGTCTCCAGAATCGTACACAGTATCCTTAATGAGGTCTCACCCGAGAATTATATAGAACAAATATCACCTCCATTTCCTTTCTGGCTTTTCTTCTCCCTATTCACCCAATCATCATTCTGATTTTTGCCATTGCCTTATCTGCCTGATTGGCCATCTTAGATCATCAGATATTATGAACCCCCAAACCTGCTCTTGTTTTGTGCACAGAATGCCATCCACTATACTGTATTACTCCATTGTATTTTGTAGTTTTTGGTATTACATTTTTAGCTTCTTGATCAATAAAACATATAAAAGGACCAGAAAATATTAAACAAAAAAGCTATACTGGCAACACTTAAAAAAATACAATGTATTAAATATCAATGAAGTCATAACAAAACTTTACCTAACTGCAATATCAAAAAAATCTTACAGACATAAGCTTATGCCACTCAAGCCATACCAAATAAAGCCAATAAGTACAAACACATTAAGGTAACAATTAACAACTGACACTGATGGAATACCAAAAATTCTATTTACAAAAATATAGACATAAATACAAAGGACAATGGTCAAAAAACAAGACAACCAACATCCCAAGAAAAACAAAAAAAGACAAAACAAAAAATGAAAAAGAAAATGATTAAAAAATGAAAAGAAAAAGAAAAAAGAAGCAAACAGTATTTTAAAATATTTAAAAATATTTGATTATGAAGATATCAAAAATTCATAAGAACTTAAAATATTCCAAGATGAAATACAGACATCTCAACAATGACAACTGTTAATTGTGTAGTCAGTTATTCTTCTGTGGAGCCCAATTTTAATAATGATCCAAGATATAATGCAAATAGCTCAAAACCATGGTAGTTGCTATTGACTTAATCCATTATTCTTCAGAATAATCATTACCATGATGCGATTGTACTTATTGGTAGAGATGTGAATCGTGTGCCAGATCGTCTTAACGATCAGATTCGGCTGCGGGGGGGCTCGAATCTGATTGTTAAGATATGTGAATTGGAATCGTTTCTGATTCCAATTCACATTTTTTTAGGAGGCCCGCACCGCAAAAAAAAAAACCAAAAAAAAAAACATATCCGACCCTTTAAATCGACCTCCCGACCTGACCCATCGCTAATTATTTTTTTACGGAGGCCCGCGCCGCCAAAAAAAAAAAAAAAACACATCCGACCCTTTAAATCGACCCTCCCCTCCCGACCCATCGCTAATTATTTTTTTACGGAGGCCCGCGCCGCAAAAAAACCCAAAAAAAACCCATCCGACCCCTTAAATCGACCCCCCCCTCCCGACCTGACCCATCGCTAATTATTTTTTTACGGAGGCCCGCGCCGCAAAAAAACCCAAAAAAACCCATCCGACCACCCCCTCCCGACCCCCCCAAAACCTTTTAAAGTTACCTGGTGGTCCAGGGGGGCCTCGGAAGACCTCGGGGAGAGATCCAGGGGGGCCTCGGGGAAAGATTTCCCAGGCATCACCTGTTCTAAAAAAAAAAAAAAATGGCGCCGATGCCCCTTTGCCCTTACCATGTGACAGGGTATCCATGCCATTGGCCGGCCCCTGTCACATGGTAGGAGCACTGGATGGCCGGCGCCATCTTTAAACATGGCGCCGGCCATCTATACTCATCAGCCCATAGTATAATATGGGCTGATGAGTAAAGATGGCTGGCGCCATCCTTAAACATGGCGCCGGCCATCAGCCCATAGTATAATATGGGCTGATGAGTAAAGATGGCGCCGGACATCCAGTGCTCCTACCATGTGACAGGGGCCGGCCAATGGCACGGATACCCTGTCACATGGTAAGGGCAAAGGGGCATCGGCACCATTTTTTTTTTTTAGAACAGCTGATGCCTGGGAAATCTTTCCCCGAGGCCCCCCTGGATCTCTCCTCTCCCCGAGGCCCCCCTGGCTCTCTCCCCGAGGCCCCCCGAGGCCCCCCTGGACCACCAGGTAACTTTAAAAGGTTTTGGGGGGTCGGGAGGGGGGGTCGATTTAAAGGGTCAGATGGGTTTTTTTTTTTCTTGCGGCACGGGCCTCCGTAAAAAAAAAAATAGCGATGGGTCGGGAGGGGGGGGGGTAGATTTAAGGGGTCGGAAGGGTTTTTTTGCGGCGCGGGCCTCCGTAAAAAAATAATTAGCGATGGGTCGGGTCGGGAGGGGGGGGGTCGATTTAAAGGGTCAGATGGGTTTTTTTGGGTTTTTTTTGCGGCGCGGGCCTCCGTAAAAAAAAAATAGCGATGGGTCTGGAGGGGGGGGTAGATTTAAGGGGTCAGATGGGGTTTTTTGGGTTTTTTTGCGGCGCGGGCCTCCATAAAAAAATAATTAGCGATGGGTCGGGTCGGGAGGGGGGGGTCGATTTAAAGGGTCAGATGGGTTTTTTTGGGTTTTTTTGCGGCGCGGGCCTCCGTAAAAAAAAAAATAGCGATGGGTCTGGGGGGGGGGTAGATTTAAGGGGTCAGATGGGGTTTTTTGGGGTTTTTTGCGGCGCGGGCCTCCATAAAAAAATAATTAGCGATGGGTCGGGTCGGGAGGGGGGGGGTCGATTTAAAGGGTCAGATGGGTTTTTTTGGGTTTTTTTGCGGCGCGGGCCTCCGTAAAAAAAAAATAGCGATGGGTCGGGTCGGGTCGATTTAAAGGGTCAGGGTGTGCCCTATTTAACAATACAACACAAATGCCCCTGACGATAAATCGTGGGCATTTGTATTGTATCGTGCACTCTAACGATTTTGGACGATTTTAAAATTATCTGACGATAATTTTAATCGTTCAAAAACGATTCACATCCCTACTTATTGGCTTTCTTTGATGTTTGATTTGATTTGAAATGGCACAAGCTTAGGTCTATATGAATTTTTGATATCATAGTTAGGTACATTTTTGTTATGCATTTATGACTTGATATTTAATAAACTATGTTTTTGCCAGTATAGTTTTTTTTTTGTATAATTAAACATTAGCTGCCAAACTCTAGATCATTCCTCAAGCTTTACTAGATCCCTTCTGATTCTTCAGCAGTTTCCAGGGTGTTTACCATGTTTCATATTTTGGTATCATCTGCAAAAATAATCTGATCTAATAGCCCTTTCATAATATCATTTATGAAAATGTTGAACAGAACTGGACTGAGGACCGATTCCTGCAGTCAGCCATAACTAGAGTACTCGGTTTGTTTATAAATCACATAAGCAGAACCCTGTCAAAAACCTAGCTGAAATCTAAATACACTGGGGTAGATTTTCAAACAAGGCGCGTTGGCGTACTTTTGTTGGCGCTCCAGGCGCCAACAAAAGTACGCGGGATTTTAGTAGATACGCGCGGAGCCGCGTGTATCCACTAAAATCCTGGATCGGCGCGCGCAAGGCTATCAATTCTGTATAGCCGGCGCGCGCCGAGCCGCGCTGCCTAGCCCCGTTCCCTCCAAGGCCGCTCCGAAATTGGAGCAGCCTTGGAGGGAATCCTCTAACGCCCTCCCCTCATCTTCCCCTCCCTTCCTCTATCTAACCCACCCACCCGGCCCTGTCTACACCCCCCCCCTTACCTTTCTCCGGGGATTTACGCCTCCCGGAGGGAGACGTAAATCCCCGCGCGCCAGCGGGCCTCCTGTGCGCCGGGCCACGACCTGGGGGTGGGTACGGAGGGCGCGGCCACGCCCCCGGACCGCCCCGGGCTGTAGCCATGCCCCCGTACCCGCCCCTAAAACGCTGCCGACACGCCCCCGAAACGCCACGACGACCGGGCCCGCCCCCCGACACGCCCCCGGCACGCCCCCCTCGGAGAACCCCGGGACTTACGCGAGTCCTGGGGCTCTGCGCGCGCCGGTAGGCCTATGTAAAATAGGCTCACCGGCGTGCAGGGCCCTGCTCGCCTAAATCCGCCCGGTTTTGGGCGGATTTAGGTGAGCAGGGCTCTGAAAATCTGCCCCACTACATTTAATGATTTCACCTGATCTAGCTCTCCAGTCATCTAGTCAAAGACATTGAGTAGATTCAGCTGACAAGACCTACCTTTGGAAAAACAAAACTGCCTCAGATCTGTAATTTATTGGATTCCAGAAACTGAACTATCCTCTGTTTTTAGCAGAGATTCCTTCAAAAACAAGATCAGACTTACTGGTCTGAAATTTCCAATCTCCTCTTTATTTCCATTTTTGTGTGCATACATTTTCAAGAAAAAATTCTGCACACATTTTAGCAGATGTAAGTGATTTGTTGTATGGGTAGGTTTGGTGGGTGTGCTCTGAAAACTGATATATCTTATGTATATATTTGCCAGCTAACTTATGTGTGCTGATACAAAATCACCCCCAAAATGAACAAACACTAATAGGATTACTTACTGCTATTTAGATGCAATATTTAAAAATGGAATACAAAGTCACCATATATGTATGTTATATTGCAATGTTCTGGAAAAACTGGATATACTTATGAGCACATAATAATACCAATATCAATAATGTATTAATATAAATATTATTTCACTGATCATGTGCTTTAGTTAATTATATAGAGATCAATATTAAGACATAGCCAGCTATCAGGGTCATTCATCAAATCATGTTAGGGACTTAATGCGGGCGTTAGGACCCTAATGCCCGCAATAATACCATAATGCATGTAATAAATAATGCATCACGAGATGCATATGCAAATTTGCAAATTTGCATATGCATGTGATAAGGTAACGCACGCTATTGTGAGATTTAATGCCAGAAATAACTACACTTTTTTTTCCTCGTGTTATGCCTGCAATAACTGGGGCAGAATTTCAAAGGGTTATGCATGCAACTTACGCATGTAACCCCGAAAACCTGCTCCTGCTCGCGCCGAGCCTATTTTGCATAGGCTCGGCAGCGCACGCAAGCCCCTGAATGCGTGTATGTCCCCGGGCTTTGGGAAAGGGGTGGGGGTGTGGGCATGGTGCCGGTTCGGGGGCAGTCCGGGGGCGGGACCGAGGCCTCCGGCACAGCGGCTGTGCCGGGGGATGGTGCGCCAGCAGCTGGCCGGCACACACAAGCGTAAATACTTGAAACAAGGTGGGGGGGATTTAGGTAGGGCTGGGGGGGGGGGTTAGATAGGGGAAGGGAGAAGAAGGTGGGGGGAGCCCTAGGGGAGCCCTGATGGCTTTCCCCGTTCCCTCCAAGGCCGCTCCGATTTCCATTGCACACCCACATTGACACATACAAGCACCCTCCCTGACTCACATATACACCACACACATACAGAAGCACCTTCCCTGTCTCACATATACATCATACACATACAGAAGCACCCTCCCTGTCTCACATACACATTACACTCTCACAGAAGCACCTTGCTTTCAGACTTGCATGATTTTTCACTTTTACTAAAAGTGAAAGTGATGCTCCCAACCCTTAAATAAGAAAACCACATTCCTATTAGAAGGCGAAATGACATCCTTCCTTCAGGTTCAGGACAGCTACCCACACCGTATACCTTCACTTGTTTTATGCTTTCAGGCAATAAAGCAAGTGTCTTTCTTCAAATTATCAGTCGTATGATTATTCATGTGGGAGATATGGAACAGAAAGACATCCTATGTCAGCTTCCCTTTTAAATGGGAAGATTCCAGTCTTAGTCATTTAAAAATATACATTTTCTAAAGACTTAAAAACAAAACAAAACCCAAAACCATTTCAGATTGGAACTATTCTAGTCTTCATGCTTAAATTATGCTTAAAAAAAAAAAAAACCAAACCCCACCTGGCATCAGTATCTTAAATTTGTGATTTTTCTGAGATGAACATTTTAAATACTTTAATTTTTTTTTTTTGCTTTAGTATTTGTCTCTACCCACTTTAAGTTAAATTTTATTTTCCAGAAGAGGGATGCTTAAAATTCAGTAATTTCATCTTTCATCCAACTTTTCAAAAGTTGCACTACCAGCACAAAGGTTGAGGTATATGTATTATCACATTTCATTTTTTTAAAGTGGCAGATTCCTTTCTCACATACACACTACATACACCCACACAGAAGCTCCATTCCTTTCGCACATATACACACACACAGAAGCTCCATTCCTTTCTCTCATACACATCACATTCACCCACACAGAAGCTCCATTCCTTTCTCACATTACATACACACCACATACACCCACACAGAAATACACACACATACAGAAGGAAGATTGGCGCAGCCGGAGACTTCGGCCACGTGATCAACTAGATCCCCCGATAGGCCAATCTGCCCCTGGCGCTGGTGGCTTTCAGGCCCTACCATGTGACAAGGGCTACCGGTACCATTGGTTGGCCTCTGTCACATGGTAGGGGCTAAAGGTCATCGGAGCGGCCTTGGAGGGAACGGGAAAAGCCATCGGGGCTCCCCTAGGGCTCGGCGCACGCAAGGTGCGTGCATGTTATAAAATCGGGTGTACATTTGTGCGTGCCGGGTAGCACGCACAAATGTACCCCGCACGCGCTTCTTTTAAATAAGATCCTGCTTTAGGGGGAGGGAGAGGGGGAGAGAGAGAGAGACAGAGAGAGAGACTGACTGACTCTGGGGAGGCACACATATTTGTCAACTTTTATAAGAGGGGCCATTCTGAACTCGGGGTGAGGTTTTGGTGGTGGGCTAGGTTTTGGGGGGGCAATTTTACATGTACAGTGAGAGGTAAGAACAGCACAGTAGACATCAGTGAAGATTTTATGAGATTTGGAGTGATGAAAATTACACAAAGATGAGATTTGTACAATGTACTCTCGACGTAGCTTGATGCATGCTCTACTTAGTTGCTAAGCTGCTACCAAGCTAGTCGAGAGTACAATGTACAAATCTCATCTTTGTGTACCTTTCATCACTCCAACTCACATTAAATCTTCACTGATGTCTACTGTGCTGTTTGTACCTCTGACTGTGCATGTATAACTACTCCTCAAAACCTCGACCGCCAGCAAAACCTCACCCTGAGTTACTAGTTGCCCCTCTTACAGTGGTATAAATAGTTTACTTAAATGAGAACCTTATAAATAATCTCTCTCTCTCTCTCTCCCTCCCTCCCCTTAAAAGCAACTGCAATAAAGCCCTATCACACAGCTTTACATAAATGAAAAAGGTGTAGTTAAAACCATATGATAGAACTGTGAGCCCAGCCCACTTGACCAATATCCTCTCGTTTGCATCACACCAAACATTAGTGTTTTTTGCATATGAAAACGCCATATAGCATATTGATAAATGACCCCCTTAGCTGGATAAATGTCAGGATTTGAAAACACCCCGACATAGCCAGATCAGTTGTTATCTAGCTTAAATCTTATCCAACTAGTCCAGGGACATTCCAAGATGGGGCAGCATGATCTGAATAAATTAGTTGGATAACACTTATTTTCAGCACTATCAATATTTATTTATTTATTTATTTATTTTTAATTTTTATATACCGGAATTCCTGTATGCAATACAAATCAATCCGGTTTACAAGTAACGAAAAGGTTGCCCTGGTCTGGGAGGTTAGACTGGGGTTTTTTTACATAGAACATTGAACAATAACAATCAACCATTGAACATTATTACAAGGAACAGTGAAAGTAACAATAGTATTTAACAAACAAATATTATTATTATAACATTATTCGTGTTTTGAGCTGAGTGTGTGTGTTCACATTTTACAAGGAACTTTAGTAGCGTATATAGTCTGCAAGTAATCGGTTAAATAATATAATATGAAAAGGATGACTGTTAAATAGCTATTGCGAATAACCAAGTCCGTGTATGAAATTAAGTGTCAATGTGTTAGTGACACCTTGCAATGGTTGGATCTGAAAGACAGGAGGAGGTGCCTAGTTACACTCTGGGAATTGGAACGCTTGCCTGAAGAGCCAGGTTTTTAACCTTTTTTTGAACTCTGGTAGATTGGGTTCGAGTCTTATGTCTGGTGGGAGCGCATTCCATTGATGTGGTCCCGCAGTGGATAGTGCTCTTTTTCTTAGAGTTGATTTGGCGGGAGCTGCGACTAATGTGCCTTTGTAGGCGCTTCTGATGGGTCTGGCCGATGAGTGTAGGCGAAGTTGAGTTTGTAGAGATATAGGTGCGACGTTATGAATATAATGTAGTTGGATAAATGTAGAACATCTGGGAAGCAGTCTGCTTGATAAACTTATCCTGCTAACTTTTAGATAGCCAGGTATATTCAGTAACTTATATATTCCACTGAATATCCCAGCTAAGGCCTAGATTCATCATTCTGCTATATTTATAGCAGAATGATGAGCCGCGTGAAAAAAAGGGGCAGGGGGCGAAACTGTGCAGCCGGCCACATCACAGCGGTGCATTTTCGCCCACCGCGGTTGCAGCCAGGCCACACAGTTTGGCACCCATAGCGCCACGGGAGAAGGTGTAGTTATTTCCCGCGGTGTTGCCCACGATAATGTAGAAAACATTATCACCCACAGCACTGCTGGAAATAACTCTGCCCAAACACTACCCACACTCCTCCTCTTCCCCTAATTTGCATTCTACTGCCACGATACCGGCACATTGCAGTTTGATGAATGACCCGGTAAGTTAGCTGGATAAATTTATCTGGATAACTGACAGCCACCAAGCATCTTAATATGGACCTTTTTAATTGCTGCCAACCCTTTATGCAAATAAAAAAAACCCTGTGATGGCAGCAATGCAAATACTTTTACCCACATATCTTTAAAGGCATTTCTGGGGCAAGGTTTGGTTGTGAGAGAGAGTTACTTTCATGAGTATTTTTGAATAATCAAAACTTCTCATATGAAGTTTGCTAAAACAGAAAGGAGGCATACATTTGTGTGGGTGCTTTTTGTTGGGCAATAATCCATATAAAAGTTCCCATGTAGTTTTGCTTTGATTATTTTGGCAAACTCTACAGGTAAAATCTATCCATGGGGTTTGCCAAAATGCTGGTAGTATGATTATTGCCTCCTTAATATCCTATCAGATCAATATGCTTTTCTAAGCTTAAGTGTTTGAAGGCAGTCTTTGATTTTCTGTGTATTGTTATAGGAGTGTCTATTGGAGTTTGATTTTTGATTACACTTTTCAGCATGCTCAAAACAGTCTTGTTGGGAGATGAGCCACATCACAACTGAACCATGATTTTCTCTGTCTTTAACCCAAAGAATACATTTTTCTTTTAGTGGTAAACTCTGCCACCCTTGAGAAAACTGTTCAGTATGAAAGGGAAGACGTGCTATTTTTAGTACTGTTTGAGGAATAGATTCATGCTAATTAAATAGCCTGTCTGCAGAGATAGATTTCTAAGTCTTCCAATAAGCTATCTTTCTCTTGGCAATATGACATATATTGATGGTGCCCTGAATCAAAGATGAGAATGTTTGCTTTTTACACCATGTCTTTATTCTCCTGTGGGACTTCATTAAAGCTTGTGGAATGACACAGATGACATAAAAGTCCTATAACTGTTCATTGTGTCAGCCAAGTTATAAACAGTTTGATTTTTACAGGTGATCTAAGTCTAATTAATGATGACGCTAAAGTTAAGATAAACTCGCACCATTAAGAAATATATCAGTACAACTTGGACTACACAATTAAGAATTTAATTGTACAAAGAAAAAGTACTTTTTAATTGTGTTTCTAAGTTGTCACATATACACATAAGTTAGCCTACCTAAGATTACACAGATATTTTATAAACTGTGCAGCAGAAGCCATGCAGTTTATAAAATACATGTAGCTCAACTCCCTAACTTGTGCTCAAGATGTGCATTTATTTGAAATGAATTTATTTAATTTTTATTTTTAAAAGCTTATATCCCACACATATCTGTGTATTCATGGTTTCATTTGTGAACATATCTGGTATTCATGGTTTCTTTTGGGAATCCCCGAAACAAAGAAAAGATGCCCATGAATTTTAACACTAATTTTTGTCTCATCTGTTTGTTTCCTATTTGAGTCTAAAACATAGTTAGGTCTATGGTTATACTGAGCAAGCAGCAGGGACTAACTGGTAACTATAGTAATAAACACTTGCCTGTGTAATATAGGAACTGGGATGGTGCCAAGGCAAAAGACTTAGGGAAATAGACAAGATGGAGGACCAATTAATTTAATTTAAAGGGTCGAGGGTGGGTTTTAGGGGGTTTTAGTGTGCCGGCTCACGATTTTAACGATTTTCACGATATTTTAAACACCCAAACGGCAACAATACGATTCCCTCCCCCTCC
This sequence comes from Rhinatrema bivittatum, assembly GCF_901001135.1. NCBI lineage: Eukaryota > Metazoa > Chordata > Amphibia > Gymnophiona > Rhinatrematidae > Rhinatrema > Rhinatrema bivittatum. The sequence goes on along the minus strand of NC_042616.1, from coordinate 231,338,070 downwards.
CAGCCGAAATCGATCGTTAAGACGATCGAGGACACGATTCACATCTCTACAATCTATCCAAAGGAAAACTGAGCAGTAGTGTTAATAGAAATAGTCTTTACTGCTCCCCATGGTGCAAAAGAACCTGATCCCCTGCATGTTTAATGCTGGCCCTGATGTGTAAAAGCATTTTTAGTGTCTTGTCTTCAATCTGAGCTGACATCACAGTGTATCAGTGGAATTCCTTCACTCTAACAAATGTCAATGTCAAGACAGTGACTGCATATCATGAAATAGATAATGCAGGTTTTGCATATTGTAATGAAACTTATAATGTATTACCACGATTCAAAATAGGGACTGGCTTAACATCTATAACAAAGAGTTTGTTCAGTTTTCCTACGTATGATACATCCCTATTGGCTTTCGAAACTCCCTCCCTAGTGCTTCCAATCTTCTTCTGTGCACTACTTGTTGATCTATTCCTTTCGTTTTCCAGTTTCTTGGCCTTGGTTCCGCTGGCTAGGCTACCTCAGTCTGGCTTGAGCATATTTACATTTTTAGCCAAACTTAAATAATCAAGAAAATAAACCTCTAACTGGATCAGATTTACTTTCTTTCTTCCAATATTGCAAGTGCTTCTGATTTCTTTTGGCATCCAGGGAGATGTTCTAGGGTTTAGCTTTCTTCTTCCTTGCCTCAAGGATTTCATGTACTATCATTTTTATTTCATTTCCTGAGGCATAGTTCCTACCCTTTTCCTGGACTTCTCCCCATGGGCACCTTCATTCTGTTCCTCTTTTTTTCTTGCTTAACTTTAGTTGTCTTTGGGGCTATTCTCTGGCTTATTGTGTAGGTTATCCCCTTTAGCTTACTCTGTTTTGGTCATTAGTAGGTAAAGCCCATCACACCAAGATATTCAGGAACTCTGAATCATGATTCTTAAATTTAGTAAGTGTTTATTTTCATTTGTGAAAATCAACAAATAACTTTCTGCCAGAAAATTTGGTATGTCCTTAATTAGGGTAAATCACACCCTTTGTAGTTATTTGAAATAGGGATTATATGTTCATTGATATACAAGATGCTGATTCAAATTAAACTATAGTGCTATGCTACAAAATACAACATTAAAGCATAGGAAAACTGGAAAAATCGCTGCAACAAAGAGACTTACATCACTTTCATGGCCTTCTCGAAGATTATATGTGAGATCCTGTTGAATATCATCCACAAATTTGTGAGCATACTCTGGATAAAAGTCCAGAACTTCATAAAGTCCTTTAAGGATAATACATTGGAGGTCACAGTAGGTCAATGCCTTAACATCAGCATTTGTTTTAATAACTTGATCTTTAATTGATAGATTTGCTCCAATTAGATCTCCTTTCCCTGAAAGAAAATAGTGAAATTATCAGTTATCTAATATATATAGTTAAAAATTGGTTTCACTCATTCAACCAAAATCTGAATGTTTAACAGAGTTATCTTTGAAAATCTAACATAAAATCACCAAAATTGGCATGCTGAAAGAAAAGAATATCTTGAACAAGTTTAAAGAATAGAAACAGTAGGTCAATATTTTCAGAGAATAGATGTTCCTAAATAATCCTCATTGTTTTATTATGGAAGACAGGTAGAGGTTGTGGAGTGTTGATGACTGCTTTATTTCAAAACCCCTCTATTCCCCCACACCATTCCTCCAGCAGCTTAATCCAAAGCAAGACAGGCAGACAGAGACAGATAGGGACATAATGAAGCAGCTACAAGCTCTCCCTGGCTACATTTCCCCTCACACCACATTCATATCTCTATATGCCATATCCACACACACAACCATTTATTCCCTTACTTCCCCCACACACCCACTCCACACGATACTCATACATATACATATCCCTCTACTCACCTATTCACTTATACCCACCCACCCACCCACATATTTCCTACATGCATCCACATTCCAACACCCTACAGCATACACACATGCTACAGATTGCCCCACACACATACTCCTACCCCACACAACCACTATTCCACAGACAACCTAACGCCCCCTTATTCTCACACATACTTCCTGTATAGCCAAATACACAGTCTCTCTGCACACTTACATTCAGCCACTCAGTGCCCCAAACATAGCCTATATCTCCAACATATGACCCCCATACATCACTGTACACATCTTCCTGCATATACAACCCACATCTCACGCATATTCCCATACACTACTACACATCCTCCACAAATGTACACTTAACATACCCTTCCATACACACAAACCCATGCCCTCCACACATATTTGCATACACTCTCTCTTTCTTCTCATACCCTGATATTCACCTTTCCCACACATACCCATATGCACATACACTCATATACATACAAAAGCGCGCACACACAGAGTTACATATACAGGCAGATATAGACACAGAAAAGTAGACAATGCTGACTTCTCTTTTTCAGCAAGTTTCTCTTTTTTTAGGTAGTCAAGACTCAAAGGTTTGAAAATGTTGAAACAAGTAGAAAAACCATAAAGGTGAATTTTAAAGCCGTTGCAAGCACAAACATTTGTAGTTGCAAGTGCAAATAGTGATTATTCATGCTAGGGCTATTTTATAACCTTGCACATATTCACACAAGTACCAATACATAAATATCTTTGATCACATAAAAAAGGAGTAGAATAGGGGCAGGTCAGTAGCGTTCCGAGACAGTCAACATTTACACTCATAAATTCAAATTTTATAACCAGCGAACGCATCGCGCATAAGGCTGTTTGCAACCTGCGCAAATTTACCGTACTTCTGCTCTTTATCAGGTGCAAGTCAGAATAAAACTCTTCATAACAAAAAACTGACTGGGTGAGGAGTCTTGGTAAACTGGGGGTGTGCAGATTGAAGAACCATATGGGTCTGGATGACCTAGAGATAGACTGGACAAACTGGTAGACTAATTGGTAAAACTAGAAATTTCCTTCATGTGCGCATGCTATAAAATGTGCTCACTGGCACATGTAAAAGCCGACAAGTCCTTAACGAAAATATGCAAATAATAGCGGTGTGAATCGTGTGATCGATAGTCTTAATGATCGATTTTGGCTGGGGGGGGAGGGAAATCTTATCGTTGTGTTGTTGTTTTTTGTTTTTTTTAAATCGTTAAAAATCGTAAATCGGGGGAGGGCGGGAAAACCGGCACACCAAAAAAACCCTAAAACCCACCCCGAACCTTTAAAACAAATCCCCCACCCTCCCGAACCCCCCCAAAATGTTTTAAATTACCTGGGGTCCAGTGGGGGGGTCCCGGCGTGATCTCCCTCTCTCTGGCCACGACTGCGTTAAGAGAAATGGCACCGGTGGCCCTTTGCCCTTATCATGTGACAGGGCAAAGGTAGCGCCGGCGCCATTTTGGTTCCTGGCTCCCGACGTCACACATGCAGGAGATCGCCCCCGGACCCCCGCTGGACCCCCAGGGACTTTTGGCCAGCTTGGGGGGGCCTCCTGACCCCCACAAGACTTGCCAAAAGTCCAGCGGGGGTCCGGGAGCGACCTCCTGCACGCGGGCCGTATTGCCAATCTTCAAAATGGCGACGGTCGCCCGTATGACATAGTGAGGGCAAAGGTAGCGCCGGCGCCATTTTGAAGATTGGCAATACGATCCGCGTGCAGGAGGTCGCTCCCGGATCCCCGCTGGACTTTTGGCAAGTCTTGTGGGGGTCAGGAGGCCCCCCCAAGCTGGCCAAAAGTCCCTGGGGGTCCAGCAGGGGTCCGGGGGCGATCTCCTGCATGTGTGACGTCGGGAGCCAGGAACCAAAATGGCGCTGGCGCTACCTTTGCCCTGTCACATGATAAGGGCAAAGGGCCACCGGTGCCATTTCTCAACGCAGCCGTGGCCAGAGAGCTGGAGATCGCGTCGGGACCCCCCCACTGGACCCCAGGTAATTTAAAACATTTTGGGGGGGTTGGGGAGGGTGGGGGATTTGTTTTAAAGGTTCGGGGTGGGTTTTAGGGTTTTTTTGGTGTGCCGGTTTTCCCGCGCCCTATTTAACGATACAATACAAATGCCCCTGACGATAAATCGGGAGCATTTGTATTGTATCGTGCACTCTAACGATTTTGGACGATTTTAAAATTATCTGACGATAATTTTAATTGTTCAAAAACGATTCACATCCCTAGCAAATAACATTTCTTTGAGTAACTGCTTTAAATTAGGGTCACACATATGTGTGCTAGGCATATTTTATATAATGTGTGTGCACTTGTGTGGAAGATATAAAATTCTACCGCATGTGAGTTCACGCGTATATGAGCATGGGTGTGCACATTTTAAAGGGCTTCATGTGATCATCCGATTCCTATTCCATATAATGTAAGTACATAAATCAATCTATCAACCAGTCATTCAGTCTTTGAAATCATCTCCTTGCTTTTCTTTTATTCGCCATTTTTTTTTCATATCATCCCTGTCTCCACTGGCTATCAATCTACTTTCCTATTTAATAATAACTTTTATTAAACATATTCTGTATTTGATAGTCTTGCCGTACTGTAGTCTTGAGAAAACCTTACACTCCTACCTGAACTCTTCGAGGTCTATATTTATCTGCTGTTTGACTTGTCAAATTAGCTAGTGAATATATCTAGCTATCCTACAGTTAGCTGGATGAGATTATTTGGCTAACTGAATGGTGGGTCTATGGGATGACCAGATTTAACCAGATAACTTATCTGACTAACTCATAATATCAGAGATACCCCCTTGGATCTCCCCTGACTTATCCGGCCAAATTTTAGCTGAATAAGTATACAAATAATCACTTAGCCAGATAACTTCTGAGTTATTTGGTTAAATGCTTCTTGTTATGAACCTTTTCATTCCAAATCCATGTTTTCTTGTCATTCCTCTGCAAGGAAATTTTTACTTTAGGTCATTTTCATTTCTACTACACTAACAATGAAACAGACTACCAGTTTTAAATCCTATCTCCTTGCATATTTATCTAATACAGCTATCTATAATTTAGCAATTGTTCATTAAACCTATCACCAAAGTAATATCTTATTGGTTTGTTATGGGAGGCCAATTTTTAAAGCATTTTAGACAAAAATAATTCTACCCACATTAATCAGCTGTCTGAAAATTGTCTTCCTATAAGTTCATGTGTCTGTTGCGAGCAACGTGAGCATGAGCCCCTCTTGCCATGGCATAATTAATGCAACCTTGTGGGCAGGGCCTAGGGTCTGTGCCAACAGTGGACGAATGAGTCTTTGCATGAGCCAGGCTATGACAAGTCTAGGAGGCTGCGATCTTGGTAAGATCCGAAGAGTTGTACAAGACTAGAAACTGGAGCAAGGTTAAAGACTAGATAGGACAAGGCTGAAGACTGGAGCAAGGCTAAAGTCCAGATGGGTGAATTTTTGCTGAGGCAACGCTGGACTGTCAGAGGAGCCCTTTTATATGGCACGAAGCTGTAACATCATCCAAGGGTGCCACAGCTTTTCTAACCATGAGCCCTTTAAATGAACCAACTTTGGGCATGCATATGCCGAAGGGAAATTCTGGGGGCAGCAACCCTGGTGGCATCTTGCCGTATGTGCCATTTGGCAGCATCTTGTTGCTGCCGCTTGCTTCCTGCAAGCGGCAAAGAGTAACAGTACCCCCTCCTTTAATCCCCCTCCTCAAGTCTATTCTCTTCGACTTCTGAGGAAACATTTAAGGTACATCTTTACCATCTGAGAACTTGGGGACTTTAGCATGACACCTAGGAATTCTTTGGTCTTTGGACTGAGCTGGTGAAACATCAACTGGTTGATCCTGCTCTACAGACAAGGATTGTTTGGAGGGACCAGAACATGGCTTTTAGGTTTCAATGTCATTGTATTGAATGAGGACAGCCTCTGCTATTTTGGCAGTGGCCTCTACCCCCACAAAGATGGAGTTCAAAGGTTTGAAGTGAATAGCAAAATTGCAAGTCACTAGGGCTCCTAGTCATGTTCCATGGCATACATTGGAACAGGATATATACTGGATCGGTAAATTAGGTACTTCAGGCAAGATGACCTGGCTTGGAGCAGCTAAGGGTGAGGCAGTACAATGCTTTCAGCAGGATGGACCCAGTGGTTGATTCATAAGGTGCTCCAGTCAATAGATTGTTGATGGAGTCTAAGCCAGGGTAGCACAAGTACAAGAGGATTGTATGCCTTAGGTAACACATAGAACTGAAGATTTTCTTTGTTAGACCCTATCTGCATAGTGAAGGGCAAGATGGCCATGATCATGTGACTAGATAAGAGTTCTCCTAAAATGGAAGAGTTAACTCGAGGAAGAGTCAAGATGGTGGTAGGACAGCTACATTGGCGTAACAACAAATCTTGAATAAAATTGCCCCTGGCTCCGGTATCTATTTAAGCTTCAGTTTGAAATTAGTATTTCCTGAAGGTGAGGGACACAGGTATCATCAATTGTGAAGAGGAAGAAGGATGGTGAAAAACTGGCCTCTCAACTAGATTAGTTTCTTCAGAGTTTCATGGTCTGTCGGGGCATTGATTGACAAAATGTCCCTGGGCTGTGCAGTAAAGGCAGAGGTTATACTGTTTTCACCTTTGTTTTTCATTGACCGAAAGTCAGGTGCTACCCAATAGCATGGGTTTTTCGAAGGCAATAACCCTCAGCGATTCTGGGGTGGATGCCGAAATACTTAGGGGCTTGGGAATTACAAGAGTAGCCCAATGGGAGGTATTACTCTCTTGAGTTTGCTCTGGAAATGACAGATCTATTTGAATAGTCAAGGCAATAAATGCTTTTAGGGTTGGGAGAAGGTCTTGAGCTGCTAATTCATTTTTATTCTCTCGGATAAACCTTGTCAAAAAATGGTGGTTTGGTTATCTTTACCCTAACCGAGTTCAGAAGCTAGGGTACAAAATTCTACTGCATACTCACCAACTGAGCGAGTGCCTTGATGAATATGAAAAAGTTCTGTGGCAGCAGTCATGGCACGCCCGGGTTGGTCAAAGATCAGGCAAAATTGTTGTGTGAAATTATCCAAGTTCCTGAGAAGTACGTCAACTTGTTCCCACAAGGGAGAAGCCCAGGCGAGAGTGGGACCATCTAACAGGGAAAGGATATACGTAATCTTGACATGATCAGAAAAAAACATGCCAGCTGTAACTCAAAATGCATCTTGAAGACATTGTGGAGCCCCCTGCATCCCTTGGGGTCCCCACTATACTTCGGAGATGGTGGAAGATGTATTATGAATTCCACAGTATGGATGGATGCTGGTGCAGGATTCACCAGATCTGGTACTGGTTCTGAGGCCAGACGATGGGCTTGTATCACATTTAAGCACTGAGACAAGGTCTGTAGTAACCCATTTACTTGATTTTATTTATTTTATTTAAAAAATGTATAAATCGCTTTATAGATCTTACACCTTCACTCTCCAGCCCTGACGTGGGATCCGTTTTTAAGTACGGGGGAGGAGGATTAGGGGGGAGGGAGGGTGGGAAGGGAGATTTTTCATTCAGGGGGAGGGTGGGGTCCAGACCATTTTTTTTGCAATCTAGGGGGGGGGGGGGAGGCTGTTGCTGTCACTTAGAAGGGTTGGAGTGGGGAAAGGGGCTGTTAATGTCACTTAGGGGTGGAAAGTGAGAGGTATGGCAGCAGGGGATATCTCTGCCACTTGGAAGGATAGGAGTGGGGGTATGGCATTGGGGGGATCTCTGTTACTTGGGGGTGGGGGGTATGACATCAGAGAGCAGGGGCCACATTTTTTTGTATTAGCTTTGGGAAGGGGAGAAGGGGTGCTGGGGCAATCACCGTGCAGTTCATTTTTTAAATTGTTAACCTTTTGTGGTAGTCAGGTCCACCTCAACTGGCAGCCCTGGATTGAGACGGGGTCAGAACCGACCCCTGCTCAACTTCCCTGTTTGCCGCGATTTTTTTCCTGCCACTTTAAAACTATGGCGGGAGCCTAAGGACATGCGTTAAAGTCCCAGGCCTCCGGCCACACATTTAATGCATTTGAAATAGGTGTTGTTATGTCATCATTGCTGACCACCTTCTCATTCAGCTGTGATAAAATATTTACATCTAATTGACTAGTAATGCCCTTCTTTACATGCAGTTGCATTATCCATGCATGGAAATCATATGCAAAGAAGTTTATGAAAATAGGGGAAAATATCTGGACGGAGAGATGCAAAATATTGCATGATATAATGCATGTTAGAGCACTAACATGGCTTGATTCATCACCCCTTTAGATAGATAGCTTGGGTCCCGGGGTACCCTCTAGTCATGACCTTGCCCCAATCACATGGAGAGGCTGTTTATCGGGCACCTTGGCCCTTTAATTTTCCCACAGGAAACATATCTGGCTATGTCAAGGTTGGTTAGACTGGAGGAATTTTCAAATCCTAGTGCTTGACTGGTTAGGTGCAAACTTAAGAGTCTCATTCACAAAGCTGTGTTAGACCATTTGCTATGCAGAAAACATTTTTCATGGGGTAAATGGCCTAAAATGAGGCAAATGCAAAATATTTCAAATAATTTGTTTTATTCCAAGTCAGGCATTGTGCATAGTTAAAAAAGCTATTAACATGTAAATGCATGATAATGAGCTAATTACTACCCTAAACTATGCTAATCAAATAACATGGCTTGCTGAAACATTCTCAAGCACTGTTATTTGACTTGAAATTAGCTACAATTCAGGAGCTGAAGCTAATTTCTCACAGGTGCATCGCACATTAATGCATATCCCGAGGTACTTGCAACCTAAGTTTAAAGGGGCCTCTCTGCCCCAAGAGCATTCTCCTACCACCAGTTGTAAAAGCCCCTGGGGTCTGCTTAGACCCCCTCTCCTATACACACCCACCACCCTTGCAGGTGGCCCATAGTTGTTAAAAAATGTATAAAAAGAATTTAGTGAGAAAGGAGGAAGCCCCACCTCACACCTCCTCATCCCCACCCTTTTATTGAAAAAATCTGGACTCCAGAGACCGTGACCCACTCCCCCAGCTTAGGCTCCCGGACCTCCTTTTTTTGAAAAAACATGGCCCTGGTGGTCCAGTGGAACACCCAATTACCAACTTTCCTGGACACCTCTGGTGGCCCAGTGATCCCTTGTCCCTCATCCTAGCTTACTCCAGCTCCTCTTCTTGCATGCAGAATGCGCATTGGTGGTACACTGGATGCCCAGATTGCTCCCTAGGGTTCGGGCCTGGCTGGTGATAATTTTCCAAAATAGCACTGCCCGGTCTTTTCCCTCAGGGAAAAATACCATGGCTTAGTGAATGATCCATTTAGTTGACCAAATGTGTTACATATGAACCTCAACCTGTATAGATTGCATTTTCAATGCAACATATATTCTTTTTCATGAAAAAAGTGCCCACAGAAAAAGCAGATGCAAATATCTGTGGGTAATTTGTACCTGTGGCAAGTTATAAGTGACCATAAACATATACTTGCACTTTGAAAACTGGTGCAAGATCCATAGCTACACACTTTATCCTGATGTGAACAGTTTGAAAATCACCACCCTCAATAAAGAGAACATGGAAAACAGCAATATGCTTTCAAATGTATTCTAAATTTGTCACTGCATTATGGTAAGAAGAATACTAAAGATGTAAAACCTTTTTCAATACAGGTTCATCAAACAAGAAATTCTGTATCGCTCCATGATAAGATCATACATTGAGTACTGTGTGCAATTCTGGTCACCACATCTCAAAAAAGATATAGTTGCAGTGAAAAAGGTACAGAGAAGGGTGACCAAAATGATAAAGGGGCTAGAACAACTCTCCTATGAGGAAAGGCTAAAGAGGTTAGGGTTGTTCATCTTGGAGAAGAGATGAATGAGGGATATGATAGACATCTTTAAAATCTTGAGAGGACTAGAATGGGTAAATGTGAATTGGTTATTTACTCTTTTGGATAATAAGGATTAGAAGGTACTCCATGAAGTTAGCAAGTAGCACATTTTTCACTCAACGTACAATTAAGCTCTGGAATTTGCTGCCAGAGGATGTGGTTAGTCCAGTTAGTGTAGCTGGGTTTAAAAAAGGTTTGGATGAGTTCTTGGAGGAAAAGTCCATTAATTGCTATTAATCAGGAAATAGCCACTGCTATTACTGGCTTCAGTAGCATGCGATCTACTTAATGTTTGGGTACTTGCCAGGTACTTGTAGCCTGCATTGACCACTGTTGGAAACAGGATGCTGGGCTTGATGGACCCTTGGCTAACCCAGTATGGCAATTTCTTATGTTCAGAAACATTTCAAAGATTCAGTGAATGGGTTCATCAAATTGTTTTCTAGAAATCCTAATCAAATTAGAAAAAATATTCTTTCAAGTTTAAATAATTTGAGACAGATTTCTTATTTGCATTTTTTGAAAACCTAGGGATGGTAACTTCTAAACTGGTGTGTGGGACACATATGTGCGCACATTCATTGGCCCGCATCCAGGATGCAGCCATTTTTTAACAAATGTGTGCATATGCGTGCATGTATAAAATAGCCTGCCCACGCGCACATGTGCATGCAATTTTAAGTGAACGTTGCCTGTGCATGCAAATGCCGCTTCTAATATGTAAGTGGGATAATTTTAATAGATGCACACTGACACCATTACCAGTTTTTCCAGTTCATTCCCAGTTTGCCCAGGTAAGGGATAGGACTTCCAAAGCCCCCTAGTTTAATAGCCACCCTTCTCCCCTGCTAGCCCCGACCTTTAAAATCCCACTGATCTACCTAGAATTTTTTGTTTTACAACTTACACATCATCCATAGCATGAGTAAAGTTACGCAGTAGGGGACCTTGGTGTGCGTATATGTGTGTAAGTTGAAATCCAGGAATGCCAATACCCTGCCCAGACCATGTCCACACTCTACCCCTTTTTTGGAGCTTTTCATTTTTGCATGCAGTGAGAGATATGCACGTACTCAGGCAACTTTTAAAATCTGCTCAGTGTGTGTATCTCCCAGTTTTGGTGTGCAACAGACTTTGAAAATTCACCTGTAAAGATGTGGCCTGATGGCTCAGTGTTATGCCGGTCAGCCGAGGAGGCCGACCAAGCTTACCCCTTCCAGCTTCAGTCCGACGCGCTCCAGACCCCCGGGGGCTACCACAATGTCGAAAGGCCTACCCCTGCGCTCGGGACGCTGTCACAGTGGAAGCCCCACCCCTGACATCCTCTAGACGCATGCCGCGAAGCCAGCCTTTGTTTTAAAGAAATCAGCACAGGAAGGCCAGCCTACCACCACTGGTCTACGCCCCTTCCTGGAGGTATTTAACCTGACCTTGTTTGCTATCTCATCGAGTTAGCAAGGATCATGAATGGATTGGAACGCCTCCGGTCTGTGCTACTCTGCTGCTTCCTTGCTGCCGCTGGAAGCTCTTTCCGCCCTTTGGGGTATTCTCTAACCTGGGTACCGGCTCCTCGGGGGCCCTTTGCTTTCTTTCAGGTGCCTTACTGGGATCAGGTACTCGCTCCTCGAGGGCCTGCTCTCCCTGTCTCAGTGCCTGTAACCATCTACTTCTGCCTACTGGAATCGCTACCACACAGCTACTATCTTAGTGAGTAATCTAACTTCTCAGTCTGTCTCTCTACAGCTCTGCTGCATTGCAAACCTGCAACCGGACTTCCCTAACCACCTCTGGAGATGGGTCTCCTCTGTGGAGGATCCTTGGACTGCTATCTCTGGATTGCCTCACTACTGCCACCTCTGGTGGAACTCATCAGCTGTTTAATAAAAGACACATCTCTGTGTTTGTGCATCCTGAGTCTAGCCTGGTACTGTGGTCCCTCACAGAGCTCCTCTCTGTGGGCGTGGTCATCTCCACAGTACCCCGAGAATCCACTCAAACACCTCTAAACCATAACACTCAGTGGCAGCACTGTGCACTACCATGTGATACTTTCATGGTCGATCCTATAGTCAGGTCTTCTGTGCTCTGGTGAAGAATAGCCATGGGCACTTGGTCGCCAGATTTAAAGCCCCACGAGCTGGGTAGTACCAATTCACCAGAGACCAATGACAAATACTCCATGACACCCTCAGAAGAGTGGGTGAAACTTTGTATAAGGGAATTGCACAAGTATTTTCAAAGCAAACTTGTGCACATACATTCACCTTAAAAATACTTGTTAAAGTCTGTGAACAATGTACATTCAGACTTTCTCACTATGCATGCTGTTTGAAATTTGCCCTCTAAGAAGTCCAAGCTAAATGCATACTTTTGAATATATACAGTAATTATCCAACTAAATTTTAGCTGGATAAATCATTATCCAGCTATAATTTAGCTAGATAAAAATGAGGTATTCCAGGGATATGCCAGGGCAGAGCTAGTTAACCAGCCAACTTAGCAAATATTAAACTGTATCTAGCTAAGTTAGCCAAATAACATTAGGCCTGCTTCAGAGCCAGATAACTTTAGACTTAACTGACTATATACAAAAGAATACAACCAGTTAAGTGACCCTGTGGCCTGATTCCTATTCCCCCACTCAAGGCATAAAAAAATTGGCCCTGTCTGGCTGAGCTCCCCCATCCCTCCAAACCCTTCTAAGTAGACTTTAAAAATAAAAATGTCATGGTTAGCTGGTGGCCTCCCCTTCTCTTCCTGCTCTCTCATTGCTTTGGCAAAAATTATAAATCAATGCCCTTTCTCTCCCTTTCTCCATCCCTTCCCCCACCCCAACTATAACTTTCTCTCAATCCTGGTATCTTCACAAAGCCCTTTCTTCTATTGGGATCCAGATAGGAATGTACTGATTAGCTGATTAGGTTTAAAACTATCCGACACAACTTTTTTCGATGCCTTTTCAGCTACTTCTTTAGAAAACCATGGCGGCATCTTTTTCTTCTTTTATTTAATTTTCTAATAAAAGGTTTAGTTGCCATCAGTGGCTTAGCCATGAGTGGGCTGTGGTCCACCCACTTTGTGCTCAGGCCTACCCAATTAGCTTTGCCCTGCTCCAAGAAGAGGAAGCCCGTTGCAGGACCATCATGGAGCTCATCCTGAGCGGCCTGAGAAGCCCCATCGCAAAGACGTCACAGAGCTCATTCCGTGCAGCACAAGAAGAAGAGGTCTGATGCAGGCCCATCGCAGAGCTCATCCTGCACATCCCAAGAAGGTCCATCATAGGGCCAACGCAGAGCTCATTGTGTGGCTCAAGAAGAAGCAGCCCAACACAGGACCATCGTGGAGATCATCCTGCATGGCCCAAGAAGAAGAGGGCAGTCACAGGGCTGTCACAAAGTTGATTGCATGCAGCCTCAGAAGAGGAGGCCCAGTGCAGCAAGAAGGCCCAAGAAAGAGGAAGAGACCTGACAGTGTGTGGGAGTGAAAAGCCTGTGTGTGTATGTGTGAGAGAGAGCACAGGAGTGAGAAGTGTGTGTGTATGTGTGTGTGTGTGTGTGTGTGAGAGAGAGAAAGCATAAAGTGAGAAGCCTGTGTGAGAGAGAACATGGGAGTGAGAAGCCTGTGTATGTGTATGCATGAGAGAGAGCATGGGCTTGAGAAGCCTGTGTGTATGTGTGAGAAAGAGCATGGGAGTGAGAAGCTTGTATGTGTGAGAGAGAGCATTAGAGTCAGAAGCTTTTGTGATATGTGTGAGAGGAAGCATGGGAGTAGGAAGCCTGTGTGTGTGTGCTTTTGTGAGAGAGAGAGAGACATGGGAGAGAGAAGCCTGTGTGTCATGTATGTATGAGTGTTGTGATCTGCTATGCTGATGGGAGGAGCAAGCAGATGAGAGTAGCAATCTGATAGGATCTACTCCTCCAGAGGGGAGGAGTTAGCAATCTGGAGTTAGCAATCTGTTGTGATCTGTTCTGCTGATGGGAGGAGCAAGCAGATGGAAGTAGCAATCTGATAGGATCTACTCCTCCAGAGGGGAGGAGTTAGCAATCTGGAGTTAGCAATCTGTTGTGATCTGTTATGCTGATGAGAGGAGCAAGCAGATGGGAGTAGCAATCTGATAGGATCTACTCCTCCAGAGGGAAGGAGTTAACAATCTGTTACGGATCTGCTAGGGAATTGGCAATTTGTTATGATATAGACTGCTGAGTTGGCAATCTGTACCAGCGGACTGCGAGATAGGGTGCTCAGCTGGACAGGAATGTAAATAGGTGAATCCTTGGGCCGATGGCAGATGACAGCGCCCCCAGGAGGATCTCCTGAGAGGGACCACTGGCTAGGCTTGAGTATGGAGACAGACACAGATAGTTCTTTTATTAGACAGGTAGTAGAACCACCAGAGGTGGCAGTAGTGAGCTGATATGCCCAGCAGGGCTGAAGTTCCTCAGATACTGGGACTGCGATCCCAGGGTTGCAGAGCTGTAAAGAGACAGTAGATAGTGAATAGACAGGGTATGCTGTTATATATAGCCAGATGATAACTCACATAAGGTCTTGAGAAAGCTCAGTAGCTGGAAAGGGTTAGGCGCGAGTACCTGTTTCCAGGGAAAGCTCTGAGAGAGTGGTGGTAACTCACAATAGTCTGTATCTGTAATAGCTTCCAGGCAGTGGAGAATCTTCAGAGTGTTCAGGAACATGGGCCCTTGAGGAGCGAGTACCGGTTCCTATCGGTAATCTGAAATAGTAATTCATAATGTCCATATCTGTGATCGCTTCCAGGCAATAAAGAATCTTCAGAGGATTTAGGAACATGGGCCCTTGAGGAGCGAGTACCCCTGGTAAGTCCGAGGAGGCAGAATTGCGTAGAGAGAAGCAGGTCCAGATGAATCCCTGCAATCAATCCTTGCTAACTCAATCTGTTAGCGAAAGTAAAGACCTTTTATGTTGGAAGCGGATGACATCAATACAGGGGAACGCCCCTGAGGTTCGCACCCTTGCTGGTACATAATTCGGAGCATGCGCGTGCCCTATGTCATCAGGAACATGGCGGATCCGCAGTTCGAGCCAGCCCGAGGACGCCGGGGGAGAAGCGGCATGGAGACGCCGCGGCAGCAAGCCGTCCATCAGGCCTGGAGGGAGTCGCCACATAGGTAGAGAGGGTGGAACGAGGGCGAATAGCAAGCACGAATGCAACAGTACCCCCCTTCAAAGGGCGATCTCCTCTTCGGGGACCAGGCTTAGTTTATAAAGGATGCATGAGGTGGAACTGATGAAGCATCACTTTATCCAAGATATTGGTCTGAGGCTCCCAAGTGATCAATCGGGGCCGAAGCCTTCCCAATCAGAAGGTATTCAAAGTTTTTGCATCTGTAACGAAAATCCAGAATCTCTTGATCTTAATTTCTATATCGTATACTGTATAGATGACAGGTGGATCTTGAGATGTGGAAGAATCTCGTAGAGTGTATAGATGATATCAGCAGCAATGGATGGAGCTGCTGTAAACGTCACTGAGGGATTCAGTGGAAGTGGTGGGGTAGAAGAACATCGAAGGCCCACTTCAAGTTGTGATGCAATAATGGATCTTCAAATTTGATGAATGGACTCCTCAGGTCTTCCACAAGACGTCTGAGAATAAGGTTGCCTCCTGCCCCTGAGTCCTCCAGGGCAGGGGTCCGAACCGTCACTGGTTCAGGGATCACAGAGACTGCACAAGAGAGTGGAGGAGATATCACTGTACAGCCCAAGAACAGTCCTCCTGCGGGACTCAGGCCCATCTGTTTCCCGGACGAATAGGGCATTCAGAGACATCATGGCCTGGCTGACCACAGTACATGCTCCGGCCATTTTTCCTCCGAAATCTTCTCTCCTTTGAGGTCAAGTGACCATGACCAGGTTCCTTCGGTTCCTTTTTACCCACAGCAGGAATTGCTGGACCCATCCGTAGTGCAGGGGCACTGGCCTGTTTCAACCCAGGTAACACCTTAGGCCGGAGTTCCTTCACCTTGTCTCGGTGCCGACAGTCAATCCAAATAGCTAAGGCTATCAATTCTTCCAGCGAGTCAGGTGTCTGACGATTGGCCAGCTCGTCTCTCACGTGGGTATCCAGGCCTCTGCAGAAGAGAATCTTAAGACATTTGGGGTCCCAGCGAAGTTCCCCTGTAAGAGTCTTAAATTCTATGGCAAATCAGCCAGGGATCTGTTGCCTTTCTTCAAGTCCACTAAAGCAAACCCGGCAACAGACATACGAGCAGGGTCATCAAAAACGGATTTAAACAAGTCCATAAATCCTTCTATGTCCTGCAAAATAGGGTCCTTGCATTCACACAAGATAGATGCCCACGACAAGGCTCTCCCATGCAAGTATGACAGGATGTAGCTGGTCTTAGGGAGGCCTGTAGGAAACAATGAAGGTTGTAAAGTGAAATGTAAGCTGCCCTGGTTCAAAAAGCCCCGAGTCTTCTGGAGTTCTCCGGAGAATCGAATAGGCGCTGCCAGTGGAAGAGCAGTCTTTAAAGTTACCTCCTGTAACTGATCTTCTTGTGTAGAAGCTGTGCCTTGTATCTTCTGTGTATGAAACTGATGAAATGCTGCAATAAGTTTCTCCAGGGTCTCTTGCTGTTCTGAGATGCGTTGAGCCAGGCCCGGTATAGCCTGCAAAGCGGAGAGGTGTGCCGGGTCCATGGGTTACTGACATCCAATACCTTAAGCTGGATCCCCAGGAGTACTGCTTCTCCAATTTTAAAGCCAGATTCACTAGAGTTAGCAATCTGTTGTGATCTGCTATGCTGATTGGAGGAGCAAGCAGATGAGAGTAGCAATCTGATAGGATCTACTCCTCCAGAGGGGAGGAGTTAGTAATCTGTTACAGATCTGCTAACGAGTTAGCAATCTGTTGTGATCTGCTATGCTGATGGGAAGAGCAAGCAGATGGGAGTCGCAATCTGATAGGATCTACTCCTCCAGAGAGGAAGAGTTAGCAATCTGTTACGGATCTGCTAGGGAATTGGCAATCTGTTATGATATAGACTGCTGAGTTGGCAATCTGTACCAGCGGAGTGCTAGAGAGGGTGCTCAGCTGGACAGGAATGTAAATAGGTGAATCCTTGGGCCGATGGCAGATGACAGCGCCCCCAGGAGGATCTCCTGAGAGGGACCACTGGCTAGGCTTGAGTATGGAGACAGACACAGATAGTTCTTTTATTTATTTATTAGACAGGTAGTAGAAACACCAGAGGTGGCAGTAGTGTGCTGAGATGCCCGGCAGGGCTGAAGTCCCTCAGATACTGGAACTGCGATCCCAGGGTTGCAGAGCTGTAAAGAGACTGTAGATAGTGAAAAGGCAGAGTATGCTGTTATACATAGCCAGTACTTAGATGATAACTCACATAAGATCTTGAGAAAGATCAGTAGCTGGAAAGGGTTAGGAGCGAGTACCTGGTTCCAGGGAAAGCTCTGAGAGAGCGGTGGTAGCTCACAATAGTCTGTATTTGTAATAGCTTCCAGGCAGTGGAGAATCTTCAGAGTGTTCAGGAACATGGGCCCTCGAGGAGCGAGTACCGGTTCCTATCTGTAATCTGAAATAGTAACTCACAATGTCCGTATCTGCGATCGCTTCCAGGCAATAGAGAATCTTCAGAGGGTTTAGGAACATGGGCCCACGAGGAGCGAGTACCTGTTCCTATCTGCAATCTGAAATAGAGAAAAGAGAGCAAGTCCCCCGAGGAGCGGGTACCCCTGGTAAGTCCGAGGAGGCAGAGTTACGTAGAGAAAAGCGGGTCCAGATGAATCCCTGCAATCAATCCTTGCTAATTCAATCTGTTAGCGAAAGTAAAGACCTTTTATGTTGGAAGCGGATGATGTCAATTCAGGGGGACGCCCCTGAGGTTTGCGCCCTTGCTGGTACATACTTTGGAGCACGCGCATGCGCGTGCCCTACGTCATCAGGAACATGGCAGATCCACAGCATTGAGCCAGCCCAGGGATGCTGGGGAGAAGTGGCATGGAGATGCCGCGGCAGCAAGCCGTCCATCAGGCCTGGAGGGAGTCACCACATAGGTTGAGCGAGGGCCACATAAGTGGAGCGAGGGCGAATAGCAGGCACGAACGCAACAATGAGCGAGAAAGAGAGCATGTGGGAGTGAGCCTGAATGTGTTTTGAGAGAGAGAGCATGTGGAGTGGAGACCCTGTGTATGTATGAAAGAGAGAGCGCATATAGGCATGGAGCACCTGTGTGGGTTTGAGGGAGAGAGTGAGCAGGTGGGTGTGAGATCTTGAGGATGTGAAAGACAACCAGCATGTAGGAGTGGGAGCCTACATGTGAGAGTCAGAATGAAAAGTGAGAACCTGTGTGGGGGGGAGTGGAAACCTGAGTGTGAGAGAGAGTATATGATAGTGAGAGCCTGCATGTGAGAGTGGGAGCTTGGGTAAGAGAGACTGTGTGGTAGAAGGAGCCTGTTTGAGGGTGGAAGGAAAGAAGACAGGAGAAGAGAGAACAAACAGAAAGAATAAAAGAGACCTTGAAAAAGGAATTAGGAAAAAACAGACAAAGGGTAAAAAGAGACTGAGACCAACCAATTAGAAAAATAAGATCAGACAACAAAAGTAAAAAAAAATATTTTGACTTTCAGTGATTGAAACATGCCATCTTTGGGAATGTGCATTTCTTATATTTTTGTGTTTTACTTTTTCTTCAGTATTCCACTATTCACAGAGTCTGGTTTCTTGGGTTTTCCATTTCAGTCTTGTCTGCATGTTTCTGTTTGTAATTTGTAGTCTCTTATTCTGTATTAGGTAAGTGTTTGTGCTGCATATGTGTGATAGAGGTGCAGCATTTCGGTAGCTTTTAGTTTCTCTGTAAGGATTTGTAGCAGTCTGACTTGTTTTCCGAGTAGGTGGTGTATTTGTTTCTAGGTTAATGGTATAATGTTTGACTTGCTGCCTTTTCATAGATATGGTTGCTGCTGTTTGAGACCTGACAGTTACTGCTGTTATGGTATGATATGACAAGTTTCAAGATTGTTTTTCATTCTATTTTTGTAGGGGTCTGTGTTACTTCATAAAGTGCTTGGCAGTGGAGGGAGTTTCTTTTCTGTTACTGAGATTCACTAGAATCTGAATATATATTTTTTGCATGTTGGGTTATAGTATGAACAATCCTAGTTCTGCTCTGCATCCATTGCAAATAAGTTCTTATGATTCTTATGATTATTGCTGTTTTATTGTAGTTATGATATACTCTGCATTTTAGGAAAGAGGAGAGGATTCATTAAAGAATACATTGATATTTATTTTTTTATGTGATTGGATCTGATGTTTCTGTGAAGTGTTCTTTGTTTAAATTTTAGATTTATTTATTTATTTATTTATTTAAACATTTTTATATACCGGCATTCATTGTGGACATCATGTCGGTTTACAGTTAACAGGTTAAGTTTGGAAATTACATTTTAACAGGGAAGTCAAAACTGGGAGAGGGGGAAACGATAGGCAGTTAAGAAAAGACAGGGTAAACAAACAAGGTACCTCGCGGAGAGGAGATGGAGTAAAACAAACATAGTTCCTCAATATGAGAAGTAGGGAGTAGACGTATTGTGGTCTACATTGGCACGGATTGCCAATGTAGACCACCAATGCCAATCTAGATGATATTGTTGTATATTTCTAAACTGCAATGTATATAAAATAAATTAATGCAGATCAATAAGCTATTTTTAATGTTAGTAAGTGCTTGAATCAAAATATTTTAAAGCGTCACTCATGATGCATGATGGCTATTGAAGACTACAAAGAAATCCATTGTCAGGTGTACTGTAAGGCATTATTTATTGATAAGAGTACAATTAGTAGGGCTCCAACCTATATGCCTACTGCCCACCCATGTTAACCTTGGCCCCCCCCCAAAAAAAAAATCAGTTCAGGCTACGTCTCTGTTTGTCATATAATATCTCCTTCTTGTTTTGCCCACTTCTACTTCTCCTCGATTTTCCCATCAGCTAAAGACTCCTTGATGTA
The DNA here is from genome assembly GCF_901001135.1 of Rhinatrema bivittatum. Lineage (NCBI taxonomy): Eukaryota > Metazoa > Chordata > Amphibia > Gymnophiona > Rhinatrematidae > Rhinatrema > Rhinatrema bivittatum. The sequence continues at coordinate 231,318,200 of NC_042616.1, read as the reverse complement.
TGTAGCAGTGATAAAGACACATCAGGCAGGATTCGTGGTGAAGCGTGTCCCCGGAAAGCTCACCTCTCTCCTCCTTCCCCGGGGCTCCTTTTATTGTCCATAATTCCATCATAAAGCATGGCATGCAGATTTGTCATAACCTCATTGGGTCTTTGCAAATACATACATCATTCATTGGATGTTTAAAGCGACATACCATAAATATCCTTCCTGGCCTTTATGCTGACTACGCGTAAGCTAGCAAGCCAGGAGGGGAAAAGTTCATAACTGGACATTGAAGCAGTTTAATTAAGCTGTGTTAAACTAGCTGACTATGTGTGAGGAAGTAGGCACCGAGCAGTTTCGGTTTGAAACAGTGAGATCTATTCCTGGGGCAGGCCTTTCTGGAGTAGGTTGTTTATGAGACAGGTTTCCTGTCTCAGGGGCAGAAGGAAGCTTGCACAATTTGCTGTCTCCAGTGAATGCCGGAGAAAGAGGAGACTTAGAGTTAACCCCTGAGATACTCCTTCAGGGGCTAAGCATACGATCCCACAGATATAGATCCCCATTTTAGCAAAGTTAGGAGGTCATTTTCCAACGGTATCCCTTTTCGCGTGCGATAGCTAAATCAGGGCAGGAGTCGGGGCGATGGCGGGATGGATGCCGCGGAAACTTTGCTGATGGCGAAAGGTAAGACTCCTTATCGCCACCTGTATCGCGCCCAATAGTACCACCTTTCATGGTGGCGCTACTGGGTGCGAAAGCCGGCAGCGATAACACCGCGGTGGTGCGATCGCTGCCAGCTTTTGCAGGCCCGCCCCCTGCTTCATCCCCCCGCCCCCCCATTACTGCCGATTCTCTAAGGTCTGTGACGTTAGAAAATCCAGGCCTTAGTTTTCCTGAACTCTTAGGACTCTCACTTTTGAATGAACCTTTATCACCTGCGCTCTAATACTGAACCACACCATCTGGCTAACTTTACCTAGATTATTCAGTGGACATACCTGGACAAGTGTTCCATTGAACATACTTAGTTAAAGTTACCCAAGTAGCTTTAGGACAGCCATTTTTCTGACCAGATTTACCTGGCTAACCCCTTCTTTTTACCCACTACATTTTCTCTTTCAATGAGTTACCTGGACAAAATTTACTCAGGAAGTGGAGGAAATTTTGCAATCTCAGTTTTCATCTCAGTAACTTCAAAAGATACACAGAGAAAGCCTTTGAATATTGACCTCTTATTGCATGGTATGTGATTTGTTCTGCACAATCACATCATTTCAGTTCTAAGAGTCAATTCATAATTGAAGCAATTTTCAAACTGCCCTGATTGTTGCAAAGTTTGCAGATACATTTTACTCAGGGTCTTTTCACCAATTTTCAAAGGAAAAATGCTCACATTCTTTTCACTTCAAAAATACTTGCAGATATTTGTACATGTTTTTTCTGCTGATACTTTTTTCAGCCAAAATTACAGATTTTTCAAAATTTCAAAACTAAGTGGATAACTTTCAAACACAGTGGCATATACACATGAAGATTTGCAATAGTATTTTATAACCCATGTGAATCACATACATATGTATTATAAAATACACATATCTCCAACCCACAATGTATATGCACATACGTATACTTATGCATGAATACATTCATTGTGCATACTTTTCCTATTTTAAAAATATATGATTTTGAAAAGCTCTAGAAAATTGCAATTGTAGGGAGAAATTAGACCAACATTTTCTGAGCATATCTTAAAGTATTTCATTCTCTCTAAACCAAAGAAAATGTAAGACATTCTTTGTATTCATAATATTTATTGATTTTAAATATTTAAAACAAAACACATACTTTATAAAGAAAGCATGATGTTTCAAATTCAAATTACTTAAACACAATAAAAGAAATAAAGACACATCCAGTAACCCACAAATTCAAGTTCAGGGGGGGGGGGGGGCAGAAGGATGAAATAAGAGGAGAAACAAGAAGGAAACCCATTAAATAAATAGCATAGCATGAGATTAATCCCACATCATTTACGTAACAATTAAATTGATGGTACATTAGACAAGCCAATTGACATCAGCAATTTCTTAGAGTCAACAAAAGTTTTTAGCTATTCTGGAACGAAAAAAACAAAACACCCCTTATTGTATTTAAGAATACACTTGCAAGGATATCGCGGGGAAAAATTTACACCTATAGCCTGGGTTTCCTGGCTTAAAGCAAGGAACCCTTTCCTTCTTTCCTCGCAATAGCTAAAGCTAGAAGAATATTAGGCTGCATAGAGAGAAAAATAACCACTAAGAAAAATAGGTGGTAATTGCCTTGTACAGGTCCTTGGTGAGGCCTCACCTGGAATACTGTGTTCATTACTAGGGCCTGTATCTAATAAAGGATAGAGATAGGATCGAGGTGGTCCAAAGAAGAGTGACAAAAATGGTATGAGGTCTGTATCGGAAGGCTTATGAGGAGAGGCTGAAGGATCTGCATATGTACACCTTGGAAGAGCGGAGGTGCAGGGGAGATATGATATAGACTTTCAGATACTGAAAAGTTTTAATGGTGCATATACTTCAAACCTTTTCCATTGGAAAGGAAATAATAGCACTAGAGTTATGAAATGAAACTCCAGGGGGAATGACTCAGAACCAATGTCAGGAAATATTTCTTCATAGAAAGTGTGCTGGATGCCTGGAATGCCCTTCCGGAGGAGGTGGTGAACACAAAAACAGTCAAAGAATTCAAAGGGGCATGGGATAAACACTGTTGATCCCTAAAGGCTGAAGGGTGGAAATGAAGAAAAGGGTGCATGGGGGGTAAACTGAATGGTGGCGATTACTACCCTTAAGAATATGCAAGGGGATTACTACCTTTAACCAATAAGCCCTGATGCTTTTGATGCAACTGTTCTCCGTTTTGCCATCACACTCCATTTTGACGGTCTGGGGGGAAATGGGAATTGGATTTAAAGGACAACCAACACAGGCCCCAACTTTTATGGTGTGGGGTACTGATATGCAGACATAAGGAGAAAAAGCACAGGACTGCTTCTACGACCAAGTTCAAAAGCCAAGTATGTCAAGGAGCATTCTCTGAATTTTCAAGAAGGATCCACACCCAGTAAATATGTTGCTTTGTTAATATAAAAGGCGTGGGTGTAAACTGCATGGAGCAGCAGTTGCTACCATAGGAAACTTGCTGGGCAAACTAAATGGACCATGGTCTTTTTCAGCCATCAATACTTTGCTACTATGTTACTATGTATAGCTCTGGAAAGATCCGGAAATATCCTCACTTTTTAACCCATAAACTGAACTTGTAAATTTTTAAAATAACTTTCATTACCAAAGTCAGATTATATTCAGAAATAGCAGAGTTGCTTACCTGTAACAGGTGTTCTCCCAGGACAACAGGATGTTTGTCCTCACATATGGATGACATCATCGGATGGAGCCCTATCATGGAACACTTTTGTCAAAGTTTCTAGAACTTTGACTGGCACACTGAGCATGCCCAGCATGCACTAACCCTGCATCCAGCAGAGGTCCCCCTTCAGTCTCGTTTGTAGCAAAAGAACGAGCGGAAAATAAAATAATAAAACGTTAGCGAACCCAACTCCGTGGGGTGGCGGGTGGGTTTCGTGAGGACTAATTTCCTGCCTGCTGTCCTGTGAGCTCACCTGTTACAGGTAAGCAACTCTGCTTTCTCCCAGGACAAGCAGGATGGTACTCCTCACATATGGGTGAAGAGCGAGCTACAGGATGCCCGAACAGAGGTAATCAAGCAGCACCCAACAATGTGCAACAGGCACAACAATATGGGTGCTGTTGGTTATGAGGGCAGCCTGAATTTCACAGTGGGTCGTAGTTAGGAACTTGGGACATTAAACTGGAAACAAATTACATAGTACAGACTGGCCAAAGATGCAGTCCTGTCTGCCAGTCTTGTTGATGCAGTAATGAGCTGCAAAAGTGTGGAGAGAGCTCCAAGTAGCAGCTTTACAGATATCAGCAAAAGGTACGGAACGGAGGTGCACTACTGAAGTTGCCATGGCTCTAACTGAATGTGCTCTCACGCGTCCCTTTAGTGGAAGGCATGCTTGTTGGTAGCAGAAGTTAGTACAGTTCGCCAGCCAGGTGGATAGGGTCTGCTTGCCCACCGGAACTCCCAGTTTGGTCTTATAAAAAGAGGCAAAAAGTTGGATGGACTTCCTATGGGCTGTAGCGCGGTCCAAATAAAAGGCGAGCGCATGTTTACAGTCCAAAGAATGCAGTGCCCGCTCACCTGGGTGTGAGTGAGGTTTTGGAAAAAAGGTAGGAAATATTATGGATTGATTTAAGTGAAAATCAGAAACTACCTTTGGCAAAATTTTAGGGTGAGTGCGGAGTACCACACGATCGTGGAGAAATTTGGTATACAGTGGGTATGTTACAAGTGCCTGTAGCTCACTGACTCTGCAAGCTGATGTTATAGCAACTAGAAAGATCACTTGAGATGTTGGAGCTCGCAGGAGTGTAGGTGCTCGAATGGAGGTCGCATGAGCTGAGCTAGTACAACATTGAGGTCCCATGCTGCAATTGGGGGATGCAGTGGAGGTTTCAGCTGGAGTAAGCCTCTCATAAAGCACCCTACAAGGGGTTGCATCGAAATTGGGGCATCTGCTATATCTTTATGGTAAGCAGCTATGGCACTTATATATACTTGTATGGAGGAAGTTTGTAGGCCAGACTCTGAGAGATGCCAGAGGTAGTCCAGGAACCTTATTGTGAGGCAGGAAAAGGGATCTATTTCCTTTGTCGTGCACCACAAGAATAATCTTTTCCACTTTGAATAAGATTTTCTATAGAAGGCTTCCATGAAGCTACAAGGACCTGGGACATATCGTTAGAAAGGTTAAGGGATTGTAGATTAACCTTTCAATCTCCATGCCTTCAAAGACAGAGAGTGGAGGTTCGGATGAAGCAACAGTCCATTGTTCTGTGTTAATAGAGTTGGACTGTGCCCAGGCGAATTTATTGCTGGACTGAGAGCTCGCGTAGGATGGGAAACCAAACTTGTTGCAGCCAGTATAGGGCTATGAGGATCATTGTGCCCCGGTCTTGTCGTAACTTCACGAGAATCTTGCTGATGAGTGGAATAGGAGGATATGCGTATAGAAGACCCGTGTTCCATGAGTGGGCGAAGGTAACCATCTGTGGTGACTCGTGGCTGCAGTGTAGAGAGTAGAATCAATCTACTTTGTGGTTGTGAATTGATGCAAAGAGGTCAATGAGTGGGTGATCCCACTGGTGGAAAATTCTGTTCGCTACAGTGGTATTTAGGGCCAATTCATGGGGGATGAAAGATCCGGCTGAATCGGTCTGCCATCACATTGTTTATGTCTGCCAGGTAGGTTGCTCTCAGCAGCATGGAATGGGAGAGAGCCCAGGCCCAGATCTGCACCACCTCCTGGCATAGTAGGTAAGAGCCTGTGCCCCCTTGCTTTTTGAGATACCACATCACTACCTGGTTGTCTGTTTGAATTAGGATTACCTTGTTGGATAGGCAATCCTGAAATGCGAATAGGGCATACCGTATCGCCCAGAGCTCCAAAAAATGTATCTGGTAGTTTGCTTCTGCCCTGATCCAGGTTCCCTGGGTTTGTAATTGGTTGACATGAGCTCCCCAACCTAGGCTGGAGGCATCAATAGTCAATGTGATCTGAGGATTTGGTGGTTGGAAGGATAGGCCTAACTGAAGATTGGACTCCTGTATCCAGCAAGTCAGTGAGTGGCAAAGCTGTCTGGTCACGTGGACAGTCTGTGACAGATCTTGGTTTGATTGGGACCACTGGGACTTTAAAGTCCATCTCATGGCTAGTCGAGCCATTGGGGTAACATGAATTGTAGATGCAATGTGTCCTAACAAGGTTAGCAGGCGATGAGCTGAAGTTGTCTGATGATTCTGTACTGCTTTGGCCAAGGTTGACAGTGTGCGTGCTCAGTCCTTTGGGAGGAACACTCTGGCTTGAATGGTGTTTAGATCTGCTTCGATGAACGAGAGGGTGCGTGATGGAGTCAGATGAGATTTGGGATAGTTTATGAGAAAACCCAATGATTGTAGCAGTTGAATGGCAAGACGGAGGGATTGAAGTACTACTTCTTTGAATGGACCCCTGAGAAACCAATCGCCTAGATACAGGTAGACATGGATACTGTTCTGTCTTAAGTAAGCTGCCACGACTGCAGGCATTTTGTGAATACTCGGGGTGCTGATGTCAGGCCAAACAGCAGCACCTGGTATTGGAAATGCCTGTGACCTCCCATGAATCTGAGATATTTTTGATGAGGAGGGGATATGGCTATATGGGCATAAGCATCCTAAGATCTAGGAAGAAGAGTCAATCTCCCTTTTGCAGGAGAGGGAGTATGGTGTCCAAGAAAACCATTCTGAACTTTTCCTTGTGGAGATGTTTGTTTAGGGCATGGAGGTCCAATATAGGACATTGTGTCGCCCGATCTTTTTGGAATCAGAATATATCGAGAGTAGAACCCTTTTCCTCACTGAAGTCAGGGAACCGGTTCCACTGCATTGGACTGCAGGAGGATCGAGAGCTCTGCCTCAAGGAGCGGAGTGTGGTCAGTTAGACTCCACATCGGATGTGGTGGAGAATCTGGGGGTAGTGTAAGGAAATTCAGATGGTAACCATGGGCTACTATTGAAAGGACCCATTGGTTGGTGGTAATCATGTGCCATTTGTTGGCAAAGTGGCACAGGCGGCCTCCCACGGAAAAGGTGGTTGGGGGGAGGATTGACTGCTGATCTCTAGATGGAAGTCAAAACCCCGATGCAGGACCAGTCTGAGGAGCTGGTTGGGCTTTAGGGGCTCTGTGCTGATGAGGCTGGCCTCTGTGAGAGGGTCTGGTTGGTCTAGTACATGATGGAGGAGGGTAATGCCTGCATGGTTTATAGGTTAGTTTTCTGGTTTCTCGTCTAAATCCTCTTTAGGTGGTGGAAGAAAAGTTCGAGGGGACAGTGGATAGTTGGCGCAAGGTTTCATGGTGGTCTTTGAGTTGTGCCACTGCCTTTTGAATTTTTTCACCAAACAAATTGTCCCCTGTGCATGGAAGGTCTGCCAACCTGTCCTGGACTTCTTGGTGTAAGTCATAGGATTTTAGCCAAGTCCAGCGCCTGGCGCTTATTCATGCTGCTGACACTCTGAAGGCAGTGTTGAAAATATCATATGCTGCCCTGACCTTGTGTTTCCCAGCTTTGAGTCCTTTCTGGAGGATGGTGGACAATCCTTCCTGGAATTCTTCAGGCAGTGTCTTAGAAAAGTCTTGAACTTGTTTCCAGAGATTTATGGTGTATTGTGTCATGTATAGCTGGTAGGCTGCTATATGGGCCATCAGCATAGAACCCTGGAAAACTCTGCAGCCGAAGGCGTCCAAGGACTTCTGCTCTTTGCAGGGCAGAAGAGTGAGGCCAGGATCTCTTAGCCTTCTTCTGGTTGGATTCCACCACTACGGAGTTGTGGGGTAGTTGGCTCTTTTGAAAACCTGGAGCTGACTGAACCAGGTATGTGGTGTCAGTCTTCCTGACTGGAAGCACTGTTCCAGGGTGTTCCCAGGTATGGTGTAAGAGGTCAAAGAGAACTTTGTGGACCGGAATTGCCACTACCTCTTTAGGGGCATCCACAAACTGAAGCACCTCCAGCATTTTATGCCTGGAATCTTCCTCCATCTGCAGTTTAAAGGGAATGGTCTCAGAATCTCCTTTACAAAACTGGGAAAGGAGAGGTCCTCCGGAGGGAGCGGCATCTTTCTTCCGGGGGCGACGGCTCTGATAAAAGGTCTTCAGAATCTTGTGAGTCAGAGGAATCATCATCCCAAGGGTTATATGATAGATCTCCTTCACCCCACAGGCCTTCAGATGGAAGCAGAAGACCAAGTCCAGCTGGATGAGGAGATGGCACCGAAGGAAAATGTTGAGGCACCGAGATCGGTGGTGGCGGCACAGAGGACGGTGGTGGTGGTACTGATGGCATCGGTGTTTTTGATGGACATTGAGGTGCGAGTAACCCCGATGGCCCAGGAATCAGCTCCGGCATTGGTGGTTCCTGGAGAGGAGAGGAGCCACGGTCCGCATCTTCATCATCCAAAGATACAGGAATTGGGATCAATGCCAGAGGAGGGATCGATGGTTGTGGAGGCACTGATGGTGCTGAAGGAATGGGCACCGATGGAAGTGCACCGATAAAGGTGTCCAAATGTTCGAGAAGCGGAGCCAGCATAGTAGGCACCGGATCAGGCGTCAGTATGGGAGTCAGCGCTGGTGGTGACTGAAAACCCCATAGGGCCTGAAGGACTGCCCCTTGGACCATCCGGTCTAATTCCTCCCAGAAGGCTGGTATGGGTAATGCAATGGCCGAGGTTGGAGGTTGAGTAAGCATTGCTGGAGGGACCACATGAATTGTGGAATCTCGGCATCCAGCACCATTGTCCCGCCTCAGTGTCCTGGGTCCACAGGAAGATGGGGGCTCCTCTCCCTGGGACTTTTTGGAAGGTGCCTCGGCCGAGGTTGATGCCGATGGCTTGTCGGTGTAGGCACCGGATGAAGATTCGCAACAGTGCCGGTGCTTCTCGCAATGCTTGGCCTGGTCCTTCTCCGGAGCCGAGGATGAGGATGTTGAAGCCTTTGAGCGGGACGATGCCGGTGATGGCTGGTCACCGGCCTCTCGATGTTGTTGAGACGTTGTTGGAGAAGGAGTTGAGGATGAAGAAACCTTCCAACTCGGTGCGCTTTTGGCTGGAGTCGATGGAGACGAGCGCTTAGAGACAAACAGGTGCTCAATCTTCTCCAGGCAGGTGCGGTGGCCTTTAGGGTAATTTGAGCACAACTAGTGCAACGTTGGATGTCGTGGGAAGGCCCCAAGAATAAGACGCAGATGTCGTGAGGGTCCATAATGGACATAGTCCTCAGACACTCAAGGCACTTTCGAAACCCTGTCACCATATTGAAAAAAGGGGCGGTGTGCGGTCAGTGGCTGTCAGGCACCGATAAGAACACCACCGGGAACCAACTGCAACAAACGTGGTAAACTTACCGGAATGTTAGTGGAGGTTGGTGGTTGATGGGGGACCCCGGGATGGGGAAAATTTTTTAAAAAAGAGTTCCGTGAGGAAAACTTTGTGAGAAATTCTCACAGAGCTCCTTAGAACCACGAGGCAACTGCTGCACTGAAAAAAAGAGACTGAAGGGAGAACCCTGCTGGATGCAGGGATAGTGGCATGCTGGGCATGCTCAGTGTGCCATTCAAAGTTCTAGAAACTTTGACAAAAGTGTTCCGTGATAGGGCTCCATCCGATGATGTCACCCATATGTGAGGACTACCATCCTGCTTGTTCTGGGAGAAAACAAGAAACCAATAATGTTGTGTTCTCTGAAACTTCATAATTTGAATACTCTAAAAAAGTAGGCAAGTCTGTATCAAAGGACAGACACTGATTAACTGATCCAGATGGCAAAAAATACACCTTATCTAGGGAGGGGTAGATTCAGAAGAGAATGCCAAAATTTCAGTGACATATCTTTTTAAAGTACATGATGAATTTTCCCCACAATCCTAGGAAAATTCAAAAGGTGCAAATTGAAATGTCTCGGTCTGTTCTCGACATGCTCCAGATGGAATTTTATACAGCAAGAACTTGCAGATCGATTTCGAATTCCTACAGTTTTAATGCCTTTCCTTCTGTCGCTCTCATCCATCTATGGAGAATCTCTTCCAGGTCGGGTGACCCAGTCTACCGTGCCACTCAAGTTATGTATTGGCCCTTCCCACATGGAGACTATCAGCTTCCACATTCTTTCCAGAGCCATAAGCCCAGTTGTGTTGGGCCTACTGTGGCTCCAGCAACTCTAACTGCAATTTGACTGGCCCTTGCCAGAACCTATCCAGTGGGGTCTTGGGTGTGCTGAATCCTGTATGGACTCTGAAAGGTCATTCTGTCCAATGATTGTGGCCTCTGCCCTTCTGAGACTCCTGATGCCATATAAAGAATCTCTAGAAACTCAAACTACTCTACTGCACCTCCAGGGAAATTCCTGTGAAGATCTCACCAAGTTGACACAAGAACACTTGGGACAAGAGAGGTCCAAGCTTAGAAGTCCAAAAAGAGAATAAGATTATGTCAAGGAGCGACTTGAGTCTATCATCATTAAGAAAGATGAAAAGATCCAAATGCTGCATACCTGACATCAGCAAGAGAGAGAAAGGAACTCTGTTCTTTTGTCTAGTCCTACTTGTTAAGCTTTTGAATAGAGAGACACCCCCACCTTCATAGTGGGGGCAACAGGTCAGCCTGATTCCTGTGGTGTGAGTTGCAAGTTTCTTTGTTGCTGAGTCCCCTGTTCCAGTGTGTTTTTTATTCCAGTTCTGTGCTTCAATTCAAATGTTCTTCATCTTCTGTTCCAGCCCTGCAGCCCTCGTCCTTGTCTTCAGCCCTGTGGACCTTATCTTCTCTCCTGTCTTCCTGGTTGCATCTTCAGTTTTTTGTCAGTTCTTCATCTTGGTCAATCTTCAGTTCCTTGGTGTCTACTGTGTCTCTGGCCTGTCCATGCTATTCTGAGCCTCTCTGCCTGCCTTCCTGGCCTGTCTCTCCTTGAATGGATCTCTGGCCTTGACCCAGACTTGCTTGACTCGACTTCACCTGTACTTCACCTGCCTCCAACCTCAGGTTGCCCTACAACCTCGCCTGAATGCTGCCTGTAACTGACTTCAGTCTGTTTCAGATTTCGTCTGTTCTCATCCTGCCATGGACCCTGGCCTGTGATTTTTCCTCCTCTATGATTCTTCTCCTCAGCATCAGAGTCCCATGCCTATGTCCTGCCGGCCCTGGCACCTGAGGGCTCAACCTAAGGGGAACAAAGGCTGGTACCATTAAAGCTCCCTTGGGGCTCTGCCTCAGTTAGCTCCACCTACCTATGGTGGGGACCTGCAGGGCTCCTCCCTGTGGATAGTGCCAATGCACCTCAGCCCAAGGGCCCATACTCATAACAATTATTTTTTAGTTGACAAAACCTCTCAATAAACCTCTAACATTAGACAAACTGAATGAGTTCTTGTTTTGATTAAAATGAACTCTGATCAAACATAACTAATAAATGTATAAATTCTGTGATTGGCACAGTGGAGGTCCCAATATTGTAGTGCTATCATCTTCTTTACATCTTGTTGTTCCTAATGAGATTTTCACATTCGAGAATATTTATAATTGTATATTTCCTAGCAAAATTAGTTGGATCATGAAAACTTTGAAAGTTTTCCAGGAATTATTAAATTGTTGGAAATCAGATTGTAAATTGTTCTATGGATATATTTGGTCCTAAGTTTAGAGAAATAACACTGACGTACACATTTTAGAAGTCGTCTGCTTCAGCAACAAAATGTACATTTATTATCAATGTTGATGTGCTCAATTAAAAAATGACAATGAAACCAGCTGATTGGCTACTTTTTCCATGATATTTAAGATTTTACATGTTATGTCTATGTATAACGGGAATCGGTATCAGAGTGTTCAGTGCTGCAATCTCCTGGGCTCTTGCCCACAAAGGGCTACAACCCGTCTCATATACACGCACTTATTGCAAAGTCATTTACGTCATCCCGTTTAATATATTTTTTGTTCTTACTTCATAAGTGAAATCTATTCTAAATATTACCCTTTAAAATACCCTTAAGTGAATTCTCTCAATATTTTAATACGACTTATCTCTTTTCTTCTTGTTGCCTGCACCTTCTTATTGGGCAGGCAACAATAAGAAGAGCAGGAAACAATAAGAAGCAGCAACGTAGAAGGCGACATCAGAGATAGTAGTTAAAAAAGAAAAGAGATAAGTCGTATTAAAATATTGAGAGAATTCACTTAAGGGTATTTTAAAGGCTAATATTTAGAATAGATTTCACTTATGAAGTAAAAACAAAAAATATACTAAACGGGATGAAGTAAGTGACGTTACAATAAGTGCGTGTATATGAGATGGGTTGTAGCCCTTTGTGGGCAAGAGCCCAGGAGATTGCAGCACTGAATAGTCTGATACCGATTCCCGATATTTTAATAATTAAATAAGAATTTAACACCGGCACGATGCTGTGGATCCGCCATGTTGCCTGATGATATAGGGCGCGTGCGCGCGCTCCCATTGATGTACCAGCAAGGGCGCGAACCTCGGGGGTGTCCCCCGAGATGATGTCATCCGCTTCCAATATAAAAGGTCTCAGTATTTGCTAATGTATCGAGTTAGCAAGGGGTTTCGCTACCTAAGCTACTCTGCCTCCTCGGACTAACCAGGGGTACCCGCTCCTCGGGGGCCCTGCTCTCTTTTCTTTATTTCAGATTGCCGATAGGAATCGGTACTCGCTCCTCGAGGGCCCATGTTCCTGTACACTTTGAAGATTCCCTACTGCCTGGAAGCTATCGCAGATAGGGATGTGAATCATTTTTTGACGATTTAAAATATAGTCTGATATTTTTTAAATCATCAAAAATCGTTAAAGAGTGCGATACAATAGAAATTCCCTTGATTTATCGTGAAAAATCGTTAATCGGATTTGTGTCCACCATCTGGAGTTATTGGGGGGGGGGGGGGCGGGAAAACCGGCACACCAAAACAACCCCTAAACCCACCGTGACCCTTTAAAACTAATCCCTTACATTCCCCCACCCTCCCAAACCCCCCCCAAAACTTTTTAAAATCACCTGGTGGTCCAGTGGAAGCCCCGGGACCGATCGCCCACTCTCGGGTCGTCGGCTGCCACTAATAAAAATGGTGCCGATGGCCCGATAAAAAAAACCCCACCCCAACCCTTTAAAACTGACCCCCTTAGCCTCCCCCACCCTCCCGAGCCCCCCCCCCCCCAAACATTTTAAAATTACCTGGTGGTACAGTGGGGGCGCCGGGAGCGATCTCCTGCTCTCGGGCCGTCGGCTGTCACTAATAAAAATGGTGCCGATGGCCCTTTGCCCTTACCATGTGACAGGGTATCCGTGCCATTGGCCGGCCCCTGTCACATGGCAGGAGCATTGGATGGCCGGCACCATTTTTAAAGATGGTGTTGGCCATCCAGTACTTACTGCAGCATTCCATCAGCTTCACACACAGAAGATAAAAGGCACAGCTACTACCCAAGAAGGTCAGTTACAGGAGGTATCTATAAAGACTGCTGTTCCACTGGCTGCTCTTATTCACTTCTCCAGAGAACTCCAGAAGACGCGGGGCTTTTGAACCAGTTCAGTATGCATTTCGCCTTACAGCATTCATTGTTTCCCATGGACCTCTCTAAGACCACCTACATCCTGTCATACTTCGATGGGAAAGCCTTGTCGTGGGCATCTATCTTGTGGGAATGCAATGACCCTATTTTGCAGGACATAGAAGGATTTATGGACTTGTTTAAATCCATTTTTTATGATCCTGCTTGCATGTCTGTTACCGGGTTTGCTTTAGTCGACTTGAACCAAGGCAACAGATCATTGGCTGAATTTGCCATAGAATTCAAGATTATTGCAGCGGACCTTCACTGGGACCCCAGATGTCTCAAGACTCTCTTCTGCAGAGGCCTGGATACCCGCTTGAAAGACGAGCTGGCCACTCGCCAGACACCTGGCTCACTGGAAGAATTGATAGCCTTAGCTACTTGGATTGATTGTCGGCTCCGAGACAAGGTGAAGGAACTCTGGCCTAAGGTGTTAACTGGGTTGAAACAGACCAGTACCCCTGCACGTCGGATGGGTCCAGCAATTCCTGCTGTTGATAGAGATGAACCGACGCAACTTGGTCAAGGACACTTGACCTCAAAGGAGAGAAGACTTCGGAAGAAACGCGGCCTGTGCATGTACTGTGGTCAGCCTGGCCATGATGTCTCTACTAGGAGTGTGCATTCGTTCCCTACGATTTGGCAATCTGCAACGTATAGGGACATATTTGTTGTATTCGTGGGGAAGCGAAACGTATCGCAATTCCCCACGAATACAACAAATCTTCGCCGAATTATTTGGCCATCTAAAGGAGCCAATTTAAACAAAACCCCCTACCCTCATGACCCCCCAAGACTTACCAAAACTCCCTGGTGGTCCAGTGGGGGGTCCAGGAACCATCTCCTGCACTCGCACCCTCGGCTACCTGTATTCAAAATGGTGCCGATAGCCTTTGACCTACTATGTCACAGGGGCTACCGGTGCCATTGGTGAGCCCCTGTCACATGGTAGGAGCAATGGATGGCCGGTGCCATCTTGTGTTCCTACCATGTCACAGGGGCTGACCAATGGCTGACCAATGGCTGACTAATGGCACCCTGGACCAGCAGGGACTTTTGGCAAGTCTTGGGGGACCCTCCTGACCCCCACAAGACTTGCCAAAATTCCAGCGGAGGTCCAGGAGTGACCTCCTGCACTCAGACCGTCGGCTGCCAGTATTCAAAATGGCGCCGATAGCCTTTGCCCTCACTATGTCACAGGGGCCGACGGTCAAAGAGATTTTGGATGTTCGTACAGAGGCAAGACTTTTGAATACCTTCTGATTGGGAAGGTTCTGATTGGGAAGGTTTCGGCCCCGATTTCATCACTTGGGAGCCTCAGACCAATATCTTGGATAAAGAGATGCTTCATCAGTTTCACCTCGCGCATCCTTTGAAACCGAAGCCTAGTATCCGAAGAGATCACCCTTTGAAGGGGGGTACTGTTGCGTCCGTCGCTGCTTGATGCCCTCACTCCGCCCCTTTTACCTCTGTGGCGACTCCCTCCGGGTCTGATGGACGGCTAGCTGCCACGGCATCTTCTTGCCATCTCCTTCTGGTGTCCCCGGACTGGCACGACGCTGTGGATCTGCCATGTTGCCTGATGACGTAGGGCACGCACGCATGAGTGCTCCCATTGATGTACCAGCGAGGACACGAACCTTGGGGGCGTCCCCCGAGATGACCTCATCTGCTTCCAATATAAAAGGTCTCAGTATTTGCTAACGTATCGAGTTAGCAAGGGGTTTCGCTACCTAAGCTACTGTGCCTCCTCGGACTTACCAGGGGTACCCACTCCTCGGGGGCCCCGCTCTTTCTTTATTTCAGATTGCCGATAGGTACCGGTACTCACTCCTCGAGGGCCCATGTTCCTGTACACTCTGAAGATTCTCTACTGCCTGGAAGCTATCACAGATACAGACATTGTGAGTTACCAATGCTCTCTCAGAGCTTTCCCTGGAACCAGGTACTCGCTCCTCGAGGGCCCATGTTCCTGAACACACGTGGGCCTAACTCTTTCCAGCTACTGAGCTTCATTAAGACCTTGTGAGTTTTGTCATCTAGTTCTGGCTATGAATACAGCATACCCTGTCTACTCACTATCTATAGTTTCTCTACAGCTCAGCAACCCTGGGATCACTGTTCCAGTACCTGAGGGACTTCAGCCCTACCGGGCATATCAGCTCCCTACTGCCTCCTCTGGTGGTTCTACTAACCTGTCTAATAAAAGAACTATCTGTGTCTGTCTCCATATCCAAGCCTAGCTGGTGGTCCCTCTCAGGATATCCTCCTGGGGGCGCAGTCATCTGCCATTGGCCCAAGGATCCACCTATCTACATTCCTCTACAGTTGAGTGTCCTCTCCAAGCACTCCGCTGATAACAGATTGCCACTCCTTTCTCATCAGGAGCTGAGCATATCAGATGGCTAACTCCTCCTTCCACAGGAGCCAGTTCATAATGGATTACTAACTCCTCCTTCTATAGGAGCAAAGCGTAACAGATTGTTGACTCCTCCCCTCCGCAGGAGTAGAACCTAACAGATTGCTAGTTCCTTCCTTCTTTAAGAGTTTTCCTAACAGATTGCTACTCCTATCTGATTGCTCCGCCCAACCGGCATCAGATTCCTAACAGATTGCTAACTCCTAGCTTGTCAACTATCTGATTTCTAACAATGTGACAGTGAAGGGACCAATCGGCAATAAGTGAAGGAGTGAATAAATTAATATTAAGTGCTCAACACTTTAATATAGATTTATTCACTCCACCTTCCTTTATCTTAGTTCACTTAACCTTGGAAATTTACCACCAAGGTACTTGAAGGCTGCTTTGGTTTTATCCATGGTCTTGACATTCATTGTTAAGCCAAAAAAAAGCAAGTACTGTCCAAACCTAATCATAGATTTATTCATAGATTCAGTCAAAATCATTTCTGGTTTAATCTGAGATCCTTTCCTTTCTTAATTCACTTATCCTCTCCAATCCCCAAGTCAAAAGTTGTATATACAGACCCAGCAGCATACATTGAACAGTAAAGCCAATCAATTTTAAGCATCATTTTCATTCTTTGTGACTCAGATTTAGTAAAGTTTGACTACATTCATTTCAGAAGCATTTTGACTGTAGATCAGTATAATGAATTTGATAGTTTTGGAAAGTTTAGTGCTAAAGAGATTAGTTTTGTTACACAGTAACTCAGAAAATATTCCACAGCAACTGTCTTTTCTTGAAACCAAAGAGCAGCTGGAATCCCTTGCTTCAAATGCTTTACTTTGCAAAGCAGTGGAAGAAGAGGGGTATTATCTTAAACAGTTGCATAATATAGCTTTACAATTGCAAGCCCTGGAAGAAAAGCTGAACAATGATAGGCAGAAGAAATATATTTCAAAAACATACAGAAATTCTGTCTCATTTGTCAGCAGTTCTGACTATAATATTACCCATGGCAGATAAAGCTGAATCATCTGAACTATATGCTAGTGAGAGAGACAGTCATGTAGGCTAAGGCAATAAAGACAGCAAATAATGAAATGCAGCTACATGCCTTTTCTGAGCTTGGATCAGATGATTGTTCTAATCTTCGAGGCATATAGCCCCCCCTCCCCCTCCCCAGGAAGAGATGTTGAATAACAACCTTCTCCAGAGTTACTGTTAAAAATACAAATACAGCAGATAAATTGGGGTATGCCAAAACATTTATCTAAGAAAGATGGAAATGCATAACAAAAAAAAACAAAACAACCCAGTGATTTTCATAGGGAGGAAGGACCTTTTCCCAATATACAAATACAGGTAAAAGTAAACAAACTCCACCTAGAGATAAAAGATCATTTGCAGTGGGGAACAATGTCCAGTTCTTCAAAGATAACAGAACAAACATACAGAATTTATATAAAATTCCTTCTGTCTCTTTGAAGGAGTAAGGAAACAAGAGGATGCAGCTGATAATTAACGCTCCCAATTCATCTCTATTGTCTAATTCACAATTACAGAGGGAGCATAAAACAGAACAAACATGCATTAATGTTACTACAAAAGAACACCATTTTGCTAGTCTTTTTTTTTTTTTAATCTCTTTCTCCAGAGAAAAACAGGATTGCTAAGAAACAAGAAATTCCGAAAGAAGTTTGTTTGATAAGGAAAGGATCTGTTTCTGAGGCTATTGTAAATGTGCATTCCAAAGCACAACTAATCAAGATAGCAATTAAACCATCTGCAAGTCATATTTTCTTTGCAAGCAGTGGGTGTTGGTCAAACTTAACTCTAGCAGCCCTGGACCATGTCGCCACCCCACCTGCACTCACCCTGCCCCCGCCCCCCCCCCCACATACATTTAAGGTAGCACAATAACATTAATTAGCCTACACATCTGCAAACCACACAATTAAAACATAAGCATTAGATGGGTGAAAAGGCCACAGCTTTATTGAACAGCAGATAAAAAACTTTAAACACCCATACCCGAGATAACCCACAAATAGCCAACCAGGCCAGCCCCTGCCGCTCGCCATGAATCAAGCAAGGTGGCAATCTATGAGGCCCCCCCCCCCC
Organism: Rhinatrema bivittatum; assembly: GCF_901001135.1. Taxonomy (NCBI): domain Eukaryota; kingdom Metazoa; phylum Chordata; class Amphibia; order Gymnophiona; family Rhinatrematidae; genus Rhinatrema; species Rhinatrema bivittatum. The sequence continues at coordinate 231,300,393 of NC_042616.1, read as the reverse complement.
CACCACTTTAGCCCCAAGAAAAGGGGTTGCACTCCCAAAGAGTACCCATGCCTCATCATTAGCCAAAAGGAGCCTGCCTCGCACTGTCCTTTCCATGATGCACCACTGCACCATGTCTGAAACCCCCCAAACCGGTTCAGGTACCCGCCAACCCCTAAGCTGCAACAACATATTCCGTACATACATACATATTTATCTATATCTATCTATATAAATAAAAATGTAAATGTTTGTTTGTTCAAAATCTTAAATCTCCGAAAGTTCTTCACTGATTGCTTTGAAATTTTGACACAACGTTGCATTCGAATATGTGCGTGTTTTTATATACCTATATTATATAGATGTCACACCTGTGACAGGTGAAAACATGCTTTTTTGGAAAAACAGCGCCATCTGTTGGACGTAAAAGCTACACACGCTATCTCTGACTGACGGACCGTAAGTGCGCAGTAGAGAGCAGCTCTACTGCGCATGTGTGGACCATAGAGCTCTGTGCTACTTGCTGGGTGTCACAGAGGGGAGGAGGAACGCGCAGATGAGTCACCACTCCGAGAAATGGCTCAGCCCATTCCTCCACCGCTGGGGAAGGGGGGAGGGAGTAGGGACTGCCGGACAGTTACACACAGGAGGAGGAAAGGGTAGAAGAGTCACCGAGCCAGTCCGTCCACCACCGGGGAAGGGGGGGGGGTGGAGGGAGTTGGGGACGGCCGGAGCAGAGCAAATGCAGTAGAAAGCAGCTGTGAAGAGATCATAAGCAGCTGCAGCCAAAGCAACCAAAGCACAAAGAGCTGAACAGATAACAGCTCGCCCTCCTCCTCGCCCCCTGAGTCCCGCAGATAAGGAGAAGCCAAGTAAATATCCCACAACTGCAGGGGGGGGGGAGGGGAAGGCAGTGCTGTCAAGCTGCCCGTGGGTCTCAGCCACCACGGGAAGAGTTTACATGGGCATCGCTCCACCCCCACTCCCAGCAAAGCACTGTCACGAACGTGAAAGCCAGAGCCCTGCTCCCTCCTCCTTCTCAAGCCCCCAATCGGATTTCTTAAAGGCACAGGTCTCCCAGAAAGAGCAAAGTAAGCTAGGCAATGTGTCCCAAATCTGTTGCAGTACCTGCCGCCTGCCCTTTGCGAGGGGGGGGGGGGGAACGGAGTGTTTTCCTCACTCTCCCAGATACAACAGGCATGGGAACTTTGCAAGCTCTTGCAAGTACAGAGCAAAGACTTAGGTGGAGAGGGGACAAAAATATCACCCGTTTTAACTGTGTGAGAGAGAAGTGTGTTAATGTGCGCTGAAGGCGAGTGTGAGTGTATGTGTGTGAGAGGGATTGGGCGTGCATGTGTGAGGGACAGAGGGAGAGTGTATGTGCTAGAGAGAGAGAGAGAGAGAGAGAAAGCCTATGTAGGGGGCTGTATGAGAGAGAGAGTCTCTAACCCCCCCTCCAGCTCTCCACTTATAGGTTAGAGTGGAAGGGGTTGAGTGTAGAGGGAAATGGGAGAGCAAAGGAGTTGGGGCCTGTAAGGATAAAGTAAAAGGGGTCTGAGCCTGTCCCTCCGCCACTGGGGAAGGGGGGAGGGAGTTGGGATGGCAGGACCATTACGCCTCGCGAGATCCCCCTCGGTCACCGCTGCAGCTCCTACCACCGCTGCCGCTTCTGGCCCTTCATGGTTCTGGGGGAGGGGGAGGGGGGAGGAGCGGAGCAAAGCAAAGACGTAGGAGGAGAGGGGACAAAAATCTCACCCGTTTTAATGGCCTTAACGGCTTGTACTAAATATTTTACGATTCCATTTCAATGTTTCCGATTGCATTGTTAAATTGAATTTTCATAGATTTTGATTTATTTTCATTTTGATATAATTATTTCGTGTGACATTGCATTGAAATTGAGCTGTGTCGTTTACCATACCATTCATTTAGTGAGTATAGTTTATTTTTTTTCTTTTTTCATTCTTTTTCATTTCTAGAATTATGCGGTTTACATCTAGACACGGATTGCTTCTCACATGGACAATTATATGTTGCGTGTTCTAGAGTCAGCAAACCAGACAATCTCTATATCTGCACAGACAATGGAACAACAAAAAATATTGTATACCCACAAGCATTGTGAAATTAAACATATTAAAAACGTGCGCGTTCTCTTTTCTTTCTTTTCCATTTAACCAGACTGAGCCACAGCAACGCGTGGCCAGATACAGCTAGTATATATATAGAAGAAGGATAGATAGATATATTCACTAACTGCATAACATTTGCTGCTGTCTGTGCTATATGCATGTAACAAGGAACATATAAACATATACAATATATAACAGTGTTGACTAGCTGACATTCCAAACTATCTAACTCAAGATAACGAACAGCCCTGTAATGCCCCATAGAACCAACCAAGATGCCAGCCAAATCTCAAGAAATGCTTACCGAGGTGGGAAGGCCTGGCAAGCATCGGATCATCGAGAAAGGGGCGGCCAGTCTTTAGCACAGCTCTTAAATATGGCACACTGACATCATCATCCCACACTGACTGCTCGTTCTCTCAGCCCCCATCATCACCATGAAATGTTATATAGGTAACACGGCTGAGTGGAGGAGGAGGGATGAAGGCAGTGCAGTATTGTCACTCTCCCAGGAGCTCTGGGCCATATCAGATCCTGACGCATGGTGCCCAGTTACTGCTGGGCTCTGGGCAAGCTAGGGCCCACCCATTAACTCTAGCAGCCGTGACCATGTCACCGCCTGGACTGCGCTCACCCCCCACCCCATACATTTAAGGTAGCACAATAACATTAATTAGCATACACATCTGCAAAGCGCACAATTAAAACATAAGCATAAGGTGAATGAAAAGGTGCAGCTTAAATTGAACTGAAAATATAAACTGTAAACACCCATACCTGAGACAACCCACAAATAGCCAACCGGGCAACCCCTGCCACCTGCTGTGAACCAAGCAAGGTGGCAATCTATCGGGCCCCTCACCTTAGCCCAAGCAAAGACTGGACGCACTCCCGAAGCATACTGACACCTCACCATTAGCCATAAGGCGTCAGTCTGGCATCTGTCCTTACCGTGATGTACCCCTGCACCTCATCTGAAACCCTCAAAACTGGCTTGGGTACCCATCACTGGAATGAGGTAGGGTGAACCCTTGTCTCATGCCCCTCATCACCATATTTATAGCTGTGGCCATCACCTCAAACCTTAAATAGCTCTTCTAAAGCCTCCTGCAGAACATTATTGAACAAATCATAACCTATGTCAGACAAATGCACCTTATTAGGCCTGAACAGACCCTCACATTGCACATTGGCCCAACTGTGCTTGATTTATCGACCCCTAAACTTGTTGGTCCACACATCAATCTGATGATTCACCTTCTTTTGACCTCACCCCCATGACTGCGAGTCACTCTACTTCGGTCGCAGGGTGATATCAGACCATAAGATGCAAGTCCTTAGGAACCATGCAGCAAATTAGGCCCAGTCCACCTTGATTCTGTTGATCAGTTGAGAAATCCTCAAGGTTATTGCCACCTAGGGGAATTATCAAAGCGCTAGGAGCTGACGATTCCTTCAAACGATGTAACATTGAAAACAGCTTCTTGTACCGCATGCTCTGTTTGCCCACCCAGGTCACCTGAATGCCATGAAATGCCAATCCAAGATGGTGTCCATACTGGCGAACAATAGCTATTCTTGCAGCCCAGTGCACAAATGAATGGTTAATAATTAATCCATGCCATCTCCTGAAATCGGGGTGTATCTGTGAAGACATGTTTATTATTGTGAGTGGCTGAGTTTGCCCGATCCAATCTAACATAGGAATTAACAGTAGCAGACCTCCACCTTTCTATCTGTTGAATGGCGTCTATTTGTAATCCCGCTTGGGCTGCGCTAGTTGCAGCTCCAATCCTGAAAGCATGTGTGGTTAATTTCTCTGCATCGAAACCCAACTTGGTCAGTGCCAACCTGAGAATGGCAGAGAACTCATATCTGGTCAGTAGCACTAAATCAATGTGCACCAACAAGTGACCCCCGACGGAGGGCCGAACTGATAGGTATTTCTCCAAGTTCTGCACCAGGCATGTGACTTGCGAGTTGAACATGTTTTATGGTAAGGGTTATACCCTGGCCGGCCTGGTCAGTTTTGACCTGTGTATTCGTATACGGATATCCTGACCCGTACATGAGATATTCCTCATCAGTATGCCGCTACAGCCTGAGTTGCTCTTGGCGGAAGCCACCAGTTCACTCACGTGCAGAACGCCAAAGAAGGCCAAAGAAAATACCAGACAAAACAGGCTGGTTTCAAAGTCTGATGTACATATAGATGGTAGCAAAAACCATAACTTCACTAGCTTGTCATGCATGATCAGCAGTCAAATGTCACTGGCTGGACCGATCTTTTTTGCCCAACCAGCCAAAATCTTTTTGATTAGGAAGGACTTGATAGGATCACCACATCCACATGTCTTTCAGAAGAAAGCCAGCCCTGCTGGATGCTTGACCACCAAGCTTTTAGATACTCCCATATCCTTCACTGCTGAAATGTAGTGGACAAGCAAGTCATCTGGCACAGATCCAGCAAATCAGCCATGCTAATACAGGAATCCTCTCATGTGTTCATAACCTTTACAATAGGCTGTCCATGTGGCTGGCGCCAATGCTCCCCGCAGTAGGTCCAGGAGTGTCGGAAGCCAATCGTCCATAGGTGGTCTGGTACTGGGGCTCCCATTCTGTCAGCCTAGGGCACCTGCTTATAAAATTGTTGTGTCCGTCGCTGCTCGACATTCTCACTCCGCCCTCTTTACCTCTGTGGCGACTCCCTCTGGGTCTGATGGACGGCTGGCTGCCAGGGCGTCTCCATGCCATCTCCCTCCAGCATCCACGGACTGGCTCGACGTTGCAGATCTGCCATGTTGCCTGAAGACCTAGGGCGTGCGCGCGCTCTGATTGAAGTACCAGCAAGAGCGCAAACCTCAGGGGCATCCCTCTGAGATGACATCATCCGCTTCCAATATTTAAAAGTCTCTATTTTTGCTAACAAACTGAGTTAGCAAGGACTTGCTTCGGCTGTCCAAAGCTACTCTGCCTGGGGGATTACTTCAACTCCATCTCCCAAGCTATTCTGCCTCCTTGGACTTACCAGAGGTACCCGCTCCTCGGGGGCCTCGCTCTTTTTCTTTACTTTCAGATTACAGATAGGAACCGGTACTCACTCCTCGAGGCCCATGTTCCTGGACACTGAAGATGCTCTACTGCTTGGAAGCTATTGCTGCTACAAACAATTGTGAGTTACCATCGCTCTCTCACAGCTTTCCCTGGAACCAGGTACTCGCTCCTCGAGGGCCTAAACCTTTCCAGCTCCTGAGCTTCTTTGAGACCTTACGTGAGTTTTGTCATCTAGTTATGTTCATGAACTCTGTCTACTCTGCCTACTCACTTTCTACAGTTTCTCAACAGCTCAGCCATCCTGGATCGCTGTTCCAGTACCTGAGGGTCTACAGCCCTGCCAGGCATATCAATTCACTACTGCCACCTCTGGTGGTTTTCAAAAACCTGTCTAATAAAAGAACTAATGTGTGTATGTCTCCATACTCAAGTCTCGCCAGTGGTCCCTCTCGGGATATCCTCCAGGGGGCGTGGTCATCTGCCACTGGCCCAGGGATCCACCCATAACTATATCAGATTCATTACAGTTTGCTTCTCCTTAGCAAGACAATATCTGAGACACTACAGGATTGCTGACTCCTCCTCCTTTAGGAGCCATTAATATCTGATTGCTCCGCCTATCAGGCATCAGATCAACATCAGATTGCTACTCCGTAGTCTAACTAACAGCAGATTTATTACAAAAACACATCCCATTTAGCATGTGATAAGGTGTCAGCAAACCTGTTATTAAACTCTGCCACATGTTGCACTCTGATTGTGGTGTTAACGCGTAGGCTCACTAGAATCACTTCCCTCAATTGCTCAATGATCCTGTGGCATTTTGCGAATTGCCTATTTAAAACTTGGACTACAGACTGCTTATCACACCAAAGTATTATGTGTTTGTTCCACAGTTTTTCACTCCAGAGCACCAATGCTACTAATATAGGGAATAGTTCTAGGAAGGTAATATTCCGAGTCAGTCCCGCCTCCACCCAGATGTCCAGGCATGGTACAGCACACCATACGCCTGACAGAATATCCCAAAATCCCATCCACCAGAAACATTCAAATGTATATCCAGGTCTAGGCTGGAGAGTGGTGGTTCCAGCCACACTGACATGCGGTTGAAATCATCCAGAAAGGATAACCAAACCGCGATGTCAGCCCAGATGTCTCTTGATACTCTAATGAAATGATGTGGCCACCTGACACCCATGGTAGCAGCAGCAAACCTCCTCAGGAAAACCCATCCCAGGGGGATCACTGTGCAAGCAAATTTCAATGAGTCCAGGATGGCTTGCACCATGCAAAGATTCTTTGCTTTTGAAGTCTGACCTAGCAAGACTCTCAGCACCGCAACTTTGTCCTCTGGCAAATGGGAGACCATGCTGACTTAATCCAGTTCAATCCCCAAAAAATAAATTATCATCAATGGGCCCTCTGTCTTCTCATGTGAAGGGGGATACCAAACTCCTTGGTGACGGATTGGAATTTGCACAGTTAGTGGGCACATGCACTGGACCCTCCTAGTCCAACAAATAAAAAGTCATCAAGGTAGTGAATGATGTTGCTCATCTTGGCTCACTCTGGTTCTTCTCCATATTTTCCTAAAAATGTTCATCGTAGTTTAACCAGGACCAGCTGTTGTATTCTTTGTTGGCTTCGAGTATGGTGTCCACATAACTCATCATAGGACCATACTGCGAAGGGTCGTCTTGCCCAATGACGCTCATCATCCAGAGAAACACATAAGTCCAATCGATGATGTTTCTCAGGACCTTCTTATCTGCACTGGGCGACATGTCCCCATTCTTTTCTTTCTTTCATGGTGACTGCCTTTGCCTTCCTTCCATGATCCTGAATATATTGATGTACGAGCGTTTTCTGATCTTCTTTCATAGACACACGTTCCCATAGCTGGGATAATGTAGTCAGGACCCCTGGATGCTTTGCTGGCATCTGCTGATGGGCGGTGTGTGCTGCAGTCTGAGTGGTAGACAGAATCAGCTGTGTCATAAGAGCTGCTGCTCATGCTGGGGCTGTCCCTACTAGGGATGTGAATCGTTTTAGGACGATTAAAATTATCGTCCGATAATTTTAATATCGTCTTAAACCGTTATGGAACACAATACTATAGAGATTCTAACGATTTATCGTTATAAATCGTTAGAATCGTGAGCCGGCACACTAAAACCCCCTAAAACCCACCCCCGACCCTTTAAATTAAATCCCCCACCCTCCCGAACCCCCCCCCAAATGAGTTAAATAACCTGCGGGTCCAGCGGCGGTCCGGAACGGCAGCGGTCCGGAACGGGCTCCTGCTCCTGAATCTTGTTGTCTTCAGCCGGCGCCATTTTCCAAAATGGCGCCAAAAAATGGCGGCGGCCATAGACGAACACGATTGGACGGCAGGAGGTCCTTCCGGACCCCCGCTGGACTTTTGGCAAGTCTCGTGGGGGTCAGGAGGCCCCCCACAAGCTGGCCAAAAGTTCCTGGAGGTCCAGCGGGGGTCAGGGAGCGATTTCCCGCCGCGAATCGTTTTCGTACGGAAAATGGCGCCGGCAGGAGATCGACTGCAGGAGGTTGTTCAGCGAGGCGCCGGAACCCTCGCTGAACGACCTCCTGCAGTCGATCTCCTGCCGGCGCCATTTTCCGTACGGAAAATGGCGCCGGCCATACGCGGCGCCGCGGCGGGAAATCGCTCCCTGACCCCCGCTGGACCTCCAGGAACTTTTGGCCAGCTTGTGGGGGGCCTCCTGACCCCCACGAGACTTGCCAAAAGTCCAGCGGGGGTCCGGAAGGACCTCCTGCCGTCCAATCGTGTTCGTCTATGGCCGCCGCCATTTTTCGGCGCCATTTTGGAAAATGGCGCCGGCTGAAGACAACAAGATTCAGGAGCAGGAGCCCGTTCCGGACCGCTGCCGTTCCGGACCGCCGCTGGACCCGCAGGTTATTTAACTCATTTGGGGGGGGTTCGGGAGGGTGGGGGATTTAATTTAAAGGGTCGGGGGTGGGTTTTAGGGGGTTTTAATGTGCCGGTTTTGCGATTTTTAGATTTTTAGATTTTTCACGATTTTTCACGATTTTTCACGATATTTTACCCCCCCAAACGGCAACAATACGATTCCCTCCCCCTCCCAGCCGAAATCGATCGTTAAGACGATCGAGGACACGATTCACATCCCTAGTCCCTACGCTTGCATTTTTGTTTGCCCTTTCTTTGACTTGCCCACAAAGAAACTCTGCGCTCTTTCTCAGTATGCACACCACCCCCAACACCCGCTTGAGACTCTCCATTGGCCATCGAGCTGACTGCATGTCCAACTGGCACGGTTGCCAAAGCTTGCTGCTGACCTCCTAGATTGCCCTGCAGGACAGGAATGGCTGACTCTGCATCCACTGGTGCCACTTGCTGTTGTGTAGTTATAGGTAACCATGCTGCTGCAGTATTGTCCTCCGCTGGTGCCTCTCTGCTGTTGGTTGCAGGCCTTGCTGATCCAGGCTGCGTCTCTGTGTTTGAACTGGCCAGAACCCCAAAGGATTTGTGAGATAAGGGCATGCACCTGTGTAAGTGGGAAAAGGAGATGCATTCCAACAATTAGTCCCATTAGGTGGACAGGGGCTGGCCCCCCAGCCAATGGGGAAAGAGGACTGAGGGCCCAGCTTGTCCTCTGCTGTTAGGTTTCTCCCCACTGCCAGAACAGGTGATCTAGCATACCTCTCAGAAGTCCAAGGAGCCCCATCTGGTTAACCCAGGCATTGGCCTCACTCAGGATGCCCCCATACCCCAGGTTATGGGTCAGGATGTGCCATTCAACTAGGAACAAGGGCTTTGTGCAGTTGCATCATGGCCGCATCCTGAATGCTGTGTAGCTTTACTTCTCCACAAGGGCTCAGGTGTGAGCTCATATGAAGGGAGCCCTCCCAGGGAATCCTGCTGCTGGCCACACACTGCCTCACTCTTGTGGTGTACGGTTGGTCTTTTCAGCTCTTGCCCATCAACAGGAACATTGTTCCACAGTGTTAAGTGAATGGAAAGGTCAGTGTGTGTTGACTAGGGGTGTGCATTCGGATTGACCGCATTAGTAAAACGCAACTCATATTTTTTTTTTACTTAAAAAATGGATTCGACATAAACGATCAGATTTCCCACATATCGAACATAGATATGTTCGATATGTGGGAAATCGCGATTGTTGAGCCAAAATAAAAATATAAACCCCCTCACCCTCCTTAATCCCCCCCCCCGACTTACCACAACTCCCTGGTGATGGAGCGAGGAGTGAGGACGCCATTTCTGCAATCCTTGGCGAGAAGCATGTGACGTCGGCGGCACGTCGAGTGACGCCGGCGTCACGTGATTCCCGGCAAGTTCGCGCCGGACGGCTCGTTCGGCCCAAAAAGAACTTTTGGCCAGCTTGGGGGGGCCTCCTGACCCCCTCAAGCTGGCCAAAAGTTCTTTTTGGGCCGAACGAGCCGTCCGGCGCGAACTTGCCGGGAATCACGTGACGTCGCGTCTGAGTGACGCGGCGCCACGTGATTCCCGGCTCGTTCGCGCCGGACGGCTCGTTCGGCCCAAAAAGAACTTTTGGCCAGCTTGGGGGGGTCAGGAGGCCCCCCCAAGCTGGCCAAAAGTTCTTTTTGGGCCGAACGAGCCATCCGGCGCGAACGAGCCGGGAATCACGTGACGCCGCGTCACTCGACGTGCCGCCGACGTCACATGCTTCTCGCCAAGGATTGCAGAAATGACGTCCTCACTCCTCGCTCGATCACCAGGGAGTTGTGGTAAGTCTGGGGGGGGGATTAAGGAGGGTGAGGGGGTTTAAATTGTTTTTTTGCACATATGTACATATACCCAACTCATTGGATTTTTTTTATGTCCATATTGGCCGCAAGTGGGACCCCCTTTCGGTCATAAAAAATATGAACATAAAATTTTGCTCTGCACATCCCTAGTGTTGACCCCCTCCAGTTGGCCACTGAATTCCTTTCACCTGCTGCTTGATCTTCCTTAATCCTGTTTTTTTCTTCTTTCCAACTCACTCCTTTTGCTGCTTGGCACCACAGAAATCGACTACCCTTTTTGGGTCTGGCCTCCCCTTGGGAGGTGGGTTGTGGGTATTCTCAGGCTCTCGCATGGGAGCCTCTGGTGGGCAGGTTGCAGGATGTCTCAGCCATTTGTTTTATAAATGTGACCCCTTCCCTCAATTTGCAGCTTTTTCTTATTTAATTGAATCTTGCTCTAATTTCTGTTGTGTCTCTAGCTAGCCATGAGACATCCATCCCAGGGAGTTGAATGGGGGGGGTGGGGGGGATATAGCACAAGCAAACCCTTTTCATTCTCACGTTTTGTTCCCGACTGTGACCACATGGCCTCCAGGTAGAACCTTGGATCACACAAGTGGTGCTTCTGCTTCTCTTCTGTCCATGCTGGCCTTGAAGCATTGTTCCCTCTAGTTTAAAGGTCTCAGCTAATGCTGAACCATGGAGTTCTGTCCAAAGCGGTCAGCCCAGAGTGCTTTCTTTTTTTTTTTTTTTAAATGGAGAGTCAAGGAATTGCCTGTTCCACGGTCCCAGCTTGGGCCTCGAATTGGTGTACAAAGGAACAATCAGGCCATATGTTAATATGTTGAATGTCTCCCCAGCTGAGTTACCCAAGCACCAGCACAACTGAAAAAGGGGCTGCCAGTCTTTAGCACAGCTCTTAAATATGGTGCACTGACATCATCACCCCGCACCAACTGCTCATCCTCCCATTCCCCCCCCCCCCTTTCATCACCATGCAAGGCTATGTGGGTAACACAGCCAAGTGGAGGATTGGGAGGGAGGAAGGCAGTGATGCACTGCTCTGACGTTACTCCCCCAGGAGCTCCGGGCCATGTTGAATCATGATGCATGGCGCCCAGTTACTGGTGGGCTCCGGGCAAGCTCTGGCCCACCCATTTTCAAGAAGAAGCACAGAAAGTGTTAGCTAAAATACAGCAATTAACTAATAACTCAGACAAATAGCTTAAAATTAACCCCTGCAGTGAAAAGTAGGAAAAAATTAGTCCTTATAAAATGAGTCAAGAACTATTTGAATTTGTGCTATATTGAATTTGCTAGGAACAAAAGGAATGTCTTTCCTCTGCTACCCCTCCATATCAATGTAGAGAGAGCTCTGAATATGAGCAGGGAAGGGGTTATAAACCACATTCTTTTTTTGTTATTAGGGAGCAAGTCATAAAACTGAGAAATAAGCACATTGAGCTAGCAGAAACAAAATGTTTAAGTCTTGATATGAAAACAAAAGAAAGGGAGGAGTTTATTCTGCAGTTGATTTCTGTTAGCAAGAATTGTGAAATAATTCTGTCTTCAGATATGTCTCAGTTATACGTTATAAAAATGCAGTGAGTCACAACCAGTTGTTAAAATGTCAATGAGTTACACACCACCATTTATATCCGCATTAAATGTAGTTATTTGCAATATTATAAATAATGGACCATCATATTCAGCACTACTGGTCTCTTCGACCTTCATTGCTTTACATTTAATGATAGGTCCAAGTTCCCAGTTTTTTAATTTTTTATGATTTTCTTTGCAAATAAAATGCACTTCTCTTGTTTCATTTGCTGGATTCATCAAATTGTAATCCCAAATTTTAGTCCCAACACGTGCTGTGTTTTGACCTACAGCTCTGCCTCAGGGGATAGTCTTGCTCAATATTTAATGCTGAAATAGAAAAAAAGAACATAAAACTAGAATACTAGCACATAACTCACAAAGATATAGCACATGCACCTCACTTCTATCTTCAAACAGTTCTGTGGGTTCCATACTGACTCCAGAAGTAGTAGATAAATTTATAGTGATGCCAATAGGGATAGTTTTTCAATTGGTTAAAAAGCTGCCTAGTATTGACGTCAGTAGTTACTATATCAACAATGGTTGAAGAAAGTGATTAAGTTAAATCAATGAGTACCAATCTATTTCGGCATTCAAGCCATGAGGTGCAATGGTGTTAGCTGTACAAATCTAAAACTGTTCTCTGAAATTTTAGAGTCTAAACTCAGATCTTGAGAAGAAACTGTGATCTGTTCAATAATCCAGCGCTTTAACCTTTTAGATCCCGCTCATTGAAGGACTTATTTCCTGATGCCCCTTTTTACATATCTTAGTTAACTAGACCCAAATATGGTATAAAAATTTTTTCAAGGAAATCGGACTATGGGTTTTTGAGAAAAATGCATGTCCACTAGTGGAACGTTGGGATCTACAGGAGTCAAAAAGTACTTTTTCAAAAATTCTTTATTTTAGGTAATTCTTGTAACATTTCTTTATTTTAGGTAATTCTTATAACATACTGCAATACTACAGCTGATATCATACATAAGAATGAAAATTAGTCAAAAAAATCAAGCATGATAATCTGGAAAACATTTTTCATGTAAACGTTTACCACAAAATTCACACCACTTTTTTGTATTTTTGGAGCAGACAGCACATCAGCCTTGGGAAGTTGTGGACAAGAAGTGAGGCTGTGATGCCTTTACATCAGCACTTATGGATGCTGTAGGACCTCCTTTCCGGATGTGGTAGCTTGAAAGGCCACATTTCATTGCTACGGTAGATACTTCACGTAGGAAGTCCAAGTGGCTCATTGCTTCTTTTCCAAGCAGATGGCAGTGAATTTTCCAAGCTGCCACAACAGCCATGTTCAAGCCATTTGAAAATAAATTCCACCACCACTTTTTGGAGCGAAGTGTTGGGCGGTAAGCTGATAAAAGCCGGTCAAGTAGATCAACACCACCCATGCCTTGATTGTAAGCACCAGTTATTTTTGGTTGCTTTATTAGAACTTTTTTCTTTTCTTTGAGAGAATAGCGGCTGGCATTTTGAAGTGGAAATGGCTTCATCCAGTTGGACATGACTGTGACCACACTGCTGTCATTCCAGCGGACACAGATGATGTCTCCATCACCACGATAATCAAATTCCCCACGATCTTTCTTGCGCAGTTCTTTAGGTGCCATTAGGGGACATTTCCCAGTTCTGTTTTCTCTGACAGTGCCAATTGCTCGAAATCCCTTTTCTTTCAGTTCCACCATCAAGTTGTGTGATGTGAAGAAATTATCAAAGAAAAGGCAATGATTTCTTGGCTCTTGAATGACTGAAATCAAATCCGAAATTACTCTTGTACCAAGTGGAACTTTTTCAGTTTTATCAGTGCCTGATTCTTCTGGCTGATATTTGGCACCTGTATAAATCTGCATTGAAAATGGAAAACCATCTGGACTGCACATCATCCATATTTTGTATCCAAATCGAATTGGTTTTCCTCGAAGGAACATTTTGCAGCTATGATGACCATAATATGGTACCATTGATTCGTCAATGCTCAGGCTTTCACTAAAAACACCTCCGATCTTCAAAAACTGAGCAGATAAATGGGTATAAAATGGCTCAATTTTTGCAGCTTTTCCAGGTGGTAGTTGCAAATTGTCAACAATATGAAAATAGATTTTCAGGTCCTCAAAGCGTTTTCTTGACATGGTTTTTGGCACAATTTGGTTGCTCAAATCTTCTGCAGTTGACCAGTAATGCTTTTCTTTTGGAACATGGTGATAGCCACTGTGCAAGAGTATTCCGAAGAAACAAGTGATTTTGTCAGCATTTGTGTCAATGCTTGCCAATTTCTGCCTGGCATATATATTTGTCATGTATGCTAATTCTTCTAAATAATCTTCACCCATAATTTCTATGAAAAGTTCAAATGGTGTCTTTTGAAGAAGATCTGGACGAATATCAGCCAACTTTGTTGGGGCATGCTCTTCCATTGTGGTCGTGAAATCATCTGTCTTGATCCATCTTGGCTTTGGCTTCTCTGGGTTTCGTTTTCCTTTGGTATCTCCTGATTCTTGACAATAGGTTGATAGCAATTTGTCATCCTCATCCACTTCCTCATCGCGTGACTCAACTGCAACTTCCACTTCACCACACACATCTGCTGGTACTTCTGGTGTTAGGTCTTCGTCATTGATATCTTCGATATCTGAGTCTTCTAAATTATCTGATGGTGGTAAAATCACAATATCAGCTTCTGTAGCTTCAGAATTGCCCAAAACTTGTTCAACTGCTTCTTCAACAGTCAAGTACTTCTGAGTTTTCATTGTATTCCAAATTAGGAAATGAACAGGACCGTCGCGGAGCTAGTCTCGCTCGTGCAGCCCGAGAAGAGGACGGCGTCGCAGAGCTAGTCTCGCTCGTGTGGAGCTAGTCTCGCGGGGCCCGAGAAGAGGATGCCGTCACGGAGCTAGTCTCGCTCGTGCGGAGCTAGTCTCGCGGGGCCCGAGAAGAGGACGCCGTCGCGGAGCTAGCCTGTTGTGCTCAGTCCTTGCATCCTGAGATGGAGGCCCAGGAGAGAGTAAGATTCCTCATATAGTGTATGGGAGTGATAAGCCTGTGTGTATGTATGTTTGAGAGAGAGAGAGAGGGAGCATGGGAGTGAAGCCTGTGTATGTGCTTGAGAGAGAGCATGAGAATGAGAAGTCTGTGTGTATGTGTATGCATGAGAGAGAGCATGGGATTATATGTAATTTACCCTTTTTTTAAATATTTGTGAACCGTTTTTTGCATTTTTATTCATTTTTCAAAAATGTGTATATTTTGACCCACAAAGATCCCAACGTTCCACATGTGGAACATGCAAACATAAATTGGTGCTGATCAATTTGTATCTTACCTACAAAAGAAAGATTTATGCCAACATGATCAGAAAACCCTTGGGAACTTGAATATATCACACAAGTCCTTTATTGACACTCAGTATCATACCAAAAGGTGAAAAGGTCAAACTATGTCAAAACTTCAGTTTTTGACCTACTTTGCATATTCATATCTTTAAGAGTATTCATCTTGGAATATCACATTTTTGGATTTAGACTGTTCAAGTTCTATACTCTCAAGCTAAATGGTTGAAAATTTGATTTTCTTTAGGTTTGGAGTAATTAAAATCATTTAAAAAAATGTTCCACTTGTGGCACGTTGGGATCTAAAAGGTTAATTCAGCAAAAGAATGGGATTTTTCCAAACAATGGTGAACCATTGGAGCTTGCAATCTCCTAGTGGCCACACAGCTCTAATGTTCCAATAGCTGTGCTTTAACCATGCATTTAGTACATCCAATATACAGCAAATTGCAAGGGAAGCATAATGCATAAACCACCCCTTTTGAACAGCAATCTGTATGTCCTTTAACATAAATAGGTTTGCCTGAATTAGGATTGATCCAAAATGATAAAGTTGTAGTAATACTTCACATTGAGCACTGATCACAAGTCTTTTCTCATATTGAGGAACTATGTTTTTGTTATATTCCATCTCCTCACCGCGAGGATCCTTGTTGGTTTTTACTCTGTCTTTCTTAGCTGCCTATCGTTACCCCATCTCCCAGTTTGAACTTCCCTGTTAAAATGTAATTTTCCTAACTTAATTTGTTGATTGTAAACCGACATGATGTCCACAACGAATGCCGGTATATAAAATGTTTTAAATAAAATAAATAAATAAATAAGGTCTAGAAGAGGATTCAGTGTTTATCATACTAAATAAAGATTTTACTAATAAATCTTTTACATTTCTGCCCCTTGTATAAACAAAAATTGGATGATTCTTAAAAACCGTATGTAGTTGTAAAACATGCCAATGTTTTATAATAATAGATACCATATTCTGAGATTTATTAGAAAAACGAATAACACAAACAAGAGTATCATCTTTTACTTCCTGAACATCTTTTTTATACAAAAGCCACTGTCTCTGTGCGCTAAGAGCTCTTTTATATGCTGGTTTAATGGCTTGCATTGGGTACCCCCGTTGTAAAAATCGGGAACAGAAATCTTGAGCTTATTCAATAACATCCTCTTTGACAGAACATATCCTATGAAACCGCAAAAATTGGTTAACTGGTAAATCCTCCAATTTTTGCTTATACAAGGGGCAGAAATTTAAAAGATTTATTAATAAAATCTTTATTTAGTACGATAAACAATGAATCCTCTTCTAGACCTTCATGTCATATGCCTTGTGATCAGTGCTCAATGTGAAGTATTACTACAAATTTATCATTTTGGATCAATCCTAATTTATGTTAAAGAACATACAGATTGCTGTTCAAAAGGGGTGGTTTATGCAATATGCTGCCCTTGCAATTTGCTGTTTATTGGATGTACTAAACACATGATTAAAACATGGCTATTGGAACATAAGAGCTGTTTGGCCACTAGGAAATTGCAAGCTCCAGTGGTTCTCCATTGTTTGGAAAAATTTATTTATTTATTTATTTTATTTAACTTCTTTTACTATACCGATACTCAAGACCAGGTCTTATCGTACCGGTTTACAATAGAACTTTTGCTGAATTAAAGTGGTGGATTTTTGAACAGATCACAGCTTCTTCTCGGGATTTGAGTTTAAATTAAATTTCAGAGAACGGTTTTGGATTTTTACAGCCAACACCATTGCACCTCATGGCTTGAATGCTGAAATAGATTGGTACTCATGGATTTAACTTAATCATTTTCTTCAACCATTGTTGATATAATAACTACTGAAGTCAATACTGGGCAGTTTTTTAACCAATTGAAAAATTATCCCTATTAGCCTCACTATAAATGTATCTACTATTTCTAGAATCAGTCTGGAACCCTTGAAATTGTTTGAAGATGGAAGTCTGGAGCGTGTGCCATATCCTTGTGAGCTATGTGCTAGTATTCTAGTTTTATGTTCTTTTTTTCTATTTCAGTATTAAATATTGAGCAAGACTATCCCCTGAGGCAGAGCTGTAGCTTGAAACACAGTGCATGTCAGGACTATAATTTGGGATTACAATTTGATGAATCCAGCAAATGAAACAAGATAAGTGAATTTTATTTGCGAAGAAAATCATAAAAATTAAAAAAACTGGGAACTTGGACCTATCACTAGATGTAAAGCAATGAAGGTCGAAGAGACCGGTAGTGCTTAATATGATGGTCCATTATTTATACTATTGTAAATAACTATATTTAGGGCCGTATTTTAATACCTACGTGTGGGCGTACATTTGTGTGCGCAACACGATGTACACAAATGTATGTCTGGTTTTATAAAATGCGCACGCAGCCACTTGCATGTTATAAAATCCAGGGTCTGTGTGTGCAAGGGGATGCACAATAGTGAACCTTGCGCATGCCGAGGCCTTGGGGAGCCCTGCTGTCTTTCCCCATTCCCTCCAAGGCCGCTCCGAAATCGGGGGAACTTTCCTTCCACCTCCCCCCACCTTTCCCTCCGTTCCACTATCGAACCCGCCCCCCAGCCCTACCTAAACCCCCCCAACCTTTATTTTATAAGTTGTGCCTGCCTCCTTGCAGGCATAGGCTGCGTGCGCCGGCTGACGGCTGGCCCATGATCCCAAGCACAGCGGCAAATGGTCGCTGTGCCTGGAGGCTCCACCACCCCTGGACCACCCCACCCCTTTTTTCAAGCCCCAGGACTTACACACATCCCGGGGCTTTACGCCTGCTCCCGGGCCTTTTGAAAATAGGTCCGGCGCGTGTAGGGTTTTGAAAATCTGCCCCTTTATGTGGATAGAAATGGTGGTGTGTAACTCAGTTATAGGTTAAACATAAAACTGAAGAGTTTGAAAATTCTGAATAAAGTCTAGTGTTTATTGTAGAGAGCCATAAATCAATTTACCTCAGTTAATGTGATTTGTCTCAGTCAATGGTTAATGGTAATGCTGCAATATAGGATGTTCCCTCTCCAAACCTTGTGCCCAAATGAAATCTGAGCTGCCTGCATCATCTTTAACAGAGGTGGAGTTTAATTCTTTGCCTTCTGCTGATTGGACTAGAGATAAAGAGCTGTTGTATAGTCAATCAGTGAATAGGGATGAGTCCCAGCTCATATCTAAGCATGACTAGGGTGTAGGGAAGGCATCTCTGAGTTTTGTGTCAGTTATCAGGCAACCAGAACAAAGAATTATTAACAGAAATAATTTTCCTTAACTACAAGATATCAATGGCTACACTAGATTTGTAGTCTATTAGAATCTAGTGAAAACTGAATGCTGCTAAATTATATCTAACAGAAACTTCTTATATGTTTACAGAATTTAAGCTCCAAAAATATTCTCTGTTGTGTGAATTAAGGGAAATCAGAATTTGAATTAAAGTTCCATCCTATTGTTAAAGGTGAAAATCCACATGATAAGAATTCCTAAAACTTCAAATGTAAATTCTATTTAAAAGCACACATACATTAAGGGTAATTAACACCTTCAAGATAAAGGTATACTGCTCCCATCAGAGTACAAATATATTCATTTGTAAGGCTCTTTTAGATGCTGGGTCCAGGGTCACTCTGATTACCCCCCAATCCAGTAAGACTGTCTGCTTTTAAAGAGGTAAGTCTGTGTGAAAATAAAAGTCTGGGTGATATTTTCCCTTTCAAATTAATGGATTAGTTTATTGTCCCCTCAAATATATATTATAATTAAAATGTGAAATTACAATAGGACCATCATACTAAGCATTACCCGTACTTTAGACCTTCATTGCTTTATGTATAATTATTGGTCCACAAGTTCCATCAGATTCCAACAGATTCCATTGGTCCCAGCTTTATTATAAAAAGAGAAGAATTAAACAAACACAAACTTTAAGCTAAGTGATATTTTATTTGCACAAAAATTTTTAAAAAATGATGGAACTTGTGGACCAATGATTATACATACAGCAATGAAGGTCTAAAGTACCGATAGTGCTTATTATTATGGTCCTATTATAATTTCACATTGTAATTAATTATAATATATATTTGAGGTGCCTATTTGTTTTTCCAACCCTTCTTTTGTGATATTATATTGTTTAGTTTATTGTTACACATGACCAGTAGCTTTCAGTTTAGAGAATAATGGAAAAATGACAATAAGCCTAATCAATATGCTGATATTGATTTGACTCTAGTTTCTTATTATTCTCAGTCCTCAAGACAGATTAAAAGAACCAGAACCCTCATCAGCATGTGAAAAAATACATCTACTAGGGGTACGTACTGGAGCATTAAATTGCTATGGCAATAAGAGCCACCCCACATCATCCTGCTGGTCACATATGAAAAATGACAGCTAGAGAAAATGATTTGTCAATGCACCTGCTTTGCAGGATGCATGATGCTAATTTGACAGGTACAACCACTGCACATTAATGGTACTCATTTGTGAAAACATTTTCAAAGCACCTTTGCTCTGTCCAAAGGCATGTAGATGTGAACAGTAGAGTTAGACAAGCTTACTGTGATTTCAGGACTACTTCTAAAGAACATGAAATTGGTAATAAAGTATTTTACTACAATTAAAAAAAAATACATTTGCCTACAAGATCTTTAATTTAATTCTGAATAAAGCTTTACCTGTTAATCTTATTCAGCTTAAAAGAAATATTGAAGGTGAAGATGCTCATAAAGGGATTCATATTAATAAACCTAGACCTTGCTGTCCCAGTAACAGGGTAATTTATCATTTCATGTTAGGGCCTAATGCACATGATAAAAGGAGAGAGAGAGAGAGAGGGAGAGAAGAGAGAGAGAGACAGAGGGAGAGACAGAGAGATTCTGTAGAGGCTC
The DNA here is from genome assembly GCF_901001135.1 of Rhinatrema bivittatum. Classification (NCBI taxonomy): domain Eukaryota; kingdom Metazoa; phylum Chordata; class Amphibia; order Gymnophiona; family Rhinatrematidae; genus Rhinatrema; species Rhinatrema bivittatum. The sequence continues at coordinate 231,280,597 of NC_042616.1, read as the reverse complement.
ACATGTAAGTTAACTATATATACCACTGTAGGTTGGGGTATTTTTAACTTGGTGTGGGGTTTAGGGGTGGAGGAAATGTTTTTTTTTTTTTTTTTGGGGGGGGGGAGTTTTACATACAGAGTAGGAGGTATGGCTAGCAAAGATGACATCACTGAAGATCTTCTGCTGTTTGAATTGATGAAAGGTACAAGAGGAGTTGATTTGTACAATGCACTTTCTACCTGTTTGAATTGATGAAAGGTACAAGAGGAGTTGATTTGTACAATGCATTCTCTACCTACCTTGTTTGAAGCTAAGTAGAAAGTGCATTGTACAAATCAACTCCTCTTGTACCTTTCATCAATTCAAACAGCAGAAATTCTTCAGTGATGACAACTTTTCTGTTCTTACCTTCTACTGTGTATGCAAAACTGCCCCCCCCAACCTACCCTAAACCCTCTCCGAGTTAAAAATGCCCCACTCTTACAGTGATATAAATATTAGAATGACAGACAGGTTTCTACAGAGGTGCTATTACACAGAAATGACATTGGTTTAACCTTTCACACATTGATGACAGATTTGTTTAATCTTTATCATATCAGAATTGTATTAAATTCTCATTATGACAACTCACAATACCTTATAGTGCCAATTTTAGCTAAATGCCACTTGACAATGGACCTACCTTGGTAGAGTCTTAGTACATTTTTAGAGAAAGATTACAGAAGCCTTTTGCAGTTTGTCATCTGAGAATGATCTAAGAAATATGAAATGTGATTTATCAAATCTAAAGCTGTTGTGAACAATGTTTGAGGGAATCTATAGAAAATTCCCTCAGACTAACTTAAAGGATCAGGCACAGCTGTCTCGCCCATCCTCCTTAAAATTTAGACACAGAGCATTCTAGGTGAAGAAAGGTGCCCCACTCCAGAATTTAAGAACTTAGGGCCTGGAAAGGTTAAAGAGGCCAAAGAGAGCAGATAGGAACCAGAAATATGCTATGTGTAATACCAAGTATTTGTGAGATACCTGAACTTCAAGGTGAGCTACCTAATTTGTCTCTTTTGTTTTGCACTGTACTTGTTTTCACTGAAAATAAACTACACTTAAGCATTAGCCAGAGTCTGTCTCCTTTTTCCTCTTGCTGTTCCCAAGCCACTACATCGAGATACCGCATAAGGTGGCAATAGTGGGATATCTTGCCTAAGCAGGAAGCACAAACAAGCCCCCATAGCCACAGCAGAAAAAAAGCCTGCAATTATTTCCCTTTTTTTTTCTAAGGCCTCCCAATTCTAGTTACCAAGCTTTTGCACAAAAAGTCAAGGGGGCTATGTCCATCTGTAGAATCAAAATACTATCAATGAGCACCAAAACAATTTAAGAAGGATTTCTACAAGCACATGAAAAACCACGAAATGAATCCTTCATAATAAATTTGTCCCTTCGCTCTATTAAATTTCAACTCCCAAAGAAGAGTACAATAATTCACAAATATTGATTAGTATTACCAAAAAAAATGTTTGTGGAAGGAGAGGAACATTTCATATGCAATTATCATAAATCCCCGCCGGGGTAATATTATTGTGGAATATAATCATAAACGGACCTCCTCCATCCAGTGTGAACCATCAACATGTGAAAACACTAAGGGGTAGATTTTCAAAAACCGCGAATAGGCGTACTTTTGTTGGCGCTCCAGGCGCCAACAAAAGTACGCTGGATTTCAGTAGATACGCGCGTATCCGCTGAAATCCGGGATCGGCGCACGCAAGGCTATCGATTTCGTATAGCCGGCGCGCGCCGAGCCGCGCAGCCTACCCCCGTTCCCTCCGAGGCCGCTCCGAAATCAGAGCGGCCTCGGAGGGAACTTTCTTTTGCCCTCCCCTCACCTTCCCCTCCCTTCCCCTACCTAACCCACCCACCCGGCCCTGTCTAAACCCCCCCCTTACCTTTGTTGGGGGATTTACGCCTCCCGGAGGGAGACGTAAATCCCCCAGGGCCCTGCTCGCCTAAATCCGCCCGGATTTGGGCGGATTTAGGCGAGCAGGGCTCTGAAAATCCGCCCCTTAGTGAAAATCTTTTCAAAAAAACTTTTTTATGTCTATATAAAATATTTGTCTTGCTAATCAAGGTGAATGGAATCACTCCCACAATGAACTGTTTCAAATTGACACTCCCGGCAGCCTTTTAAATAATCCCAATGAAGGGTATAGGTGGAACTGTTGAAAAGCTTGTAAAACAACCTAGATAGGCATAATAGGCAGTCTCTGATGGCTTAAAAATAAGCTCATACAACACCCCAACTTATCTGATGGTTTGAAGGGTCACCGACGTAGCCACGTTTCAGGTCCGTTCAAGGACCTTTCATCAGGGAAATGGTCCTCTTGCGATGTTTTATCGGTGGATGTTGAGCCGTTGCCTGCTAGGTCTGAAGCGTGAGTCCTTAGACTCTATCCGAGGCTGACAACGCTTTGAGCTACCGGATGCGTCATTTTTAAACGTGGTGCTAGACTAGCTGCGTGACCAATCTCCAACAAGCTCTGAAACCGTAACGTGTACGTTGAAACAACCAATCAAAAGCAACACTCTTCATTCGGCGCTCGAAAAAAAGCTCCAAACTATAAAATAGAATTCCAATCTAATAATTCATTCAACCCAGCTGGGGCTTGAGATTTCAATGTGAAGATCCAAAAGGCTTCCCGCTTGTTTAGAAGCCTAATCCGGTCACCCCCGCGAGGGGATGTCAGGACTTGATCCAAAATAGTCCATTTCAAATCTGAGAAAGCGTGATTTGCCTGCACGCAGTGTGAAACAATGGGCGCTGTCAAAGTTTCAGTATGTAGTTTAGATTTATGTTCATTCAGATGAATTCTGATTTTCCTGGTAGTTCTGCCGATGTAAACCTTGGGGCAAGTGCATACAATAGCGTAAACAACATGGTCTGAATCGCATGTTATATGAGTTTTGCGAACAACTTTATATTCTGTCACAGGTTCAATCCATGTTTCTCCATCGATGCTATATTGACAATGTGCACAATGTCCACATTGATTATGGCTGCCTCCCAGTTTACCACTGTGACCATGAGTCACCGCATGAATCAATGTATCACGAATGTTCCTGCCTCGTGTTGTAACGATTAGCGGAGGATCTTTAAAGATCTCATGTAGAGCTAATACTGGCCAGTATAAACGGATTGAGGATGCTATGGCAGAAGTAGCAACAGATTGATTAAGTACACAAACCAGTGCAGGATCCTGTTTCAGGGGCTTATAAGTTAACAATGACAATCTATCAGAATATTTGGCTCGTTTGTATGCCCGTGTAACGACAGATTTCGGATAGCCCCGTTCCAAAAATCTGTCATGTAATATTTGAGATTGTATTTCAAATTGATTGCAATCAGAACAGATTCGTTTGATTCTGAAGAATTGACTGACAGGCAAGCCACGCTTGAACGATGGCGGATGATGACTATGAAATTTTAAAAGGTTGTTTTTATCAGTAGGCTTACGGTACACTGTGGTGCTGAACTGTCCATTCTTTAAGCTCACCAACACATCAAGGAAGGGTACTTGATTAAATGACTGCTGTTTAGTAAACTGAAGATGAGGATCTTGCAAATTCAGCCATTCAAAAAACAATGACAATCTGTCTTCAGTGCTTTTCCACACAAACAGTATATCGTCAATATACCGAACCCAAATAACAATATCATGCCACCATTCAGACACGTAAACGATATTGTTTTCAAAATGAGCTATGTAGATGTTCGCAGTGGTCGGGGCTAAAGGAGAGCCCATTGGAATTCCATGTGTTTGAGCAAACAATTGATCGTTGTACATGAAATAATTATTGTATAACACAACCTCCAAAAGCTGAAAAATAACTGAGTTGGGAATTCTATGATGTGATAACCTTTGTGTTAAACATTGTTGGATAACTTGAAAAGTTTGTAACTGAGGGATATTAGTGTATAACGCACTGATATCCATGGTTACCAGTATGTATTGTGTCTGATCATCTAAAGCCGTATTTTGTAATTTCTGTAACAGATGAATAGTGTCTTTGATATATGAAACTGAAGATGTAACGTAAGGTTGTAACAATTTGTCCAACAGTATCGCAGGAGCTTCCAATACCGAATCGTTGAGGGAAACAATCGGTCGTATAGGCGGATTTTCAAGATCTTTATGTATTTTTGGAAGGGAGTATATTACGGGTAGCCGAGGATGTTGAGTAATCAAAAACTTCTTTTCCTTATCAGTAAAACATGTGGACCCGTCAACGATGCCCTGAAGTAGTTTTAGTAATCCCGGAGTGGGATCAATTGTCAACTTTTTATAATATAAAGACACGTAAACGATATTGTTTTCAAAATGAGCTACATTATTGTACTCTTCTTTGAGAGTTGAAATTTAATAGAGCGAAGGGACAAATTTATTATGAAGGATTCATTTAGTGGTTTTTCATCTGTAGAATCAGGCATCAAGTGGTGAATAAAGGTCAGACAGGCCAATGGGGTATTTTTTTTGTTTTTTTTCCCCTCTGCTATCACTGGAGAGGCACATAGATGGAGGCAGCTTGGTAAGCAGGGGAAATGGTGCAGGTGATCGAGTTCCTGTTATGACCAGGAGGAATCGTGAACCCTTGGACCGACGGGGAAGTTGGTACGACCTTAGGAGATGGCTCCTCAGGTTCCCTCGTCGGATGGCGAGGCGGAACAGAAGTTGGAACTTGCTGGATCTTCGCAGCAGGTGACTTGGATGGACCTTTGAGAGGTCGAAGAGGCATGGAGTCGGTGCAAGGGCCAACTGGATCTTCGCCACTGGAAGCCTGCAGTCCCCCCGGGAGGAGCCCATAGGGAATATAAGAACATAAGAAATTGCCATGCTGGGTTCAGACCAAGGGTCCATCAAGTCCAGCATCCTGTTTCCAACAGAGGCCAAACCAGGCCACAAGAACCTGGCAATTACCCAAACACCTAGAAGATCCCATGCTACTGATGCAATTAATAGCAGTGGCTATTCCCTAAGTAAACTTGATTAATAGCAGTTAATGGACTTCTCTTTCAAGAACTTATCCAAACCTTTTTTGAACCCAGCTACACTAACTGCACTAACCACATCCTCTGGCAACAAATTCCAGAGCTTTATTGTGCGTTGAGTGAAAAAGAATTTTCTCCGATTAGTCTTAAATGTGCTACTTGCTAACTTCATGGAATGCCCCCTAGTCCTTCTATTATTCAAAAGTGTAAATAACCGAGTCACATCTACTCGTTCAAGACCTCTCATGATCTTAAAGACCTCTATTATATCCCCCCTCAGCCGTCTCTTCTCCAAGCTGAAAAGCCCTAACCTCTTCAGCCTTTCCTCATAGAGGAGCTGTTCCATCCCCTTTATCATTTTGGTTGCCCTTCTCTGTACCTTCTCCATTGCAACTATATCTTTTTTGAAATGTGGCGACCAGAATTGTACACAGTATTCAAGGTGTGGTCTCACCATGGAGTGATACTAAGGCATTATGACATTTTCCGTTTTATTAACCATTCCCTTCCTAATAATTCCTAACATTCTATTTGCTTTTTTGACTGCTGCAGCACACTGAGCCCACAATTTCAATGTATTATCTACTATGACGCCTAGATCTCTTTCTTGGGTGGTAGCTCCTAATATGGAACCTAACATCGTGTAACTACAGCAAGGGTTATTTTTCCCTATATGCAAAACCTTGCACTTGTCCACATTAAATTTCATCTGCCATTTGGATGCCCAATCTTCCAGTCTTGCAAGGTCGTCCTGTAATGTATCACAGTCTGCTTGTGATTTAACTACTCTGAATAATTTTGTATCATCCGCAAATTTGATAACGTCACTCGTCGTATTCCTTTCCAGATCATTGATATATATATTGAAAAGCACCGGTCCAAGTACAGATCCCTGAGGCACTCCACTGTTTACCCTTTTCCACTGAGAAAATTGACCATTTAGTCCTAATCTCTGTTTCCTGTCTTTTAACCAGTTTGTAATCCACGAAAGGACATCACCTCCTATCCCATGACTTTTTAGTTTTCGTAGAAGCCTCTCATGAGGGACTTTGTCAAACGCCTTCTGAAAATCCAAATACACTACATCTACCAGTTCACCTTTATCCACATATGTTTATTAACCCCTTCAAAAAAATGAAGCAGGTTTGTTAGGCAAGACTTCCCTTGGGTAAATCCATGTTGACTGTGTTCCATTAAATCATGTCTTTCTATATGCTCTACAATTTTGATCTTGAGGATAGTTTCCACTATTTTTCCCGGCACTGAAGTTAGGCTCACTGGTCTATAGTTACCCGGATCACCCCTGGAGCCTTTTTTAAATATTGGGGTTACATTGGCCACCCTCCAGTCTTCAGGTACAATAGATGATTTGAATGATAGGTTACAAATTTTAAATAATAGGTCAGAAATTTCATTTTTTAGTTCCTTTAGTACCCTAGGATGCATACCATCCGGTCCAGGTGACTTGCTACTCTTTAGTTTGTCAATCTGGCCTACTACATCTTCCAGGTTGTCAGTGATTTCATTCAGTTCGTCTGACTCATCACCCCTGAAAACCAACTCCGGAACTGGTATCTCCCCAACATCCTCATTAGTAAACACGGAAGCAAAGAATTAATTTAGTCTTTCTGCAATGGCCGTATCTTCCCTAAGAGCCCCTTTAACCCCTCTGTCATCTAATGGTCCAACCGACTCCCTCACAGGTTTCTTGCTTTGGATATATTTTAAAAAGTTTTTATTATGAGTTTTTGCCTCTATGGCCAACTTCATTTCAAAATCTCTCTTCGCTTGTTTTAGCAATGTTTTACACTTAACTTGACAATGCTTATGTTTTATCCTATTTTCTTCAGATGGATTCTTCTTCCAATTTTTGAAGGATGATTTTTTGGCTAAAATAGACTCTTTCACCTCACCTTTTAACCATGACGGTAATCATTTTGCCTTCCTTCCACCTTTCTTAATGCGTGGAATACATATGGACTGTGCCTCTAGGATTGTATTTTTAAACAATGTCCAAGCTTGTTGAACACTTTTAACCTTTGCAGCTGCACCTTTCAGTTTTTTTCTGACTATTTTCCTCATTTTATCAAAGTTTCCCTTTTGAAAATTTAGTGTTAGAGCTGCAGATTTACTTATTGTCCCCCTTCCAGTTATTAGTTTAAATTTGATCATGTTATGATCACTGTTGTCAAGTGGCCCCACCACCGTTACCTCTCTCACCAAATCCTGTGTTCCACTAAGAATTAAATCTAAAATAGCTCCCTCTCTTGTTGGTTCCTGAACCAATTGCTCCATGAAACAATCATTTATTACATCCAGGAACTTTATATCTCTAGCAAATCCTGATGTTACATTTACCCAGTCAATATTGGGGTAATTGAAATCTACCAAAAATATCCAAAATTTCGTACAAAATACAACGATAAAGTGAACACTGCTGTAGAACACATTGTATGAACAATATTTCAAAATTAATATGTGTGTTTTTTCATGACAATAATTCACTTACTGCATTATTATGGACCATCATACCACCCCTGACATGCATGCATTTGATGCCTGTATTTTCAGTCACATTGGGTCATCTTTAATCATCAGTCCTGTAAAGTTTTAAATGTAAGCAGTCTTTTTTGCTTTTTTTTTACTTTTTTTTTGCTTTTTTATATTCAATGATTGTGTGGAAAAATTTTTTTACTTTCATGCAAATCCTGCTCAGATACTCCTGCTAGCATATGTGGTAATACGCTTACTGCTATCAAATGAGTCCTGCTTGAATGCCTCTATTAGCGTTTCAAAGCGTTTCAAAAAACAAATCACTTGCCTCCTTGTTCTTCCAAACATCAGCGCTGCCGCGCTGTTTGTCGATGTACCGCTTTGCCGCACGGGTATCCCCCATTCGTTGTGTACTAGCGCCGCGGTGCTGCCGCACAGGTCCGGGCTGAGCGCCGCCGCGCCGAATCACAGAAGTCCAACGTACGTTTCGCAGCATAGACGCAAGAATAAGGACATGGCGTGAAGCTCGGAAATGTCACAGACGTGGAATTTATAATGCACCTCTCAAAAGCACTATCTAAGTATACCTCTTAGCCCCTGAAGCAGCAATCACTGTTACGAGCGCGCGCGGGCGCGGTCGTCTCGGGCGGGTGGTGAGCCCTTGGGCCATGGCAGGACCCCAGGAGGAGCCCAAGGCCACACCGTGGGAGGTGAGCTGAGCAGGCATGGTGAGCCAGGCAGGCAGGAACAGAAGCAGGGAGTCCGACCCTCAGCCGGACCTGCATGCCCATGGTAGCCAACACGGGGAAGTTGACTAATGAACGGTCCTCCGACTGTTCCCGGCCCTTTCGGACCTGCCACAGGGAACGGCAATGGGCAGCAGGCCGGACAGAGGCGAGGGCAGACAGAGTCCTTAAACAGAAGACATCAAACGGGGCAGAAGCAGGCTGAAGCAAGACGGAGACATCAGGACAAGGGCTGCAGCGAGACACAGGGAGGATCCAGGCGAGCAGGAACTCCGATGCTGGGATACTCACATCCGAAGCCCCCTCGACTGGCAGAAGCTCAAGAGCCCGTGGGACGAATCCCTCCTGTTGGCCACTCCAGGGCCCAACAGGACAGAAGGCTCAGGAACCAGGTCAAGGCAGAGACAGGTAGACATCCGGACAAAGGCTGAAGCAGACACTGAAGACAAGGCTGGACGGGAACATTGCACTGTCCATCAGGGCGCCCTACTCAGCCCACCCGTGGGACTGAGTCGCGGACCACCCTGTCCCAGACGCGCCCTACACAGCCTAGCAAGGCTGGTCGCGGACCACGCTGAGAAGGAGGGTGCAGGGAAACTCCAGGCAAACAGGAACTCCGATGCTGGGATACTCACATCCGAAGTCCTTACGGCTGGCAGGCACAGGAACAAACATCAGGCAGAGACACTGGGCAGGGATCCATCAAAGCATAAGTGATCACGGAAGACCTGGATCAGCAAGGATACAGACGACTGTAGGACCTGATCCGAAGGCTGAAGACAAGCAGGAGTCGGAGTCACAGACCGGAGTCAAGGCAGGCTGAAGACAAGCAGGAGTCGGAGTCACGGACCAGAGTCAAGGCAGGCTGAAGACAAGCAGGAGTCGGAGTCACGGACCGGAGTCAAGGCAGGCTGACGACAAGCAGGAGTCGGAGTCATGGAGGACCTGGATCGGGAGAGGCCACAGACAACTGTGTAACCCAATCCGAAGGCAAAGACACAGTGAACAGAAAGTCCTTAAATACTGGAGGTAGAAGGCAACTCCCTGGGAGGAGCTTGCCAGGACCGCCCACCGCTGGTCCTATAACTAGGGTAGAGAGCTGCGGGCCAGCCCCTAGGGAAGGGCGTCACCCAATAGGAAGTCCAAACGCTGAGGCATGCAAGCCACAGGCACAGCTAGGCCTCTCAGGCCCTGGAGCAAGTCCTGGATGATGTGCAGGCGAGGCCCAGGCTTCAGAGCGGCCTCTGGAGGAAGGTAAGAGACCTCCTGCAGCGCAGCAGCAGGGGGGATCGCAACAGTACCCCCCCCTCAAAGAATCCCCCCCCTCTCAGAGGGACCAAAAACAAAAGCCAAGCAAGCAAACAACAACCACACACCACAAGCAAGCAAGCAAAAACACACCACAGGCAAGCAAGCAAAAACACACCACAGGCAAGCAACCAAAAACACACCACAGGCAAGCAACCAAACACACACCACAGGCAAGCAACCAAACACACACCACAGGCAAGCAACCAACACGACGAGAGACCAACCAAACCCAAGGAAACACGGGACCACGCGAACACGGGACCGAGGGAACAAGAGACGACGTGAACACGGGACCGAGGGAACAAGAGACCGAACGAACGGAGACCGCGGGAGCAGCGACCGAATGAACGGAGACCGCGGGAGCAGCGACCGAGCGAACGGAGACCGCGGGAGCAGCGACCGAGCGAACGGAGACCGCGGGAGCAGCGACCGAGCGAACGGAGACCGCGCGACCGACACACACAAAAACAAAAGAGGGAGCAAGGGAACGGAGAGCGAGGGAGCGGAGAGCAAGGGAGCAGAGAGCGAGAGAGCAGCGAGCAAGGGAGCGGAGAGCAAGGGAGCAGCGAGCAAGGGAGCGGAGAGCAAGGGAGCGGAGAGCGAGAGAGCAGCGAGCAAGGGAGCGGAGAGCGAAGGAGCAGCGAGCAAGGGAGCGGAGAGCGAAGGAGCAGCGAGCAAGGGAGCGGAGAGCGAAGGAGCAGCGAGCAAGGGAGCGGAGAGCGAAGGAGCAGAGAGCAAGGGAGCGGAGAGCGAAGGAGCCCAGGAGCGAAAGAGCAGAGAGGGAAAGAGCGGAAAGCGAGAGAGCGAAGGGAGAAAGAGCGAAGGGCGAGAGACAGGAAGCAGGGGAAACAACGCGGGAACGAGGAGGACGGGAACCCACAAGCAGGAAACAACAAGCGGGAAAACAGCACAAACGAGCAACACAGGACCAACAGCACAGACGAGCAACACAGGTCCAACAGCACAAACGAGCACCCACGCAGCACACAGCACAAACGAGCACCCACGCAGCACACAGCACAAGCACCCACGCAGCACAAACAAGCACCCCCAGGCACACCCACAGCAGAAGCAAGCAGAAGCAAGAGCAAGAACAAGAGGGGGGGAGGGCGGGCAGAAACTACAGCAACATCAGGAGGAGCGCAGGCGCCTCCTGCAGGTCGTGGAACTCCATCCTGGGAACAAGGAAACGATGGTTTGGGCGCAGGCGCCTCCTGCAGGTCGTGGGAACCCAAACGCTGGCGCCTCCAGCAGGTCGTAAGCAAAGCAGAAGCTGGCGCCTCCAGCAGGTCGTGAGACGAAAGCAGACAAAAGAAAAAATCCTGGAACTAGACAAGTCCATCACAAGCACAGCTCACCGAGCTCATGGCCTTCGGATTCTGTTACGAGCGCGCGCGGGCGCGGTCGTCTCGGGCGGGTGGTGAGCCCTTGGGCCACGGCAGGACCCCAGGAGGAGCCCAAGGCCACACCGTGGGAGGTGAGCTGAGCAGGCATGGTGAGCCAGGCAGGCAGGAACAGAAGCAGGGAGTCCGACCCTCAGCCGGACCTGCATGCCCATGGTAGCCAACACGGGGAAGTTGACTAATGAACGGTCCTCCGACTGTTCCCGGCCCTTTCGGACCTGCCGCAGGGAACGGCAATGGGCAGCAGGCCGGACAGAGGCGAGGGCAGACAGAGTCCTTAAACAGAAGACATCAGACGGGGCAGAAGCAGGCTGAAGAAAGACGGAGACATCAGGACAAGGGCTGCAGCGAGACACAGGGAGGATCCAGGCGAGCAGGAACTCCGATGCTGGGATACTCACATCCGAAGCCCCCTCGGCTGGCAGAAGCTCAAGAGCCCGTGGGACGAATCCCTCCTGTTGGCCACTCCAGGGCCCAACAGGACAGAAGGCTCAGGAACCAGGTCAAGGCAGAGACAGGTAGACATCCGGACAAAGGCTGAAGCAGACACTGAAGACAAGGCTGGACGGGAACATTGCACTGTCCATCAGGGCGCCCTACTCAGCCCACCCGTGGGACTGAGTCGCGGACCACCCTGTCCCAGACGCGCCCTACACAGCCTAGCAAGGCTGGTCGCGGACCACGCTGAGAAGGAGGGTGCAGGGAAACTCCAGGCAAACAGGAACTCCGATGCTGGGATACTCACATCCGAAGTCCTTACGGCTGGCAGGCACAGGAACAAACATCAGGCAGAGACACTGGGCAGGGATCCATCAAAGCATAAGTGATCACGGAAGACCTGGATCAGCAAGGATACAGACGACTGTAGGACCTGATCCAAAGGCTGAAGACAAGCAGGAGTCGGAGTCACGGACCGGAGTCAAGGCAGGCTGAAGACAAGCAGGAGTCGGAGTCACGGACCAGAGTCAAGGCAGGCTGAAGACAAGCAGGAGTCGGAGTCACGGACCAGAGTCAAGGCAGGCTGACGACAAGCAGGAGTCGGAGTCACGGAGGACCTGGATCGGGAGAGGCCACAGACAACTGTGTAACCCAATCCGAAGGCAAAGACACAGTGAACAGAAAGTCCTTAAATACTGAAGGTAGAAGGCAACTCCCTGGGAGGAGCTTGCCAGGACCGCCCACCGCTGGTCCTATAACTAGGGTAGAGAGCTGCGGGCCAGCCCCTAGGGAAGGGCGTTGCCCAACAGGAAGTCCAAACGCTGAGGCATGCAAGCCACAGGCACAGCTAGGCCTCTCAGGCCCTGGAGCAAGTCCTGGATGATGCGCAGGCGAGGCCCAGGCTTCAGAGCGGCCTCTGGAGGAAGGTAAGAGACCTCCTGCAGCGCAGCAGCAGGGGGGATCGCAACAATCACTGCGAAACGTACGTCGGACTTCTGTGAATGTACAGGAAATTCCTTCAGACTACCTTAAAGGACTGCTGTCTTACCTGGTCCTAATTAAGATTGAGAACCACAGAAAATCCTTGGTGAAGGGAGGAGCCCATCACCAGAGTATAGGACCGCAGGGACTAGAAGGGTTAAGCGGGCCCTGGAGAACAGACAGAGACCCACTGTATGAGAAGACCTGCCACATTTAAGGTTTGAAAGTGACATTAAGTTAAGACCTGCTATGTCTAAAGATTGTGAGCTATCTAATTTGTGTATTTGCTTTGCACTGCACTGTGTTAATTGTGAGACACATGAACTCCAAGACAAGCTGTCTGTCTCATTTGTTTTGCTGTGCACTTTTCTCAGTTTCACTGTAAATAAAGTGCACTTATGGAATAGCCAGAGTCAGCCTTCTTTTTCTTCTGGCAGTTCCCAAGATGCTACCATTTGAGTTACCACATACTCCCTCCTCTAAAGAGCTGAACGTTATACTATCAACAGCAATACCATCTTGTAGCTCCCTCGGATCTTCTCAATTCATTTTAGTCAAATATCTTATAAGAATCTTAACTTTCCCTAGCTGACTCAATGCAGCCCATCACATAAAAGAAACAAGGAAATGATCCAATCATAGCAACTGCTCAGTGTCTAATCTATTCATTTTTACCAACTCCAAATCCAATTTAAATCAGATCCTGAGTATGGCCAGAAAACATGGCTCTGATAGTTAATAAACTGAAAGAGCACATGAACATTCATACTACCAAAATAGTTGTCAGTAGCCACCATCTTGAAAGTAGTCTACTAAAACTACAAAATTTCCTGACCCTGGACAGGCTTCAGCTAAGATTTCTAATAATGCTTGTGAAGTTGAGTTCAGGGCAGAAGAAGCTCAATAAACTAAAATAGATATCAAGGTATTAAAGCTGAACACCAAAAGCCATATGAGATGATACTGAGGGTCCTATGTATAACTGAGAGGAGAGGAGAGACAGAGAGATATCATAGAGATATATAAATACCTGAAAGGTATTATTGGTGCACAAAAGAGACACCTTTTTTTAACAGAAGGGAAATTGTAGAACAAGGGGGAAAATTCAGGAATATGTCATGAAATATTTGTCAAAGAAAGGGTAGTAGATGCCTGGAATGCCCTTCTGAAGGTTGTACTGGAGATAAAAAGTGATAGCAGAATTAAACAATGTATGGGATAAGTACAGAGGATCCATAGTGACAAGAGGATGGAAATAAAGTATATTGGGATAACCTGTACAGAGCAACAGTTACAACCCAAAGTAGCACTGGCATATGTGAATCAGGGCTCTAAGAAAGCATGGAGATAAATTACACAGAGCAGCAGTTACAAACCAAACACAGCAGAGGTATGATTTCATCAGGGCTCATGGGGGCCAAAACTGTAATGACTGTGATAGATTTGGCTATGCTTGTGACAGATATACAGATATGAGAAGAGGGTTGAGGGACTGGGTGGAAAACCCAAGGAGGAAGTTGGTGTTGGGTTGCATTTGGGAATTTTTGATACGCATCTACCAAAAGAGGAGGAATCCCAACTGGGCAGACTGGATACGCCATTTACTATGTTACTATTCTACCCTCTCCACAGTTTAGTCAGGAATAATTTCACATTCAGGCAAGAATGGTAACTCATAACCAGCTCCTCCTCTCCCCAGTCTAGACTGCAGGACATACCCAAAGCTGGGAGGACAAAACTGAGCTGAACAAACTTCTTCACCCTCTCCAACCCAATATAAATTAAAGAGATCTTATTTTCTGCTGATCCAGCATTAAGTAACCAACCCTAACATGCAATGTGTTATTAGTCTGAATTTCTATGCCTTTGAGTAGAATTATATAGAGATTATACAATGTCTCTATATTTTTTTTTTCATTTTATGAGCCAAAAGTTTCCACCTGCTCCTTTGGACTTTTATATGATCTCCCAAACTACTTTAGTCTAGTCTTTGCAGTAGCAATTTTTGGCTGTGACCCATGATTCAGAGCTTCTTCTGGAACCCTGCAATTATGAGCCTTAAATTTGGCCATTATGTTTCACCATATTAATGACAATTCCTATTTTCTCTTTCTATTTACACTTAATATCCTATGACTCCCCTCTATCCTGGAAGCTGTGAACACTATCTCTATGGCATCTTCAGCCTCATCTGGCCTCAAGAACTGGAAGACCTGAGCTGGGAATTGAACTCAGATCCCTCTCCATGGCAGTGCATAGAACTGCCATTGAGCTCCTGGCCTAGCCCAATTGCATTACTTCTTTCCATATAATACAGTGAGTTCCATACCTGTGAGCTATTGGGTAAAGATTTATGCATTCGCTTTAAAAAAAATGTCTTTTCCTACTTGAAAAGCAAGTTATTAAACTGGAATGAATACATTAATTTTGTTATTTCACATGATGAATGAGAATCAGATTCTACAAGACCCTACTATTAGCTACTATGTATATTAAATTGACGGATGCATAGATGTGAGGGAAGATTGGTATTTCAGGAAACTGAGAATTTCTCAGTTGAGTTTATCATTATCCAGTAGTTTAACATAACACAAAATAAATGACAGTTTCTGTGGTACATTTAGTTTCCACCTACCAAGAATTGCCAGCACCATGTTATCTTTCAGTACTTCCATTGAACCTGAGCACACCAAATAGATAGCCTGCAATGCATCTCCCTGCCGAAGGAGGTACTCTCCAGGAGCACAGAAGGAGGTTTTGATATGCAGAGATAAAGACCTGAGGCAACCACGGCTGGCACATTCAAAAAGAGACAGCTGTAAAATCTCCTTGTTCAAGTGCATGGTGATGTCTGAGCGCAGCTCATCTGGAAAATCTTTCAAAAGCTGTCAAAAAATGAGGGAACAGGATATGTAAGAGCAAAATCATTCATTTACAATTTTTTTTTTTAAAGAAGGAACTAATGGGTTTCTGCTGTTATACACATTATCTTTACACTAAATATTTCTAAGGCTCTTTCCTATAGCAAAAAAAAAACAAAAAACTATTTAAAAATGTATTACCACCTTATTTGCACTTGATAGAATCTTTGACGTCAAGTCATAGCAACAAAACTTATACCTCTCTATGGTCCTAGAGATAAATGGGATTTTAAAAATCCATCAACATATTCTATATCAAAATGTTCTATTAAAATATTTGTATATCATATTATATACTGAATCCTCTCTACAAAGCTATCATTGGATATCACAAGATGTAGGGGCTGTGGTAAAGGTTCTGTAATTATGAGGAAGAATCAAAATGGAATTCAATAAAACTGGAAAACATTGTAAAATGGTTTTACTGTACAATACTTTGCCATAGTTTTAACGATCTTGAGAATGAACCAATCCACAATTAAAAGTGTTGATTTTTCTTGCATCATTTTCTTGAAAATGTAAGTCTACTTATTTTATGGTTTTCTTGTAAACTGGAGTAGCTGGTTTTCCTACAGTCTGTACTTTGTTGCTCACCTCATTTGACTATACACAGAATCTGTAGTCACCCATAGAACAAGAAGAACAAACCGTGCCTTTAAATAACAACTGCAGTGAAGCTTGCCACTTAGGATCACCACAGAATTATGTCTGGTCATTCAAAACAGCTACTTTCAAATATAAAACAAATGCATAAATAAAAACATTTGATATATTTAATTAACAGTGCTAGCTGTTCTTTTCTGACAATTTATGCTGCATATATTGCTGTGTTCTTCATTTTTTCGCAGACACAGAACAGCCTTTGATCAAATTAAGGGCTTTATTCAAAAAGGATTTTTCTCTATTCTGTGCCTTTAGGAAAAATAAATATTTATTGATTAGGGTCTTAAGCCTTACAGAAAGGATTCAGGTGCATTAGATAATGCCTTTATAAGATGTTAATATCAACCTATGTTTATAATGATCGCCAATTTAACCAGTGCATGAAGTGCCCTAATCAAGAATTGCCTTGACCATGGGTGATAAAATCAGCGAACATATTGGAGATGGTTCCATTTAAAAACTCTTGTGAAAAACTTTCAAGAGTTTTGCTTCCTTTATCAGGTCAGTGCAAATGAATGAAGGCTCCTGTCGCCTGAATACACAAGTACAGTGTTGGTTAGATTCCATATCATTGCTTATATTAGAAATATAGATTTTATAAATGGATAGGGAGGGAGGCATGGGCATGGATAAGGTATTCTTATGTACCTGTCCAACATAAATGCAACCAAATAACAAAAAATGAACCTAAGCATCTTAGAGAAATGAAATATTAACTTATAGGAATATAGTTTTATTTGATAGAGTTGTGCATTATTATAAATTATGTATAGGGACCTTCATTTTCAGTTTTTATTTTATTTATCCTGAGAATTTCAATGTTAGAACAAAAATTATCTGTGAAAACATGACTTTTCCACTGATTTTTCAATTGGTTTATTATAACACTGATTTTTTTTGTTATAACCTTGAAATTCCCAGGAAAAATTTAAAAAACTGAAAATGAAGATCTTTAGTAATGTATAATGTATCCTTTTGAAAACCTGCAAATTAATAGCCAATGATTGTCTGAGTCTCCTTTTCCTCTCCTCCCCTTCCCAGCACAACACTCCCAATCAAAAAAAACAAAAACGTAAAGCCCTATTCCATAGGTTAAACCCCACTTTTTCTTCAAAATCTGAAAAATGCTCCCTCTGCCCCACTCCCCCCCCCCCCAACTTTCCCATGACCTAAAGCCTGAGGGAAGTTTCAATAAAGCTGATGCCATTTTGAATGATGGCACCAGCAAGGCAGGCATGACTCTGACTCTTAAAAATAGCATAAGGCAGGATCTGAGGGTGGGGAGCATAGGGAGACAGTGGAGGGAAGGTATTTTTCAGGTTTCAGACACTGCAGGAATTCAACTAATGGGTAGGGAATGGGATTAACTTCTTACTATGGTTGGGTGTGCTATGCTGAATGGTGGGGGAGGGCTAACTTGGGGCTTACTCCTCATTTACAAAGCACATTTTCTTCCCAGTTCCACAGCAGTGTTTATTAATATGCAGTTAAGTAAATCCTGAGAGAATATACTCAAATTAAAAAAAAATGTTTTTACACACTGTTTTAACACAGCTTAGTAAACAGGCCCTCTAGGGTGCTATTTAACCCCTGGATTCATCATTCCACTATAAATGTAGTGGAATGATGAACAGTGAGGAAAAAAGGGACAGGGGCGATAGTGAGCAGGCAGGCACATCGTAGCGGTGTGTTTTCACCTGCCGCAGATACAGCCATGCTGCACACTATCACCCCTGTAGCGCCAATGAAATAGCTGTAGCTATTTCCGGCGCTACCGCAGGCAATAATGTGCAATACATTATCGCTCTCAACGCTACAGACCCCTAATTTTCCAAAATCCTGCCTAAACCTTACCCAAACTCCTTCCCTTTCTCTAATTTACACTTTTGACTCGCGATGCAGTTGTTGTTGCATGCGTTAGGGTGATAACGGCCCATTGTGATTTGAAAAATAACCCTCTTAATTCCTAAGAAATAATAGTAACACAAAACTAACAAGCACTAAATGATAGGTATAATGTAGGAGAAATAGGCTGTCATTATGTAAGTTTCATTACACTGACCTGTCTCAATAA
The DNA here is from genome assembly GCF_901001135.1 of Rhinatrema bivittatum. Classification (NCBI taxonomy): domain Eukaryota; kingdom Metazoa; phylum Chordata; class Amphibia; order Gymnophiona; family Rhinatrematidae; genus Rhinatrema; species Rhinatrema bivittatum. The sequence continues at coordinate 231,262,538 of NC_042616.1, read as the reverse complement.
CCTGACCTTAACTAGCTGCACATCTGTTATTCCTGTCCTAAAATCCATAGTAGAAGAGACTGACAGTTATGTCAGATTTTGTTTACTCTTAATTCGGTCACTTCCTCTAGAGATTAGATTCATATACACACACAAAATACATTCTCTTCTGCCATATGGCATTTGAACACTGGATTAAACTTTTAAGAGTCTTTTTTTTAAAGCATAAAATAATATACTTAAAAGGAACACTATAAAGAATTGGAGCTCTATTTTCCCCTTCTGTTCATCTTTTCCTCAGTTTTTGCCTGCTCCTGTTAGTTTCCAGCTCAGGTAAGCCTTACCTTTTCAGGGCCTACAGAGCCATGATCCTTAATTGGAAACTATCTTGGGGTAGAGGGCATTCCCCATTTTTATCCCTTACTAAGCCATGCAGCTATTGAGGCAACAGTCCTTGTTCAGGGACCTCAGACCACACAGCTCCTTCCAGAAGCCAGAACATATACTCTGATCAGTTGGTATGGCTATTGAGCAATAAGTAAATCCCCTCCCCTTGGAAATGCAAACACTTCCTCCTAATCATTCCTAAAGCTTTCTCAGGAATCAAATCCAAGTCTTTTGCATGGCAGAATGCAGCTCTGCCACTGGATCATTGAACTGGCACTTTTAATTGATTTCCAGGGTTCCACTTTTGAGTAATACCTGAAAGCCTATTAGAAAAAGCATTACCATTCCTTTTGGGACATTGATAAAAGAATGAAGATACTTTTATATTTCCAAAATTTGAAAAATACATTTCTATCACCTGCCCAATTATCTAGTCAAGTTAGTTGTCAATATGGAGCAGATGAAAAAATCATACAAAACATCAGTATTCTCTGTGGACTTTGGATTTATTTCAACCTATTTTATTTAACATTTTTCTAACCTCTATCCTAAATAACATGTTAAGATGCTAATGATAGCATTCAGCTTTATACCAGCTGTATTATTTTGTCGTTTTTAAGAAAACACTATTTGTGCCTCATCATTTAACAATTTTTACAGCAATAAATTATCTTTTAGCTTGAATAAACAAAGAGATGAGATGGAATGTGACATGAAAAGATTCTTTTTCTGAACCGATATCCTTTATATTAATATCATAATGGGACATTTTTCAAAAGTATCCACAAAGATGAAAAGTACCCATGGACTTTGCATCAGTTTTCAAAGGGAAAATACAAGCATACTTTCTCTTTGAAATAATGTGCATAATTTTGAAAATGTAATCTATGTGCATTATTCCCCTCCCCCTATCTAAACATGCCCCAGCTGAAAGTATGCATCTTGTTGATCCCTGTTGATACTATTAGCTTGGCAATTTTCTTACTTATCAAAGTATATGGTTTCTTAAAATTGCCTTTGATAAGGACAATAACAATCAACACAGTGCAAGTTAAATTGTTTCTAGTATCTGATTTCATAAAACACTTCATTTTTCAACTACCTTAGAGTCTGAATATTAATTAGACTTCCCAAGGAAAGTGTAAATTGCATTAGAAAAGTCAATGAAATAAAGTTTTCAAATTACCTCATTAGAATCTATCCCATTATTGACGGACCAAGTGGTTTGGAAGTACTCAAGCATCCTTTGCTTTAACTGCTGTGGTAGATGATGAACCCGTATAAAGTCCTTCAGATCTTTTGTTCTGGTATGGTAAAGGGACCACCTGGAGTACAATCGCTGAATTATGGCAGTCACATTGCCAAACACCAAGGCATGCATCAATGCTACAAGAAACAGAAAACTGCATATTCAAAATGTAGCTACATCTCAGTTAAATACACATTTTGTGATTGTGCCACATTTCCATATATTTGCAGATATTCTTTTTTCAAATGTTGCTGTCATAGTGATATTAGAAACTTATATTATTAGCAAAACCGCTAGTCAACTGAGGTAGTATACCACAACATTACATTTTAGACTGCAGCTCTATAAGCCCATAAAAGATATTCCTTGTAAATGCAGAAGTATATATTTCTTACTCAACTCTGAGTGTAGGGATGCCGGTCTGTTTTTGAAATAAATGTTCTATTATTGGTGCATTCAGCATTTGGAGACTCTTTTGTTTATTAATTACAATAATTTTTTTTATCTAAGCCTAAAATTTGGTATTCAATAAAACAAATAGAATGTTAGAAATTATTAGAAAGGGAATGGCAAATAAAGCAGAGGATATCGTAATGCCTCTATATCGTTCCATGGTTAGACAGCACCTTGAATACTTGTGTACTTGTGTTCTGGTCTCCACATCTCAAAAAAAGATATAGTTACACTGGAGAAAGTACAGAGAAGGATGCCCAAAATGATAAAGTACATAGAACGGTTCCCTATAAGGAAAGGCTAAAGAGGTTAGGGCTATTCAGCTTGGAGAAGAGATGACTGAGGGGGGGACATGATAAAGGTCTACAAAATCATGAAAGGACTTGAACAGGTAAATGTAAAATGGTTATTTACTCTTTCGGATAATACAAGGACTAGGGGGAACATGAAGTTAGAAAGTAACACATTTAAAATGAATCAGAGAAACTTGTTTTTCTCTCAACACACAATTAAGCTCTGGAATTCATTGCCAGAGTATGTGGTTAAGGCAGCTACTGTAGATGGGTTTTTAAAAAGTTTGGATAAGTTCCTGCAGGAGAAGCCCATAAACTGCGATTAATCAATGGGGAATAGCCACTGCTTGTTGCCGGCATTAGTAGCATGGGATCTATTTAGTTTATGGGTTCTTGCCAGGTACTTGTAAATTTGATTTGCCACTGTTGGAGACAGGATACTGAGCTTGATGGATCCTTGGTCTGGCCAGTATGGCATATCTTATATTCTTATGTCCTTAAATTTCTTTGAGATTATGATTACAAATTCCCTGCATCACATATTACAAAGGTGTTAGGATTCCCGGTTGCGGCTGGGAATGAATGCATTTGGCCAGGCCCCCTTACTTGCTCCAGCAGGTGGCCAGTCCCATCTCTCCCCTTCACCACTTGATGTGGCCAGATGCCAAACCCCGCTGGGGTGGCCTGCCCACGCGGCATAACACACCACCGGCTCAGCCTTGGTGCCTGCCTTGCTAGGTGTGCGCATGCACCATTGTCGGTCATTTAAAGGGCCCAAGGTGGGAAACTTCGCCGTGCTCCAGGGAGATGATGTCGCCTAGGACAGATATATATATCCGGTCCTGACTTCTGCACTCTGCCTCAGCAAAGTGTCCTGCTCTGCTTCCAGAGTGCATACACTGCATTGTTCCTGATCCTGTGTTCCAGCTTGCCTTCTGATCCTGAGTTCCAGCCCTGACTCCTGACCCAGTGTTCTTGCCTCGGTTCCTGTTCCTGCTCCGGTCCTCGGACTGACTTCCCGGTTTTGGACCTCTGCCTGGTAATCTGACTCTGCTTGATCTCTGCCTGCCTGACCCCCACCTGGTACTCTAATTTCACTTGACCTCCGCCTGCCCTGACCTCCAGCCTGTTCCTCATCTTTGCCTGTCTGTTGCCTGTCCTGACCTTTGATATGCTTCTGGTTACGTCTGTCCGCCACCTGCCTCGACTTTTGCTTGCCCGACGTCGCTTAGCCTTCTCCTCTGAATTCCACAATGTGACAGACCCACACCTAAGTCCTGCTGGCCCCAGCATCCAAGCGCTCAACCTGCAGGGAACATGGGCTGGTAAAGGTGAAGTTCCAGTTGGGTCTTCTCAGCCTGTACCACCTCCTGACAACGAGAACCACTTGGGGCCCTCTCCTGGTGGTAGCATCAACCTCGTCTCAGCTCAAGGGTCCACATACGCAACAAAAGGATCAGATAGTTATATATTCCATTGAGTAAAAATGTCGGAAGCAAGGTCAGAAGAGACCACTTGAAACAAGGTTGTTTTATACTACCTATTACAGCAAAAATCTGTCATAGTGAACTTCTAAAGTGATATGATAAAGTACATGTTCTTTAGATTCAAATTTCAGTGCATTTGTTTTATGAGAGCAAAAGTAAAAAAGAAGCAAAAAAGTGGAATAAGAGATATGTAAATGGTTAAACACATCTGATAATAAATACTCATTACTATAAAAAGTCTTCATGTAAGCTATGTTTGAAAAGCACACATAAAAGAAAATTGTTTTGATCATATGTCTTCAAAAACATACAGGGCTGATTTTCAAAAGCATTTATGTACACAAAACACAGGTTTATGCATGTAAATTGACTTTTGAAAATTGTCTGAGGATTTGTGTATGTAAACAAATATGCAGATGGGATTGTGCATGTTGTTTTATGTGCATAGCAAAGAAGCATTCTGGGAGGCAGAGCTGGAACAATGAAAACATTTACATCCATACTTTCAATTTTCAAAAGTATGAGCATAAATATATGTGTACACTTTTATACCTGCTCCCTAGCAGATGCAAATATGTGCCTGAATACCATGCATGGGTATGCACCTATCCACTAATTTTCAAAGTAGACCTACACTATGAAAATTTGGGCTAAAATCCTTGTGTACTTCTACATGCAGACTTTAGTCCTATGCAGGCTGTTATAAAAGTACCCTCATACTGTATTTCATAAACTATTTAAATTAACTACATCTTGACTATCACACATCTTTTTACTAGTAAATCATGCTTTGTTTCATAAAAATTCCACCAAGAACTAATGAATAATCAAATGGCTTGGTGGACTGTACAAATGATTTTGCCAGTCCTGTAAGCATACATAAAGTATACAATTATCAAATCATGTAAAAATTATAGGCATTAATTTGTAATAAAAGTGCAATGTGGGTCTGCCAATTTTACTATTAATCCAAGCAGCCTCTTACTTTCTATCAGATAGCAAGTTCCAAATGCATTCATTCACATGCATTCACAATTTACCTTTTAAAATAAGCATTCAGCACCATGGACAGCATTCAGCACAAACTCATGGGATTATTCTATTTATTTATTTATTTATTTATTTATTTATGTATTTAACTCTTTTCTATACCGACATTCATGAAGCATATCATATCATATCGGTTCACAAGGAACAGGGGTGTTACAACATTTACATTAAAAAAAGAAGAAAGTTACACTAAACAAGGAGTTATGGGAACTTGGGTAATTTGGAGTGCAGAAGACAGAGGTTTAACACTATAAACTTAACAAGGGAATACTGGTTGTGTCATGGATCATATATAGAGCACACTATACATATAGAACTTATATACAAAAGCACAAGTGTGGCAACAATGCAATGCATTGGCTGTCCTGGAAGGGGATTAACAGGAGGATAGGGATGAGACTTTCTAGGATCCAGGAATTAGGAGGAGGGGTTAAGGGGGGGGGATTGGGAGAGTAGGGATCAGGCTATGGGAAGGCTTGTTGGAACAGCCAGGTCTTGAGTTTTTTCCTAAAGGTCAACAGGCAGGGTTCCTGTCTGAAGTCTGGAGGCATGGTATTCCAGACGGCTGGCCCTGCTGTAGAGAAGGCCCGTTCCCTGGTGGAAGAACGAAGGGTGGATTTGGTGGTGGGGGCATGAAAGGTTCCTTTATAGGCCTCTCTTATAGGACTTATAGAAGTGTGCAGTCATAATAGGATTTGTAGGTTGAGTGTGTGCTGATTGTGTATCGTCTTGTGAATAATGGTGAGGGACTTATGCGGGATTCTGAAGCTTATAGGGAGCTAGTGGAGATTCATGAGAATGGGCATGATGTGATCTCCTCACCCGCGCCATCTTTAAACATGGTACGGGCCATCCATTGCTCATAACATGTGACATGGGCCGGCCAATGGCACCGGCAGCCCCTGTCACATGGTAAGGGCAAAGGGCCGTTGGTGCCATTTTGCTTACTGGCAGCCGACTGCCCGAGAGTGGAAGATTGCTCCCGGGATCACTGCTAGACCACCAGGTACTTTTAAAATGTTTTGGGGGGATCGGGAGGGCCACTGGACCACCAGGTACTTAAAGAACGTTTTGGGGGGCTAGAGAAGGTGGGGGGATTCTATAGTTTATCAGGATCGGGATCAGTCACAACCAATAAAAAATGGTACGATTCCGATCCCGATCCCACGATTACGATTACGGACCCGATTCACAACCCTAGTCTGTAACTCCTACTTATTTCTATGTGTCCTGTATCTCTGAAAGAATCCATGCCAGATTTTAGATTTCACCCATGTCTTTTCTTGTTCCCTCCCATCCCTTTGTGATGCCAAATCATTATCAATGTGAAGTAGCTGGGGAAAATCCCACATCCCCTGAACCTCCAGCTGCTATACTAGCTCCGTTAAATAACTTCAATCACATCACTATTCTAGTCCATTCCATGTTCAACACATAGAAGAGGTTGAGGGGGCCAGCACTGTACATCAGTAAGGAGAGAGTGATTCATTTCTGCTGGGAGCTGCCTGAAGCCCTCTGAAGGGTAGAATGTAAGAGAGGTATTCCTTTGTTTGCTCATTGAAGGGATTTTGAATGGCTACAGATTATCAGCATGGAGATGGGCCTGCTGGCTGAAAGTTAGGGATGTGTAAGAGTCTTTTTTTGGTAGCTAGCTATTGCATCTCTGTAATTTGTGTTCTAAGGCATGTATGTTCTGTGATATCTGAAGTCCATGTGAATTAAAGACCTTTTTATTGTTAAGCTTGTACCTTAACAATTTGTTCACATTCTGTATATATTGGATGAGCACAGGTAGCTAAAGGACTACTGTAGACTAGAGATGTGAATCAGAACCAGAATCGGTTCGTATTCCGGTTCCGATTCACATGTGTTTTTTTTTTTCATCGGGCCCAATCGCGGTTTTGTTTATCGGCTGCGCCCGAGCCGATAAACAAAAAACCCACCCCGACCCTTTAAAACTAAAACCTTAGCTTCCCCCACCCTCCCAACTCCACAAAAAACTTTTTACAGGTACCTGGTGGTCCAGTGGGGGTCCCTGGAGCGATCTCCCGCTCCTGGGCTGTCGGCTGCCACTAATCAAAATGGCGCCGATGGCCCTTTGCCCTTACCATGTGACAGGGTATCCGTGCCATTGGCCGGACCCTGTCACATGGTAGGAGCACTGGATGGCCTGTTCCATGGATACCCTGTCACATGGTAAGGGCAAAGGGCCATCGGCACCATTTTGATTAGTGGCAGCTGATGGCCCGGGAGCGGGAGATCGCTCCAGGGACCCCCACTGGACTACCAGGTACCTGTAAAACGTTTTTTGGGGGGGTCGGGAGGGTGGGGAAGCTAAGGGATTAGTTTTAAAGGGTCGGAGTGGGTATAGGGGTTATTTTTGTGTGCCGTTTTTCCCGCCCTCCCCCAAAACGATAAGGGAACCCCCACGATCAATATTGTGGGGTTTTCCTATCGTTTTGGGGGAGCCCCCGATTTCTGACGATTTTGAAAATATCGTCCGATATTTTCAATCATCTGAAGCCCGATTCACATCCCTACTGTAGATTGGGAATGCAGGCTCACAGTGGAAAAGGGTAGATGGTTGATAATGACTATGGGGTTCTCTCACTCCATCCCTCTCCTCTTTGCTCTGGTTATGCAAAACCGACAATCTTAGCCCACTCCTTAATTACAGTGTATTTCAGCATACTCTCTTCCCCCTTCACCCTGTGGTATAAAGGCCCCTATGTGTAATCCCCCTACCCCCGGTGAGTCTGGAGGAATTCCTCTGCCAGCCACATAACTCTGTACATCTGTTTCAATATAAATTATTGTGGAAACAACCCAGAGTGGCTTTCTGGCACCAAGGAAGTAGAGCTGAGCCAACAGTTTATACTAATTCGGCCTTTCCATTGTAAATTGAGCTGTGTTGGGGTGGCCACCTTTTACTATTTTCCTACACAAACACAGCAGAACACTGATCACTTTTGCTGGAACACCAGAGACTTTTGGCAAGTCTTGGGGGACCCTCCTGATCCCCACAAGACTTGCCAAAAGTCCAGCGGGGGTCCGGGAGTGACCTCCTGCACTCCGGCCATTGGATGCCAGTATTCAAAATGGCGCCGATCGCCTTTGCCTTCACTATGTCACAGGGGCCGATGGTGCCATTGGTCAGCCCCTGTCACATGGTAGGAGCACAAGATGGCGCCGATGGCCATGTGACAGGGGCTGCCAATGGCACCGGTAGCCCCTGTGACATAGTAGGTCAAAGGCTATCGTCGCCATTTTGAAACCAGCACCGAGGGTGTGAGTGCAGGGGATGGCTCCTGGACCCCTCGCTGGACCACCAGAGAGTTTTGGTAAGTCTTGGGGGGGGGTCAGGAGGGTGGGGTTTTTTTTCGTTTCTTTAGGTGGCCGACGGTCGGCCCCTGTGACATAGTGAGGGCAAAGGCGGACAAAGGTGTTTGGCACCATTTTGAATACTGGCAGATGATCGGCACCATTTTGAATACTGGTAGGCGATTGCCTTTGCCCTCACTATGTCACAGGAGCTGATGGTCGGCCGGAGTGCAGGATGTTGCTCCTGGACCTCCGCTGGACTTTTGGCAAGTCTTGCCAAAAGTCCAGCGGAGGTCCAGGAGCAACATCCTGCACTCCGGCCGACCATCAGCTCCTGTGACATAGTGAGGGCAAAGGCAATCGCCTACCAGTATTCAAAATGGTGCCGATCATCTGCCAGTGGACCCTCCTGCCGCTGGACCCTCCTGCCGCTGGACCCTCCTGACCCCCACAAGTCTTGTGGGGGTCAGGAGGGTCCCCCAAGACTTGCCAAAAGTCCCTGGTGGTCCAGCGGGGGTCCGGAAGCAACCTCCTGCACTCGGACTGTCGGCTGTCAGTAATCAAAATGGCGCCGATAGCCTTTGCCCATACTATGTCACAGGGGCTACCGGTGCCATTGGTCAGCCCCTGTCACATGGTAGGAGCACAAGATGGCGCTGATGGCCATGTGACAGGGGCTGACCAATGGCATCGGTAGCCCCTGTGACATAGTAGGTCAAAGGCTATCGGCGCCATTTTGAAACCAGCACTGAGGGTGTGAGTGCAGGGGATGGCTCCCGGCCCCCCCCCCCCCCCGCTGGACCACCAGGGAGTTTTGGTAAGTCTTGGGGGGTCAGGAGGGTGGGGGTTGTAGTTAATTTAATTTTAGCAGGGGAACGAATCGAAATGGACGTAATAACAAATCGGGGTGCCATACGGCCGAATGCAATGTATCCGCCCCCCGACGAATCTGAATCCCGAATGCAACATATGGCATCCCTCTGCATATCCCTACACCTTAGTTTGCGCTGGTAATTTATCCTCTTGTTACATCTGGAGTTAAGTTTGCAACACTATTACAAAAAGTCAAAACGTTAAAACAAAGATGAAAAATAGTCTAACACAGTGCAGGAAGCCCATTTACCTGGATAATAACTGACTTCTCCAAGTAAGTGGCAGCAGCCACTACTTAACAGATAACCTGTCAGGGATGCCTCCAACCTCTTCCCTAGTAACAATGAGCATTGTATCTTTGCCAAAAAGTTTCTTACCTTTTAAAAACTCTGGATACATTAGTATATTTATTTATTTTATTTTATTTATTTATTATTTTTACTATACCTGCTTTCATGACATGGATCACATCAAACCGGTTTACATTTAACAAAGTGTGCAAGATAAGAGATAACTCAAACAACTGTAACAAGAGCATTGTAAGGAGAGTGACAGTTACAATAAAACAGGGAAATAAATAACTGGGACTTGGAGGTGAGAAGAGGGGGATTTAACTTACAGCAACTTATTTACAAGGTTACAAGATTGAGTTCGATTAAATGTGATTTGTATAGTAAATGATAGTGTTAATAATGCGAAGGTGATGGCAGCGAATGACAAAGTTTGTTAGCTTGCTGCATCGGGAGTTTACCCAAAATAATAATATTGGGGTTAAAAAATGTGCAGTGAAAACCTGTGCCCATTTTATTAGCACTAAGATTATTTCATCAGCCTGTTGGAGTCTTGACCTCAGGGAAAGACAGATGAATTGAGACTCTCAGTGCTGAGGCACTGTTAGCATTGGAGGAGGCTTTCTGATCAAACAAGATGAACCCTGGCAACCTGTGAAACACAATTAATCAAGCCCTACAAAAAAAGGACACACACACAAGTTAGAAATCTAACAAAATTTTATATTAAAATCTTTTAAAAACTACGAACAATTTTTTGCAATATAAAAATTAAACAGGATCAAGGTGGGAAAAACCAGGGATCAAAATTATATATAAGAAAAGAAAAAGGGGCCGGGCAGTAGGGAGGACAGAGACTGCAGATTTAGGGGCCTCACTGATAAAGGTCCATACGCCAAGCTAAGGCCAGCAGTATCAGGCTGTGATGCCTCTGGACCTCAGCTTGGCATAGGGATTCTTTGGCAAGATCCCCAAGCGCTACAAGTATTGCCCTCAACTGTTCCTCCATCATCCGTGTGGCCTGTACAAACTGCTGCTGAGAAACATGCTTAGTGCCTGGATTGGGTGCTCCAGACACTGAGCCTGGTTCTTCAGCCAGGCCAACAGATGATGCAGGAAGAAACTGAGGATGATGCACTCCTCTCTCGGTCAGCTAAGATTGGCCAGCCTGGGTTTCCGCATCCCTGCTACTCCGGTCCAAAAGGGGAGGAGGCCCTACTTGGTGGGGGAGAAGGTGCTGGGGCCCGGGGTACGCTTCTGCAATGGTTTGCATCACCACCACTGGTGCTTTTCCTGCTGGTGGCTGGGGTTGGGGAGGAGCATCCTGCTCCTTCCCAGTGGGGGCAGCTGCATCAGTAGGGGCTAGAGCATCTCTGGTGGCCTCCTCCTGCACTACTACTTCCTCCTCCTCTTCCTCCGGTGATGAGTTGTCATCTGTAAAGAGAACAGCAATAGTGTGTCATGTGCTTTCATTCTGTTAGAGGGTATTGCTTTTTTTGGGAAGGTGCAGGGCAAGGGAAAACTAATAGGTGGATGGATACTTTTTGGATAGTCAGAATATCTATGCTGGCTGTTTGATGCTGCCTTGCATGTGCAACGGGCTGTGTGTTTGACTCTGTGACAGGGTTTGAAGTGATGGGTAGTGGTCTAAATAGCAAGGCATCTAGGGCTACAAGGCTGTACATACCAGTTGTGTTGGAAGGAGCCCATATCATTTGCATGCAAAGAAATGTTTGAGTGGTTGTGAAGAACCTGAAGGTTTCCCAGCTAGACCAGAGGATACCTTTCAATGAACATCTCATGAAAGCTGCCAATGACCCTGAGAGCATTCTTGATATAAATGTATGTGAATGAGGATTTGGGTAAGCTGAAAGCAAAGGCAGGGTCATGCAGAGCAGTAGGTCCATGTGTGTGTGCAGATAGAAACAAGACCTATACAGACCATGTGTATATGGCTATTGAAGAACTTACCTCCAGCTGCAGCCCATCGAGCACACAACTGATCTAACCACCTCATCTTGTGTAGGTGCAGCCACCGGGCCTTCTTCTTAAAGTCCTCAATCTATAGGAAGGAATAGGGTAAAAAAGTTGAGTGTGCACTATAACTTTAACAAGAACTTCCGTAATGGTATGTCATCATGTATCCTAATGATGTCTGAAGTGGGTAACAGGGGTCTTTGCACTCCATTACTGTACGTAGAAGTGATGTGATGGTAATTGCACAGGTAGCTTGCATGAAGTGACCTAATACCCTAGGTCACTATTAAGGTAGCTGTGCAGTACAAACAGCAGGAATATCTGTTTACATAGAGGGGACAGCTTTGTGGAGTATGAAGAACTATGCAACAATCCCTAACAATGTATGACTGGCTAGGCTATATATAAACATTAAAAGCCAAAACTGTCCAAAATATAGCACCTGAGCAAATATGTTTGCCTGTATCATGTTATATATATATATATATATATATATATATATATATATATTTATTTATTTATTTAAGTTTTTTTATATACCAACATTCAAGACGATAGTCCCATCATGCTGGTTCACAAGAAACAGGGGTGTAATTAAAATAAACTTTACAATTTGAACAATAGTGCAGAAAAGCAGTTACATGTAACAGGGAATCAATAACTTGGAGTAAGAAGGAAAATGAAGATCAGATAATTATATATATATATGTAATTATATATATATATATATGTAATTATATATGTAATTATATATATATATATAAATATGCTTTTTAACATATGTAACATTATACAGGCAGAGTAATGTAGGTGTAAGGAACAACATAAACTGGTGGACTGTGAATTATATCCCTCCCCCTACATTATTCTAACTGTGACTGTGGTTTGGGTTCTTTCCACCATTATTGATGTGCTTGTAAATTATACAGGCAAACATACTTACTCAGGTGCTATGTTTAAGACAATTCTGGCAACTTAGTGCCCCCTCCCATGCACCACTTACCCCCTCCCAGCCCCTACTGGCCCCATCCCCACAAGCACCATTTACCTCACATGGGTGGGAGGCTCCTCAATTAAAAGCTGCCTGCAGCTCTTTCCAGGCCTGCCTACTCCTGTGGAGGTTGCGCCTCACAACAGCGATTGGGAACAGCCTGTTTTCATTAGCTACCATCAGGGACACCAAGCGGGTGATGTCCCTGGTGTTAAAATTTGGATGGCATGCTGGTGGAGGCATCTTTTTGGCTTTTGGAACTGTGCAGATATGTGTGTGTCTAACCAGCCATATCCATCTATGCGCATTTTACAAAGTGTGCACACACTTGCGCACTTTGCAAAATGCCCTCTTTTGCTCATGTGCGCCCATGTATGCACATACATGGGCGTGATCATGCATATTTCAAAGTTACCATCATTGTCATTAAGTACCTCCCTCTATTTAGAGTATTCCATTGTTTGATTTTTTTAACCTTCTCTGTCACTTTAATTTTTTCTCGTTTATTTTCAGCATAGGGAGCCTTCCAAGGGGCTCTTCTAAAACAGAGCAATGCAGCTGTATCCTGGAAAAATCTCAACATCAATAGCTCCCTTTATAGCCAGCCAGGCACCAACTACACCCAACTGGGTGGCAGAACCTAGGCACCTTCATGGGCATCAACAGAGCACCAGTGCCCCCATATGTGCAGCTTTTAATTTTACATTTTTTTTTACATATATTCACTCTTCATCAACTGCATTCCCTGCACCCTGGCAGCTCAGAAATCAGCAGTTGTCCAGGCTCAGGTCTACAGTTGACATGTTGCTTCCTGCCCCTGGAAACTCCAGAAATCACATGCTAAACGGTAGAACTAGTAATGCTCCAGAAGTCCTGGACACAGAAGCATATACTTATATTGACCCACTGCATGCCAGCCAACCTCATATAGCTCTAAAGGCCACAGAGTGAATGACTGGCCTGGAGAGCTGAGTAAATGATGGCCAAGACTGAGGAGGGAATAAGAATTTGGTGGCTAAGCCAATAGAAAAGCTGAACAAAGATACACATAGGGATGTGCATTCATCTGAAACAAATGGTTAAAATGCATGAGTGAATGAGACCATTTTCATTTCATTTTTGGACTTATGAAACAAATGGAGGAAGTCCACGAATTAAACAAAAAATTTAGTTTCATTTTACATTCATTTCTATTGCACATTGAAAAGTGATACAGTGAGACTAGTAAATAATATAGCAATCAAGAAATTACTGAGTGAGGTAATAGCCAGGACAGAGCCAAAGTGGGAGAAAAGGTCAAGTAGACAAGGCTGACGACCAATCAAGAGGAAGGTGCCCTTCACTTGATGATACACCTTGGGTGTCAAGCTACCAGTCAGCTTTGCTGCCATACCCCAGAGTCTACACATTAGGAGTCTTGATGCCACTTTACCTTGCTGCTGAGCCATTTGTGCTACAGTTGGGGGTCTTCCTGCCACACTTGCCATGCCCTGATGCTATACTTGGTGGTCTAGATGGCAATCTACCTTGCTGCTATACTCTTTATGCTACTCTTGGGGGGTCTTGCTGCTGCTTTTTCCTGCTGCTTCACCCCTTAGTCTACAAATTGGGGTTCTTTCTGCCATTCTTTCTTGCTGCCATCCATGCCTCTGATGCTACACCCTGGAAATCTTAGTGCCACTCTTCCTTGCTGCTATACCCCTTTTGCTACACCTTGGGAGTCTTGCTATGACTCTACCTTTCTGCTATACCCCTTATGCTACACCTTTAGGGTCTCTCTGCCACTCTGCCTTGCTGCTATACCACTTATGCTACACCTTGGGATCTTTCTGACACTCAGCTTTGCAGCTATACCACAGAATTTACACATTGGGTGTTTTGCTACATTTTACTTTGCTGACATACCCTAGATTCTGGAGTGTTCTTGCCACTGTGGGTGACTGATTTTTATCTCTCATGGTGTTTTAGGGTCTTCAGGCCATTCTTTGTGCTGATTTGTATCTCTGTCAGTGCCTGAGTGGGTTTTTTTTGCACCTTTGCTGCTATGTCCCATCTTCTTGTAGAGATGTGAATCGTGTCCTCGATCGTCTTAACGATCGATTTCGGCTGGGAGGGGGAGGGAATCGTATTGTTGCCGTTTGGGTGTTTGAAGTATTGTGAAAATCGTGAAAATCGTGAGCCGGCACACTAAAAATAAAAAAAAATAAAAATAAAAATAAAAAAACTAAAAATAAAAAAAGAGAAACCGCGCCGAGGCCCGCCCACCACCCAGCGGCCACCAATCAGAGCCAGCCCCGCTGGGATTTAAACAGGGCTCTGCGGGCGCCATTCCTCCTCTTCGGCTCATCAAACCTCGCTGGATCCACGTTGATCGCTGCATCGGGGGTAGGCCTGCGCGATCGGCGCCAAGCCCCGTCGGGGGAAGGTCAGTGAATTAAACTCCCACCCGGACGGACTCAGCCCCGATCGCGCAACCGCACCGGCTCAGGCTGATCTGAGAAACCTAAAAGCAAAAAATAAAAAAAGAGAAACCGCGCCGAGGCCCGCCCACCACCCAGCGGCCACCAATCAGAGCCAGCCCCGCTGGGATTTAAACAGCCCTCTGCTAGGCGTCGCGCGACGAAGGAGCACGACAAAGGGGCATGCCCCTTTGTCTCGCCCCTTCGTCGCAGCCCCGAGGAAGCCCCGAGTCTACATCCTGGTCTTTTGTCCGATACTATAATTACATACCATCTTTGTTCTGCCCACCGTCCAGCTCATACAACATAACATCAGCACCAACAAATCAAAGCACAAACATCACTTAATAACAGCTTTAATCTTCATGCCCCAGCTACTTCCAAAAGATCTGACTAACTAAACCACATACAGACAGTGGCACCCGAGACTCCAAGCCTCAGATCTGCACAATCCAAACCAATTGCACAACGATAGCTCATGGACTTTACCAGACTTGCCAGCAGACTCATCAGAGGAACCTTAAACATCTCATTACTCGTCCACCCAATACCACCAGGTCTGCTTCCGCTTAACATTCGCCCATCATTCTCCAGACAGCACTCGCCCATCACTCTCCGGACTGCACTCGCCCATCACTCTCCGGACTGCACTCGCCCATCACTCTCCGGACTGCACTCGCCCAACATACGTCCTTCATACATACAGCACTCTTCTAACATTATCCATCTAGCACTCTTCAAACCACATTCGTCCAGCACTCTTCAGACAGCATTCACCTAGCACTCCTTTCTGACCATAACGATTCCTACAGTCTTCCACTTCAGCCTCTTACATCCCAACATGCACCCCCTCTCAATTCCCATCATCCTCAATTCCAAATGGAGAACACCAAAGCCCCCTTCCCCCCCACATCACAATCGTCAACAGAGGCTCAGGCCCATTTTGCTGACACCAGCCACTCAATTCCTTGGACTAACTCTATTCTCACTCACATTGATTAATGCGCAATCAATCGCTAAGAAAAGTCATATATTCAACGACTACCTATTCGATACAAAACCTGACATTTGTGCTATCACAGAAACCTGGTTAAAACCTTCCGACACAGCGCTAATCAATCAACTACCCATACAGGATTACGATGTTCTCTCTATTCCCAGACCCAAAAAAAGAGGAGGTGGACTTCTCCTCGCAGCCAAAAAAACACTGGGTCTGACTTTGCAGACTTCCAATAACATATCAAAGATTGAATTTGCCCTATTCAACTCAAAACATCTGACGATCGGCCTAATCTATGCTCCCCCCGGAATACTGGAAGCTGACCCATCCCCCATCATAGAACTTACAGCAAAACACCTAAATTCCAGAAAACCTACCATCCTCATGGGAGATTTTAATCTGCACGTAGATATTCAACCTCATTCTACCAACTGTAAAACTCTTCTCTCCTCTCTCAACAATATGGGTTTCAGACAAATAGTGACTGAACCAACACACAAAGCAGGCCATACACTGGACCTTATCTTCATAAATGAAGGTATCACAACCCACACCACTCCAACTTGCACTCCAATACCTTGGTCAGACCATAGAATTATATCATCAGTTTTAAAAATTAAAGATCTTCCACCACAATCCATACTACCAATAACTATATCACTTAGGAAACAGTGCTCTGGAGACCAACTCAGTGAACACTTGGCCAAGGAACTTGAGCACCTTGACCTATCCGACATAAACTCAGCAACTTCATCATGGACCAACATCACTAAAAAGGTTGCAGATCAAATTTGCCCCATGACAATTAAATCTATAAATCCAAATAAAGACAACAGGAGACCCTGGTTCACACAGGAGCTAAAAAATCTTAAACACGAACTGAGATGCAAGGAACAAAATTGGCGAAAAAACCCATCTTCAACCACCCTCCTCACCTACAAATCATGCCTTAACTCTTACAGAAACAACATCAACACAACAAAGAGACTATTCTTCTCCAAAAAAATCCACCACCTCATTTTTGATTCAAGAGCTCTTTTCTCCTATGTATCAACCCTCACAAAACCCCCGGCACCCATCATTCCAGACGATCAAGCACTCAATAAAGCAAACGAACTGGCAGACTTCTTCGACAACAAAATCACCTCACTCCTAGCCCCCCTCAAGGGACCATCTACACATCCAAAACACGTAATCAACCTCACCCCTCAATCTTCGAGTTCACCCGCTCAACAAACACCACTCTCAACCACTCAACAACCTCCACTCCCAACAGATCAACAACCATCGCACCCAAATGTCAATCATCACAACACTTCACTAACAGTGCTCAACACTTTTGAGCTCACATCCACTCTAGAAATAGAGAACATTCTCAAGAAGATAAAACCATCCTCCCATCCATCAGACCATATTCCATCCAACAAACTTAGTCTTATCACCAACACCATAGCCAAACCTTTAGCAGACATTATTAACTGCTCTTTCAACCAAGGACATGTCCCGAACCAACTCAAGTTAGCCATGCTCAAGCCGCTCCTCAAAAAACCCAACTTACCCACCTCAGACCCAGCTAACTTTAGACCCATAGCAAACCTCCCTTT
Source organism: Rhinatrema bivittatum (assembly GCF_901001135.1). Taxonomy (NCBI): domain Eukaryota; kingdom Metazoa; phylum Chordata; class Amphibia; order Gymnophiona; family Rhinatrematidae; genus Rhinatrema; species Rhinatrema bivittatum. The sequence continues at coordinate 231,245,125 of NC_042616.1, read as the reverse complement.
GATTGCCAAAGTTATGGAGAAAGTTGTTAACAAACAACTTACAGAATATCTTGACGAAAACAATATCCTCACCTCAAACCAATTTGGCTTTCGTAAGACTATGAATACCGAATCATTATTAACATCATTATCAGACACTATTATTTTCAACCTAGAAAAGTGCCAACCTTGCCTTCTCGCTCTCCTGGATCTCTCATCAGCGTTTGATACTGTTAACCACTCATGCCTCTTGCAACGCCTAATAGACATCGGTATTACAGGAGTAGCTTTTAACTGGTTCAAATCATTTTTGGAGAACAGATCATACAAGGTCAAGATAAATAACAAAGAGTCCCACACCATCAAATCCAAAAGGGGGGTACCACAAGGATCATCCCTCTCCCCGACCCTTTTCAATATTTATCTGCTCCCACTCTGTCAACTTCTTACTAACCTTAAGCTAAGACATTACCTATACGCGGATGATATTCAAATCCTCATCCCTATAGAAGATTCCCTACACAAAGCCATATCATTCTGGAATAAATGTCTGTTAGCTATCAACAATCTACTCACCAGCATCAACTTGGTTCTAAACAAAAACAAAACTGAAATCCTCATCATTTCACCGGAAAACTATACCCTCTCCCCACTTTCTACCACTAACCAACATCCGGACACCGCAGGGCTCTCCACCTCGCAACAAGTTAGAGACCTGGGAGTCATCTTAGACAGCAAACTCTGCCTCAACAAATTCGTCAACAACACAACAAAAGAATGTTTCTTTAAACTTCAAACATTAAAGAAACTCAAACCTCTCCTCCTTTACAGAGACTTCCGCATGGTCTTACAAGCCATCATTCTCCCAAAGCTGGATTACTGTAACTCCCTCCTCCTAGGCCTTCCAGCATGTACCATCAAACCACTTCAGATGGTCCTGAATGCCTCTGCAAGAATTCTTTCAAATGCTAAAAAAAGAGATCATATCACCCCTATTCTCCACCATCTCCACTGGCTTCCGATTAAATACAGGATCCAGTTCAAATCTTTAATGATGATTCATAAGGCCTTACACAACATCGCACCTCTCAACCTAACATTTCAAATTCGATTACACACATCCGTGAAACCAACCAGAAGCGCCTATCAAAACAGACTAATCACACAACCGGCGAAATCCATTTTGAGGAAACGTGCATTATCCACAGCTGGCCCATCACTTTGGAACTCGCTCCCTCCAGACCTTCGTTTGGAAACATGCCACCCTACATTTAAAAAGAAACTTAAGACTTGGCTGTTCAAACAAGCTTTCCCCTAGAGCCAAGAACACGAAGAAAAGTATTTTCAAGCCCACAACGTTTTTTATTCAGATCTATTATTTTATTCAATCAGAAATTTACACATGCTGAATTCATACATACTACATACATATACTCATATTGACTTCATATTTTTCCATGTTATTCATTGATTTATTAACTGCTTGTTTATTAACGGTTAAATATCATACACTATTTGCTTCAATTAATTTATTCAATGTAAAAACTTTACTTAGATTTGTTCAATGTAAAACTTCTTTTATTATGTTCTATGTTCTATGTAAACCGCTATATTTTTTTTAGCGATAGTTACTGTTCTTTGTAAACCGGGGTGATATGTATACTATACAGGAACCTCCGGTATATAAATCATTTAAATAAATAAATAAATAAACCCCCCTAAAACCCACCACCGACCCTTTAAATTAAATCCCCCACCCTCCCGAACCCCCCCCAAATGCCTTAAATTACCTGGGAGTCCAGCGGCGGTCCAGTGCGGCAGCGGTCCGGAACGGCCTCCTGCAATTGAATTGTGTTGTCTTCAGCCGGCGCCATTTTTCAAAATGGCGGCGCAAAATGGCGGCGGCCATAGACCAACATGATTCGACTGCAGGAGGTCGTTCCGGACCCCCGCTGGACTTTTGGCAAGTCTTGTGGGGGTCAGGAGGCCCCCCAAGCTGGCCAAAAGTCCCTGGGGGTCCAGCGGGGGTCCGGAAAACGATCTCCTGCCGCAAATCGTTTTCCGTACGGAAAATGGCGCCGGCAGGAGATCGACTGCAGGAGGTCGTTCAGCGGGGGTTCCGGACAGCCGCTGGACCCCCAGGGACTTTTGGCCAGCTTGGGGGGGCCTCCTGACCCCCACAAGACTTGCCAAAATTCCAGCGGGGGTCCGGAACGACCTCCTGCAGTCGAATCGTGTTGGTCTATGGCCGCCGCCATTTTGCGCCGCCATTTTGAAAAATGGCGCCGGCTGAAGACAACACAATTCAATTGCAGGAGGCCGTTCCGGACCGCTGCCGTTCCGGACCGCCACTGGACCCCCAGGTAATTTAAGGTATTTGGGGGGGTTCGGGAGGGTGGGGGATTTAATTTAAAGGGTCGGGGGTGGGTTTTAGGGGGTTTTAGTGTGCCGGTTTTCCTGCCCTCCCCCTTCCCCCGATTTACGATTTTTTGACGATAAATCGGGGGAATTGGTATTGTATCGTGGCCCTAAAGATTTTTGACGATTTAAAATATATCGGACGATATTTTAAATCGTCAAAAAACGATTCACATCCCTACTTCTTGGTGCCTTAGGATGTTCTTGCCACTCCTGATTTCAATGTGCCTCTTTTGTGTTGCCTTTGGGGGGGGGGGGGGGTCATGATACTGTTATCAGTGCCTTCTTTTGAAGTCTTGGGATGTTCTTGACACTCTTGTTTCTGCTTTGCTCCTCTGAAAGTAGCTTGGCGATCTCCTGCCACTGTTGGTACCCTTTTGTCCCATTAAAGTGCCTTAGGCTATTCATTCATTCATTCATTCATTTTATTTATTTCCAAACATTTGATATTCCATTTTTATCCGGACCGGACTCAATCCAGATTACAATAAATTAAAATAGCTTAACAAATCACTATCAGAGCAGATGCTCGCGCATAGTTATTTTCATTTTACGTAGTACAAGGTATAGGTCAAACTTTAACATACAGTACCAGAACTAATATATCTTAATTCATTCCACTTTTGTGTCAGTTTGCTACAGTCTTGGTGCTTTGGAGTTCTCATCCCCCTTCTGATATTCTACTCAGAAGTTTCATTAGCATTCATTAGAAAACCCCAATTTTGAAGTACAAAATAGGCTGCTTTGCTTCCCCCATTGACTTTAGTGTGAAACAAATAAAATGAATGAAATAAACACAATTTTTTTTCATTTGAAACTCCTGAAAGAAATGGAGGAGATGTCTAAAACACATGAATGAATGAAAAGGAAAGTTTTGGCTCTGCACATTCCTAGAAACAAATAGTTTGAGGGGCGGGGGGGGGGGGGGTGCAATGTTCCCCTTGCCGCTTCCAAATTCCACCCATCTCTCTTTTCATCTCTTCCTGCTGCTGCTGTACTACTTATTTAGGCCCAGATGCTGTCTTCCCTGGAATATACTAGAAGGAATGCTTATTTTATGTTTGTGAACAAGGGAAACAGTGTTCATTTCCATTCCCCCTCAACTGGAATTCTGACTATGGCCCTTCTCAATATTGGAGTGGCAAAGTTGAAGCAAATTTGAAGCGAGATTTTCTGTTCACAGCATCACATATTGCCGTAACTCACCCCTCCTTCTTCATGTCCTTCCATTAAAATACTTTATTTGCCCTGGTGACTGCTTGGCTGGAAGAGAAGGGCAAAATACCAACTACTCTCCATTCATGACCCAGCACACAGAAATCTTCACAAACCTTAAACTATTTTCCAACCATTGAGTCTATAGTTTTATTTCTATCCTGTATTAGGGATGTGCATTCATTTTACCCAAATGGATAAAATGTAATGAATGTCACATTTTGGTTAGTTTTGTTACCAATAAAACTAACAAAATATTGACTCATACAAAAATTTCTGAATGCTTTATTTTGGGCTGCCATTTTCAAATAGGCAATATGACCCAAGCAAACACTCCACCCCCCACGCCATGATCCTGAACAAAACAAAACTATTTGGAGTCTAGTGTCTACCTGGAGTTTAGTGTCCGCCCCAAACAAACCTGGTAAAAGATAGTTTTGGAATCTAGTTCTCGCCAACCACCACAATCCCTCCTGTGGCTTACCAGTGGGAGCAGTTCTTGCAAAATCCTGCATGCCATTTTTCAATCTGGCCCCAGCTGACAAGCTATTTGGCCCCATGTGATGGGTCAAAGCGGCATATGAGATCAGCCAGCACCAATCGAGCCCAGGCACACTCTTGCCCCTATTACATGATGGGAGCAGATGCTAGTAGTGCCTCCACATCCTAGGGATAATATGCTAAGCTTCAGGTGAGGTTTGCGGATGGATTAGGGTGTGAGGGGGTACTAGATATCAGGAATTTTTTGTACTGGGTTAAGGAGTTCTAGATCTCAGGGAGGTTTTCGTTTTGGGTTTTTTTTTTGTTTATTTGTTTTTACCAGAGTTCTGAAATGGAGGGCAGTCTTTGCTTAGGCTGTTCAGTCCCTTTAAAAGTAGGTAAATAATGTGTCTATTTGCTAATAGGGCTCACTATTAACAAATAGGAACACTATTTACAGATAACAAAATGAATGAAACTAAGTAAAATGACCAGGACCCTGCCCCTCCACCCCAAATAAAATGAACCAACATGTTCAAATGTTGAGTCCCCCCTCCCCCAAAAGAATCAGACTGAAAATTTTGAGCATGCATATCCCTCCATCTCTGCTTGTTCTTGGTCTTTTCTTAAATTTTCCATCTGCCTCCATAATCCTTCTCTTTAAACATTTCTAATCTATTCCTATTTAACTCTCATTTTTTTATCATTTCAGTTTTATTTCCTCCATATTTGTATATCTCATTCCGTAGCCTATCTTTTTGCAGCTTATTTTCTCTCACTTTAATCTCACCTCCTCCTGTTATTTCTCTTGCTTCTTTCTCCGCTTTTCTCCTCACCCCCTTATGTTTTTTTCTCTCTTTACTATGATCAAGTATCATCTCACAAACTCTCAGCCCACACAGTTGCTCTAAAAGACCTCATCATCTCTCTCAATTATACTCCCCTTCATAGCCTGAGTTCCCACTCCCAGCCTCCTGACTGCTTTTTCCTTTTTTTTCAAATCACGTACCCCTTTTCTCAGCTCCTTCCCCCACACTCACTGCCTATATCCCCAATGTTGACCAGTCTATTTTCTATCATATCCCTCTAAGTGCTGATGCCACTGTGTGTATTGTATTCTAGAGCTACAACCTCCTAGTGGGCTGCCATTCTGCTCACTCTAAACCTTGGAGTGTTTATGCTACTGTTGATACTGTTTTTCCCCACTCACAGTGCCTTGGGCTGTTCATGCCACTGTTGTTAGTGCCCATTACCCCTCATTTGGTGCCTTGGTGTGTTGACACCACTGTTGGTGGTGCCCTTTGCCCCTCTTTTGCAGTGTTGTAGGTTCTTGCCACTGTTGGTAGGAATGTGTATGGTCAAAACTTTCATTTCAGTTTCTTACTTTCATTTTTGGACATTTTTGACCCAAATTTTGTTTTGAGGTGTTTTTCCTTTAATTTCCTTTTTATTTGTTTCATAAAATAGCATGCACTATTTGCAAACAGCATATGCTATTTCAAATAGTGCAAACTATTTTCCTAAACAAAAGAAAATAAAATGTTTTGGACAATTTCCAATTTGTTTTGTATTTAATAAAACAAAACTAAAATATCCATTTTTGGTTTGGATTACCATTTAGTTTTAAACATATGCACATCCTTAATTGTTGGTGCTTCACTGCCCCATCACTGTGCCTTGGCTATTTATGCCACTTTTGGTGCCACGGTCCCACTCTTGATGTATTGAAGAGCAGTTTCCTCTGCTGCTGATATCTATGTGCAAGAAAGCCTTAGTTTTATAGCCCCAAATAGGATACCTTGCTTTCTCCATTGACATTGAAATGAGTGACCAAATGACATGAATAAAGAAATAATTATTTTGGTCCCAAACTGAATAAAATGAATCACTAAGCTAAACAAACTGAATGAACAATGAGAAGCAAAAAATGTATCTATGCATACTCCTAATAGCCTGGTGCCATATCTTCACCAACTATTTCAGAAAGGGGGAGTTTAATAGTAGTTTTAGTTATCCAGTGTTTCGTATGGGGTGTTTTAGTGTGCCCTTGGGCCTCAGCCCGACCCCAGATGGATCCAGGGCTGAACCAAGGGTAGATGGCGTGTCCGAGCATGGCAGAACACAGTCTTACCCTTTGCCAGGCCTTCAAGCTCCCAGAGCCAACAACAGATGATGTTGGTAGGGGAACGGTCCTCCGACTGTTCCGAGCCCTTTAGGACCTGCCGCTTAGATCAGCAAGGAGCAGCAGGCCGGCCTGAGGATGAGGGCAGACGGAAGCCTTGACATGAAGACATGACAGCAAGGTTGATGCGATGGCATCACAGACAAGGGTTAAGACGAAGACATGACACCAGGACTGATGCAACGGCATCAGAGACGAGGAACTTGATGAAGTCCAGACTAGATGAGAAGCTGGGAAGGAAGACATTGGCACTGTCTCTCAGGGTGCTCTACACAGCCCACCTTCACGGGCGGATCCAATGGGCTGGTCACAGACCACCCTGTCCCACTGTGTGCCCTACACAGCCCGAGGAGGCTGGTCACGGACCACGCTGAGAACGGGACGAGCGCAGGGAAGAATCCAGTCGAAGTGGAATTCTGATGACGAAGCCAGATGCCGCCCGAAGCACCACAAGGGCTGGCAGGACATGATGGCTCAGGAGCACAGGACACCAGTCCACTGCCGGCATCTCCCATGACGAAGCTGTGTCACCCGGAGATTCACAGACGGCAGAACAGAAGGCTCCGGAGCACTGACGACACAGGAGCAAACTACCAAGGAAGCAGGAACATCAGGAAGTGGAGGATCAAGACGAGACACCAGGATACCTGGACGAGGACCTCAGGCATGAAGACATGATTCAAGACACAGATGAGAAGAGATGAGACAAGGAGCTCCACGAAGAAGACAAAGGCCTGTCGGAGCAATGGACAGCTGGAGCTTCCAGAGACAAAGTAACTCGGATACAAGGCAAGGCTGACTGAAAGTTGAAGTCCTTTTATAGGGCTGCAGGCCGGCAACTCCCTGGAAGGAGTTTGGATGGGTCACACCTAGCTGGCCCTATAACTACGGAGGAGTGCTGTGGGCCGGCTCCTAGGGAGAAGGGCGTGGCTCAAGCTAGGAAGTCCATGCAAACACAAGCAGCCTCAGGCAGGCCCCAAGGACATCGAGGCCTCCCAGGCCCTGGAGCAAATCCTGGATAGTTCATAGGCGAGACCCCGGCTTCGGAGCGGCCTCCAGGAAGAGGTAAGGAGCCTCCCATAGCACCACTACAGGAGGGTTCATAACATCCAGAGTAGTTCTGTCCTCAACGAGTTGCGGTACAACTTGCTATCTGTCATACTAAAGGTTTTCTCCTATTTTGTGTCTATGGGAAAAATGATTAGTAAATGGCAGCCTTAACTTGGTAAGTCACAAAAAAAAAAAAAAAAAGAACAGTCAAGCAGACCCAAGCTCCTCAACCCTCAAAATAATTCTAAAAAATGTAATCACATATCACCAGACCCACCCAAACCCCAAAAATAATTTAAAAAAACATAAGCACCATCCTTGTGCTTGGCTACCTTGGGGGACGGTCCCTGCACAGGTCTCAATGGCAAAGCAGCACCTTGCTGAGACCTAGAAGCCAAAAATGCTTTATGCATAAGGAGGACAAAATCTAAAGAAAAGGAATCAGAATCAATGTCCTGTCCCCCTGGTAAAACAGGATCTTCGTGTAAAGAATCCTGATCCTGATCTAAAGTATCCTCAGGACTGGGAGAGATCGGCGACAGCACTGGGGGAAGCTCCCCCACACTCATAGCCCTTGCCTGAGCTTCAGCAAAGGTGTTTAAGATGGCTGCCGTCCCTGCACTGAGGGGAAAAGGATCAGCCAGAAGCTCCCACGGAGCAGAGCGTTTTTGAGCCCCTCGAGGCTTGGCTAATGCTGCAGATCCTGAAAAAGAGCTGCCTTCCCCTCCAGGTAGGCATCGGGAGCAAATACCAGCACTAGAAAGCCGTGCAGATGATTCTCCACATGCCACACATAAAGATAGCTGCGGCTTCATGGGGGGGGGGGGGGGGGGGAACGGCCCAAACAATGCGAAAAATGCGGCAAAATTCGTCAAAAATGCGGCGATTCAGATGGGGAGGGGTTCTGGATTGTAGCAGAGCAAAAAAGAACATTTTTTTAAAATTTCAATTTTTTTTTTTCAAAACACTCAGAATCACCGTGGGGTAAGAGAGGGACTGGACCACCAGTAATCTCTTCCACAGCACCTTACCTAGCTGGAGCCCCATGGGGTTACCAACCCCAGCTCCAATAACCTGCCACCAGAGAGGATGACCCAGCAGGATCTAGCTACCCTCTGGGAGGATTGGGAAAACACTTCCCTGTAGAAGAGCTTCTCCTTCTATTTTTTTTTTAAACTTGCTTGATTCACAACGTATAGCTAGTTCAGTCTTAGTTAATTTTAAGGGATAGCCTAACCCCAGAAACAGGGCAAGACTGCAGGGTTTGCACGACCTCCATCTGCTGGAGATTGAGAAATACTGAAGGGATGCAGGAGGCACACCAGGTTAAGTGAGGGTGCCTTTCAAGTTTTCCTCTGTCTCCACCTGCTGGAAGGGAGGCATAACCCATGGTCTGGACTGATCCGGGTACGTACAGGGAATAGGCGATTACATTTTTTAGAATTATTTTGAGGGGTGAGGAGTTTGGGTCTGCTTGACTGTTCTTTTTTTGTGTGTGTGACTTACCAAGTTAAGGGTGCTATTTACAAATAATTTTTCCCATAGACACAAAATAGGAGAAACCCTTTAGTAAATAATAGAGATGTGAATGTGTGCCAGATCGTCTTAACGATCAGATTCGGCTGGGGAGGGGGGGGGGGGGGGGAGAGAAATCTGATCGTTAAGATATGTGAATTGGAATAGTTTCCGATTCCAATTCACATCGCTAATTTTTTTTTTTTAGGGAGGCCCGCGCCGCTAAATAAAACAAAAAACACCCGACCCTTTAAATCGACCCCACCCTCCCGACCCCCCCAAAACCTTTTAAAATTTACCTGGTGGTCCAGGGGGGCCTCGGGGGGCCTAGGGGAGAGATCCAGGGGGGCCTCGGGGAGAGATTTCCCGTACCCAAGCATCACCTGTTCTAAAAAAAAATGGCGCCGATGCCCCTTTGCCCTTACCATGTGACAGGGTATCCGTGCCATTGGCCGGCCCCTGTCACATGGTAGGAGCACTGGATGGCCAGCGCCATCTTTAAAGATGGCGCCTGCCATCTTTACTCATCAGCCCCGAGTATAGTATAATAGGGGCTAATGAGTAAAGATGGCCGGTGCCATCTTTAAAGATGGCGCCGGCCATCCAGTGCTCCTACCATGTGACAGGGGCCGGCCAATGGCACGGATACCCTGTCACATGGTAAGGGCAAAGGGGCATCGGCGCCATTTTTTTTTTTTAGAAAAGCTGATGCCTGGGAACGGGAAATCTCTCCCCGAGGCCCTGCTGGATCTCTCCTCTCCCCGAGGCCCCCCTGGATCTCTCCCCGAGGCCCCCCTGGACCACCAGGTAAATTTTAAAAGGTTTTGGGGGGGTCGGGAGGGTGGGTTTTTTTTTTTAGCGGCGCAGGCCTCCCTAAAAATAAAAGGGTCGGGAGGGTGGGGGAGGCTAAGGGGGGGTCGATTTAAAGGGTCGGGTGGGTTTTTTTTTTATCGGGCCATCGGCGCCATTTTAATTAGTGGCAGCCAAAATGGCGCCGATGGCCCGAGAGCGGGAGATCGCGCCGGAACCCCCCCCCACTGGACCACCAGGTAATTTAACATTTTGGGGGGGTTTGGGAGGGTGGGGGAGGGTAAGGAATTGGTTTTAAAGGGTCAGGGTGGGATTAGGGGTTATTTTGGTGTGCCGGTTTTCCCGCCCTCCCCCAAATAATTCCCGTGCCCTATTTAACGATACAATACAAATGCCCCTGACGATAAATCGGGGGCATTTGTATTGTATCGTGCACTCTAATGATTTAGGACGATTTTAAAATTATCTGACGATAATTTTAATCGTTCAAAAATGATTCACATCCCTAGTAAATAATCCCATATGTTTGAATATAGTTGATAAAGTTCAAAGTTATTCTAGTAAAGTATCCTAAATAACTTTACCTGTTCAGGGCACTGCTAAAGTCATCTAGGAAAACTTATCTGGATAATTTAGTTGTGCTGCTAAAGTTATCTGGGTATGTTTATCTGGATAATTTTAGCTGTGTATATTTAGCAGCACAGCTAAAGGTATGCAGGTAAAGCAACTTGGATAAATTTAGCCAATCATATTCAGCAGAAGACTTGACCCATTGCATGTTTGGCTAAATTTATTCAGGTAATTTTATCCAGATAACTTTATTGCTCACCAGCCTTCTAAATAATATAGACATATCTGAGCCTAATGGTTACATAGCATTAATTTGTTAAACTGTGAGGTCCTTCTGAATTAACATTGCCACTCTATCCTTTGTTATTTATTCTGGAATATGAGTATTAGTTATAGGCAGGAGGACTTATTTAATTAAGTGTAACCATGTATGAATCATTAGATCACAGTTTTGTAATAAACATTTCTGTAATAAACCCAATATCTAGGTTTTGTTCAGTGATGAGATCATAAATCATAGACACCTCGTATTGTTCAGAATGGGCATTAATCAGGTTGACTTTGAGTTTCTGGAGTCTGGGTTTATTATACATTCTGTTGTGTAATAGATCAACACAAGTCTGCCACTGGGTTCTGGAAGATGCTTCTTCTTGGGGATAGTGGACCCCTAGAGAGTATCATCCCCTTCCCAATAAGCACTCCATTGCCAAAATGTTTTGATAGAATACATATTTCCAAAATATGGTTTAATTCATGAATTTTGGGGACAATGCTGAGCTCCAGCACCAGTAGCTGGAATCTCTGCACACTTCTGCCATTTGCAAGGGGACAAACATTTCCAGTCAACAAGGAAAAAACATCTCATTAAGCTTCTCATAGTGGAGCTTATGGATATGTACGTCATAGAAGTTGGATAGGTAAGAAGGGAACATAAACCATCTCCCCAAAAAATGCAGATAAATGAATCTTTGAAGCCTTCGGTTTAAGAGAAAAATCCCCTAGCATATCATCTAGGTCGATCCCAAAGGGTGCTTCATAAGGAGCTTGCATAATGGGTAATCCTTTTTGGCTTGCTTCTAAGGTGAGCTGATGATGGTAATGGCAGCTGCATTTGAAAAGCCACCAGCAAAGAACATACTGTCAGAGTATGAGTCCTGTCCCTGAAGCTTCCAATGACATTAGAGTTACCCAAGACCAAATAGACTGACACTTCCACAGGACTGTATCCAGTGAGGAGGCAGGTACAGTTGAGGGGAACATCAAGGGTCCATCATTATCTCCTGCTGTCCCATGGGAGAAGCCCTGATAGTGTCCAATGACAGCAGCAGTTGCAGTTAAAAGGTTGCCATCGCTCCATTGTGAGACCACACCTTGAATACTGTGTACAATTCTGGTCGCTACATCTCAAAAAAGATATAGTTGCGATGGAGAAGGTGCAGAGAAGGGTGACCAAAATGATAAAGGGAATGGAACAGCTCCCCTATGAGGAAAGATTAAAGAGGTTAGGACTTTTCAGCTTGGAGAAGAGACGGCTGAGAGGGGATATGATAGAGGTGTTTAAAATCATGAGAGGTCTAGAATGAATATATGTGAATCAGTTATTTACTCTTTTGGATAATAGAAAGACTAGAAGGCACTCCATGAAGTTAACATGTGGCACATTTAAAACTAATCAGAGAAAATTCTTTTTCACTCAATGCACAATTAAACTCTGGAATTTGTTGCCAGATGATGTGGTTAGTGCAGTTAGTTTAGCTGTGTTTAAAAAAGGATGGATAAGTTCTTGGAGGAGAAGTCCATTACCTGCTATTAATTAATTTGACTTAGAAAATAGCCACTGCTATTACTAGCAACAGTAGCATGGGATAGACTTAGTTTTTGCGTACTTGCCAGGTTCTTATGGCCTGGATAGGCCACTGTTGGAAACAGGATGCTGGGCTTGATGGAACCATGGTCTGGCCCAGTATGGCATGTTCTTATGTTTTATCGACATACCACCAAGGAGCAGGGTTTCAGATAAAAGCCAATATTCATTGTAGGACTGTAAATGTAGGAGGTATATTCATGCTGTATTGCCTTGCACATATATTCCTGCATGCTAAAAAATGTTCAGAGTTCAAATTCAAAACATTGATTGATGTTGAAAGCTTTTTGGCAACAGCATCATGTCTATTGCCTTCATTTAGGCTTGTCAATCACTGAGAAGAAATCTGCTTTACAGTATTTTTCCCAGCCTGGTTTCTGGTGAGATAAAGACAATTTGGAAATATATATGCAAATAAAAGTATAGTGTTAGGAGCTATATATATGATATTTGAATAAAACAATTCTACATTCTACAAAGCTATTTTCCATATTTTGTAAGGATGTGATGGCATTTCAGCAGCAGCAAATAGTTCACTGCACATAACTGCCTCATCAGATTATATGGCTGTCATGTTGAAACCATTCCTTGACTCTGCTAAGGAGGAAATTAATGAACTGTTCAAGAACCAACAGTCTAGTCACCTCTTTGCTGGTGTGTTCCACAGGCCTCAGCTGATGTCACCGCAGGCCCTTTAGCAGCTGGATGGCCATATAGAGGCCAATATTTAAAAGAAAATTCTGATCCTCCACCTCAGTGAAACAAATGTTGGCCATTGTGACCTATCCCCACCTACACATCAAGTCCCCCAAAATATTCCAAAAATGTAGTAAGTCTATAGGCCCATAAAGCATCCCTTCCCCTCCCCCCAATTCACTAAATAGAATCTGAATGTTAGCCCTCCTGAAGCCTACCCCCCCAACTGAAAACCCAATCCAAACCCTTTCACCTCTCAAATCCTTTACCACTGCCATGCGACTGTGGTGACGGCATCATGGGGATGGTGGTGGTCACCTTCGGCAGGTGATTGGCCGCTGCTGGAGAAAGAGGAGGCGACTTGCAGAAAGGATAAAGGGGAGGGGAGCCCGTGCCCTTTCCCTTTAAGCTCTCTGCTTTACTTCAATCTGCCTGCGGCCCACTCACTCCTCTTTTGTTATTCCTCTAATGTCACTCTTCTGTTAGTCTAGGTATGGAATTGAATATTGTTAGGACACATGCTGAATACATAGGGTCCTTCTATAACTGTTTTTCTATTGCAACAGATTCTGAGCCTCTGAAATAGATAGGAGGTCTCTGAAATACCAGCATATGGTGGACTACTGCACGCATGGTGGCCCAGGGTTAAGAGCTAGGACATCTCCCTGGTTCAGGATCTTATGAACATGACCTTTTGATTCATGGTGTGCCTTAGGATGTTACTTCTGGCTGAAGCAGGTGCCAACGATCAAGACAGGGCCTGGGGGAGTTCGATTGGGTGGCTGTGACAAGGCATGCTGCAAGTGACAGCCCTGGAATCTATGTTTAGGGAATCTAAGCTTGCTTCGAAGGGCACCCTCCAGATGGGGGTGGAAGGGGTGGAGGAGGGACAGACTTGGTAAAGAGGCTTGACACCTGCACACCTGTATTTGATTTATGTTAATCATCTGACGCTGTAGCCAATGATCCAAATCTAAACTGGATTGTTTTTCAAAGGTGGGAAGTCATTTGGTAGGGTGAGGGTTAAGGGGACCCAGAGGTGGTGATGGGGCTGTGTGGCTGGTTCCTGAAGGTCCTTAGTTACCATGTGGTGTAAAAAATGCAAGAAAACATATGTTCATTAGGGATTTGCATTCTTTTGAAATGAAATTTCCCATTTCATTTCAATTAATTTTTAAAACAAAAATGAAAAAAAAAATGAAATTTCATTTTTTTAATTTGTTATGTTTAAAAAAAAAACTACCACTGCTAACTAGAGATGTGAATCGGAACCGGAATCGGTTCGGATTACGGTTCCAATTCATTTGTGGGTTTTTTTTCCATCGGGCCCGATCGCGGTTTTGTTTATCGGCTGCGCCTGAGCCGATAAACAAAAAACCCACCCCGACCCTTTAAAACTAATCCCTTTGCTTCCCCCACCCTCCCGACCCCCCAAAAACATTTTACAGGTACCTGGTGGTCCAGTGGGGGTCCCAGGAGCGATCTCCCGCTCTCGGGCCATCGGCTGCCACTAATCAAAATGGTGCCGATGGCCTTTGCCCTTACCATGTGACAGGGTATCTGTGCCATTGGCCGGCCCCTGTCACATGGAGGGAGCACTGGATGGCCGGCACCATCTTTAAAAATTGCACTGTGAATTGGAATCGGAAACGATTCCAATTCACATATCTTAACGATCAGATTTCCCCTCCCCCCACCCCACCCCAGCCGAATCTGATCGTTAAGACGATCTGGCACACGATTCACATCTCTAGTTCTTACTGTTTGAATGCTGACAGTGATGTTTAGGAAAAGGAGGTTTACTATATTGTAATTGTAATTCTGTTTACCCAGGGATTTCTGAATGCTAAATCCACACCCAACATGTGTGACAATAGGCCTAATACCATATGGGTTCTAAGCATCTTTTATGCCTTTTAACAGAGTTATCTGGTTGGCATAAAGTAGTGCATGTAAATATAATATACATATTAGAGATGTGAATCGTGTGCCAGATCGTCTTAACGATCAGATTCGGCTGGGGGGAGGGGGGGATCTGATTGTTAAGATATGTGAATTGGAATAGTTTCCGATTCCAATTCACATCGCTAATTTATTTTTTAGGGAGGCCCGCGCCGCTAAAAAAAAACAACCCATTCGACCATTTAAAACGACCCCACCCTCCCGACCCCCCCAAAACCTTTTAAAATTACCTGGTGGTCCAGGGGGGCCTCGGGGAGAGATCCAGGGGGGCCTCGGGGAGAGGAGAGATCCAGGGGGGCCTCGGGGAGAGATTTCCCGTTCCCAGGCATCAGCTGTTCTAAAAAAAAATGGCGCCAATGCCCCTTTGCCCTTACCATGTGACAGGGTATCCGTGCCATTGGGTATCTCTCCCCGAGGCCCCCCTGGATCTCTCCTCTCCCCGAGGCCCACCTTCACCCACCATGACACTCTAGGCAGCTGCCTAGTGCTTCCACCGACCCTGGTAATTATAATTGGTGATTATAATCAGTATAACAAAAGATAGCTAAAGAGGTACAATGAGTTGATAAGTCTTTTGTCAGGTATATCTGTGAAAGGAAGAAGGGTGGACCTGAGATGGTAAGACTGAGAGGAGGAAAAAGGGACTGCTGATTGTTTGTATGGGAGATTGTTGGCATGGCAGATTTATTGGAAACAATCTCCCTTTTGTAAAATAGTGCTATTTGGGATCTTGCAGCCCACTGGTTTCTAGATACATCATTATCCTGTCCTTCAGTAAAGTCTCCATTAATATTTCAACCACCAAAGTTAGACTAACTGGCCTGTAGTTTCTATCTTCCTCTCTGTTACCACTTTTATAAAGAAAGACAGCATTCATGCTTCTCCAGTCCCACCAGACCACCCTTATCCAAGGATCTATTTAACAGATCTGTCAGCAGACCCACTAGAACCTGCCTCACCCATTGCTTTTCCCACTTGCAGTTTTTCTAGTTTTGCAGTAGATACTGAATTATTTAGAGATTGATTTCTTTGATTGGGTGACTAGAGAATTAGATCAAGAGCTTGCATGGGATGTGGTTTACTTGGATTTTATCAAAGCTTTTGAAAGTACTGTCTCGCATAGGAGGCTCATAAATAAACTGAGCAACATGATGTTGGGTCCCAAGGTGATGAACTGGATGAGAAACTGGTTGAGTAAAAGACAGAGAGAGTAGTGGTAAATGGAATTCACTCTGAGGAAATAAAAGTGATTAGTGGCGTGCTTCAAGAATCAGTCCAAAGACTGGTTCTGTTTAATATCTTTCTGAATGATAACACTTCCAAGCCACCCCCATTCTCCACCTACACCATGGTTAACCTTTATCTTCTATCGTTACTTGTGTGAATAATAACCTGTCCTTTCTCTTCTAAGCCAAGTTCTTAACACCCTGTTATATGTAACTGCCTTCTCAGCACCATTGTTATAGTTGTTTACTATGCACCCCTGTTCTATGTGAACCAGCATGATGTGACTGCTGTCTCGAATGCCGGTATATAAAAATTTGAAATAAATAAATAAATAAATAAATAAATAAATAAATGATATTATGAAGGCTTTAGAAGGAAAGAGGGCTAGTGTTATGAAGAATAGCCATGTCAAGCTTGAAGAAAGTAATGAAAAATAAAGAGGTTACTAAAGCAATTAAAATACTAGTTAAATCATTTTTCTAGTAGCAATGTACAGATGTGAATGCTGGATTTTGGAAAAGAACATGAGAAAGATAACTGATACATTTGACATGTGACACTGGGAGAATATTGCTCAAGATTCCATGGACAGCAAGGAGAAATATTCAATCCTACATCAAATAAAGCCTAATCGTTCCCCGAGGCCATGATGTTACAATAGATATTGACATTCTTTGGAAATGTGATGTGAACAAACATTTACAACTGGATCAAAACAGTGTAGTACCACATTTTTCAGTATATTTATATAGTATTTACATAGCTATATTTTTTTCATAGATACACAGACATAAATAAAGGTGAGTGACTTACCTGCAATACTCAGGTCCAACAAATAGATCATTTTTGGGGGGTAGAATATGCAAATTAACCAAGATTTTATAATAATTATATCTCATTGATTATAAATTTGCTGAAAATTAGGCCTGCTTGAGATGCCCAAAGATTGAAGTTGAGAACCACTAATTTAGATATCTAGAGCTCTGTGTTTTATGTACCATTTAATCACAGAGATTAAAATAACATTTGATTCAGGGTGTTAAATAATGTTATTTTTTTCATAGTGTACCAAACATAAGGGACTTTATTGTTAAATTACTTTTATTCTCTTCTTCTTTGAAATATCCATTTCTTTTATGTTGCAGTTGACACTAATTTATAAATCTGTTTACTTACCACCAACCAGCATTATGCAAATAGAGAAGATTTTTTCAATATCAGTATTGGCAGAAACATTTCCAAAACCAACACTGGTGAGGCTACTGAGTGTGAAATAAAGGGAAGCGATATAGGCACTTCTGATTGTGGGGCCTCCCAATGTATTATTGCCATGGAAAGGAGACTCTAAACGTTTTCCCAGCTCATGAAGCCAACCTGAAAGTAAAGACAAATACTTAAGTCATTCCTTTCAAGTTTTGAGGCTGATGCATTAAAATACATATAGGCTACACAATTGTGAAAAAGAAAATTGGCAAATATATTTCCACGACTTTAGGACAGTTCTTCAATCATTGATTTTTGCCAAAATAGACTACTGCAGCGCGCTCCTCACAGGATTACCCAACTCATCCATCAGGCCTCTCCAGATGATACAGAATGCTGCAGCTAGAATTCTGACAAGCACCAACCGGAGTGATCATATTACACCCATCCTTCGAAATCTACACTGGTTACCAGTCAACTACAGAGTCCTTCACAAATCTTTAACATTAATACACAAATTCATCTATAATCTCCTTTATCTCGACCTTGAAATTCCGTTAAAGCTCCATACTTCTAACAGGCCAATGAGAGAAATATCCAAAGGAACGCAACAAGCCCCTCCAACCAAAGCCACGCGACTCATCGCATCTAGGGACCGAGCATTTTTGACAGCAGGCCCAGCCATCTGGAACAACCTCCCTGCAGAACTTAGGCTGGAACCTTGCCTGCTAACTTTTAAGAAAAAACTCAAAACGTGGCTGTTCCGCCAAGCCTTCCCAGAACCCTGGGATACACATTAGGCGTTATCTACTCATGATTAATGGATCCTCCCCTCCTCTGAATACCTGGATAGCATGGATACCGACTCTAACATGTGGACTATCTCTAGTCTGGACTACCTCTAGTCCGGAATTTGTTTCTCTCCCTTTAACTTAACTTTATATTTTTCTTCTAGCTTCCTAAGCTTCCAAGTTCACAGTCCTCGTTTTAATGTAACTTTGTTTTTTTTCCTTTATCTAGTTATTTTACCCCTGTTCGATGTAAACCGTCCTGATATGGTATTTTAACCATGAAGGTCGGTATAGAAAAATGTTAAATAAATAAATAAATAAATACATAAATAAATAATCAATTTGCAAATTTTTTTGCAAGAAATTTGCTATTTTTCCACATATAATATTGTGTTTGTGAAGCTGTTCATAAAAATTATACAAACTTGCTAATGAGCTGGTCGAGGCATGCAAATCAGTACAGTTCATTAATGATTCTACATTGGAAACTTTTATGTGAAAAATTTTGCAAAAACTATATTTATTTGAAAAAATTAACTACATCTCAAGGAAGTAAAGTTATGGGGAATTTTGCAAAAAAAAAAAAGTTCACAATTTTGCATGGACTTTTTCTCAAAATGTAATCCTGTGAGACAATTTGAATATTATTTAAATGAGCCCATATTGCAAAAAAACTTTATACAGCACTGGCACATTTTGGTAAAATAATTTGTTGTTTAATACATCAGCCACTTTATCTTTATTATTATTATTATTATTATTAATAAATTATATCATAACAAATGATTGTTAACAAATTATCACATTTTGTGCAAATGTTCATCAATCTACATAATAGATAAATGCTAAAGATACCAAACAAAAAGAAAGTACATTTTGAATTATATGCTTCTTGACATAATTCGAAAGGGCATCCAACTAAACTCAAAAAAGGTATGGTCATCCTTAAAGCAGAAAAATGTTCTATCTCCATAACTTTAGCATACCACTCTGATAAGGAAGGAAAATTGATTTTTCCATTTGGAGGTTCAGAGGAAATGCATGCAGACTGGCAGGGAGCCAGGGACTGGGAGCACTAATGAGGCAGTGGGAAGAGGGAAGGCAGTACTAACCATTACACAACAGTAAACCCCTATGGGTGAGATTTGTAACATAGACATATCATGTTCTGAAGGTGGCAATAGTGTGGTCCTTTTCCAAGAAAGCTGCTGAAATAGTGAAGTTTTGTAGAGGAAGAAAAGTGTAGCCTAATTAAAGAAACCTCTTTCTCCCTTCTCAACCCTCACACTTATCAGTGGCCATGAATAAAGGCACCTCAACTTTGAAATATTCTATCATAAATAGCATTAAGCATGACTGGCCCAGTATCCAACTGTGTGTGGAGGGAAGTAAGCCAGGATAAAAATACAAAAATCAAACTCTATTTTAAAAATCTCATGATGTCAATGAGTTTGACATGAATAATATCTATTTTAGATGCTAGACAAAGCACATTAAACAGAAGACATATATTTAATTGGTATTTTCCCTTACATTTTTATATTTTAGACATTCCTCTTAGTGCCCTGCGGGAAAAGAATGCTTTCTATTGATAACATTATTAATAGGGCCAAAATAACATTTTTAATTTTGGCCTTATTAATATAGGAACATTTAATTTAAAAATTACTAGTTCAAAAGGTAACAGAGAAAATTTCAATATAATTTATCTACCAAGTCATGAGCCATGGCTAACATTAAAATACTTAAAAGACTCTAAAAAATGTTGATGCAAACAACATATGTAATATAAAAAACAATTTAATAAAGATGTTATAATCCAACGTGAATAGTGTTGGATTTTTCTAATTACAGACTCTACATCCCTCTGGTCTAAATCAAGAAACTGAATGGTCTGTTTTCATTTAGTTATCCTTGTTTAGACATTGTTCTATGTCTATATATATATATATTTGTCTTTTTTTATTGACAGGTGATGTATCTTGTGACTTGTTAGCATGTGACTTGTCGGCTCCATTTGTTTGAGTGTGTTTATTTAAAGTGAGGAATGGTGGTTCTCCTGTCACACATGCTGCTAGTATAGTTAGACCTATTATGGCTTTGTGATTGGGATCTGTCAAATGCTGGTAAGACTTTATTCTTTCTTGTGTGCTTGTAACATATTTGTTCTTTTTTTTTTTTCTGTGGCATTTCTGGAAGGTATGAGTCAATTTGTATTTATATGGAATTCCAAATTTTTATGTTTATCCATGCATTATGTTGTCTTTTTGATTTGTCCTTTAAAAGTTTTTGTATTGTAAATGTTTGTCTCTCTTGATGCAGTGCAATGTAAAACAAGGTCCGTGACAGTGGACCTAGCACTTTAATCTTAAACTTGGAGCAAGGTTGTTTGCTAATTGCTATCATTAAAACTGTGGACTTCTAAAATGATTTTGCATTGGACAATCTATATCTTCCATTTCAAACCCCTTTGTTTTTCTGCAAATAATCCACATTTCTCATGGGAGTCTTCAGTTAATTACACTTACCTGTTCCACCTGGAAGTTTCCTGTGGGTTGTTTATTAATCTCTCTACACCACCCTTTTTTAAATTAAAATATTGCCATCTATGGTTGTTTTCAGCTGATTCAAACTTGTTTCTTATTCAGACTTACAGGCAGAAGTGATCACATCTATCCAAAACTCTATGCTCTGCATTGACTGCTAATTGTTTGACATATCAAGTTTAACATTTTAACTCTGGTGTATAAGTCACTCAGTGCAAAAGTACCAAAGTACCAAACAGTCTTTGAGATCACAGCTACTGAGGTCTCAAAGAAAAAATGTATTGGATGTTAATGCCTTGAGAGCATGCACTAGT
This sequence comes from Rhinatrema bivittatum, assembly GCF_901001135.1. NCBI lineage: Eukaryota > Metazoa > Chordata > Amphibia > Gymnophiona > Rhinatrematidae > Rhinatrema > Rhinatrema bivittatum. Next base: position 231,224,303 of record NC_042616.1, on the reverse strand, counting down.
GTGAGACAAGAAAAAGGACACTTGCAGCTGCAAGTCTAATAATTATGTATTTCCTCCCAGATGATGTAAGGGCTGAATTTTAAGTTCCTTTAAGGAAATATTAAAAACATTTTTATTTACCGAAGAGTTCACAAGCTGAATGGTTGTTTGATCATGACTCCCAGAATGGCTTTGAGAGAATGTAAAGTCATTTTAGATATCCATATAATGATGTACAGAATGATTTTGTTATATCTAATGTTTGACAATTGATTATTTGAATTAATCTTTCTTGTTCTCCATCTATTATTTTATGACAGAGTGGGTAAGAATGGTTTTAACTAAATACATATTGTTCTGCCTTCACAGTATACTTAAAAATATGTATATATGTTTCCTTGTTATGCTGTCACGCTATGTCATTTTATTGATATTACACAGCTTAAGTTCTCTATTTATAGTAGAGATCTCTCTTATGATTGATTGTCTTTTGAATGATTTTAAGCTCCATACTGGATTTTTCCTGTTTCGATTTGTTTCTCTATCTGCTTTCTCTTGCCTGCTCTAATTGGTCCTTTGCCACATGGAATGCCTGGGATAGTTTGCCTTCTTTGATTTCCTTGAGCTAGAATTGGGCTCTCTGCAGGCTAGAAGCATCTCCTAATCTTTTCTTAAGTTACCCAGAAGCATTGCTTTTCACCATTTAAATTCTACAGCTTTATCTCAGCTCCAGTTTCATCTTTGGACTACTGAGCTTCCAGAAAGAACTTTTCACAGCTGTGATGATCTCCTTTCTGTGTGGCTACTCTTGATGCCTTCTTATTCCATGAGTGTTGAACTGTTCATCATTTAAATAAATGTTATTTGGTATTCAAGACTGAGGGCCTCATTTTCCACGCTGCTCGCACGCGATAAGGGACCTTTCGCACGTGAAAAGTCCCTTATCGCGTGCGATACCAGGATGGGGGTGGAGTTGGGGCGGAGTCGGCCCCAGAAGAGGAGGAGTTGGGGCGTCACCGGGGCCGACTCTCACCGACGCTGCGGACAGCGAAAAGGTAAGTGCCTTTTCGCGGCAGCTTTCGCTCCCAATAGCTACACCTCCTATGGTGGCGCTATTGGGTGTGAAACCGTCAGTGATCGCGCCGCGATGGTGCGATCGCTGCCGGCTAGCGCAGGCCCTCCCCCCGTTTCGGCCCCCCACCCCTCATCTTCTAAAGTATCGCAGGCCTGCGATACTTTAGAAACTGAGGCCCTGAGTTTCTTCTGGTATTTGAAGCTGTGAATAATGTGTAACTGACTGCCTAGACACTCAAGCTAACAGGAAGGGATGTGCAGAAGGAAAACATTTGTTTCATTTTTGTTTTCATTTTGCTGGGACCCAAATTCGTTTTATTAGTTTCATAGGGGAAAAAACCAATTCGTTCATTAGTTTCATTCGTTTTGCCATTAAAGTTAATGGGGCAGCATTTGCAGCCTATTTTTGGCTACAGAATTGGGGTTTTCTTATCAATTCTGATGAAACTTCTGGGGAGCAATCATCAGAATGAGAAAAGAGCTCCAAGGTATTTAGACTGTGGCAAAGTGGCACCAAAGTGGCATGAATAGCCTAAGGCACTGTAAAGGAGCAAAGGGGTACCAGGAGTGGCAAGAGTGCTTTAACAGAGGTGCAAAGCAGCAGCAAGAGTGTCAAAAACACACCACAACTTCAAAAGAGAGCACCGATAACAGTGGCATGAACCCTCGAAGGCAGCATGACAGGCAAAGTGGCAAGCAAGTGGCATCAACATCCTACAGCACAATGAAGGGGGAACATAGCAAGTAGAATGGGTGTAAGAAAAAACCACAAGGTGCTGATAAAGGGACAAAGCAGCAGAAAGACTAGCACCCACACACTGAGGAACCATGATAGTGGCAAGAACACCACAAGGTGTAGAATCATCTGGTGTATGGCAGCAAGGCAGCGTGGCAGAAAGTCGATAGGTGCAAGGCAGGATGGCAGAGCAGAGGTAGTCTGGTCTTTGTGGTTTTGATAGGGGCTAGACAGGCTGGCAGAGCTGAGGTAGTCAAGCCACTGTGGATTTGTTAGGGGCAAGACAGGCTGGCAGTGCGAAGGTAGTCAGGTTGCTGTGGTGTTGATAGGGGAAAGACAAGGAGGCAAGACAAGACTAGGCTCAACATGCGGCGAGACTGTCAACCGGGGCATCTTGAAACACGGACCAAGGAGTCTAACATGCGTGCTAGGACCTGAAACATGATGAACTATGCCTGGGTGGGGTGGAGTGTTGCTGCTGTGCACAGGGCCGGTGCAAGGGTATTAGGCACCCTAGGTAAACCTTACAGCCTGGCGCCCTACCCCCACCTCCCCATACAGAATTTGAAATTATGCATTTAACACATATTTTACATGAAAACTGACATTCTGACGTAAAATTAATATATACGTTATTGTGATAATTTCATGCACTGTTGTGATGCCAACAAGAAAACTTTGCATCTTGGAATTCATATGGCATCATACCTATTGTGATATATTTTGGCATGGTCCTCCCGTATCAACACAGTACTATCTGCCAACACTCAAAAAATAACAACACTACCTATGAAAAAGAATACCACAAATATTACACCAGAATCTAAAATATCAATACACCTCTTATCAGGAAAACAGAACAGGCCAAGCTACTACAGATCCATACAGAGAAACCACATATTAAAAGAATGCTTCATCTCAGTCTTTGCATGCAGAACACAAACCCTCACCAAATTCAGAATAAAGCCACATAAAGTATAAATAGAAATGTGCAGACAAAAACTGAACTGTAAAATGCATCACACCAGACTCGATACAGTGCAACAATGGAAAAACAAAACTTTCACCATTCCTCATGAAACAATCAATAAAATCAAAATATATAAATCATTAATCATAATAGTAAAATCATACTAATAAAATAATTTCAAAATAGCTGATGAATAGAATATCCAATAATTAAAGACACATGCAAATTTTGAAAGCTTTACCAAACATCAATAAAATATTTCAAACAGGAGACACATCACATACTAACCAATAATTAAAATTATAGTTAATCAAGAAAAATGAACTTAAAAAGCCACCTTTACTTACCCTCTCCAGCAGTGTTCCTACTCCTTTCCCTTGCAGGCCACACCAGAAGCAGCAGTCCTCATGGTCCTCCTCCTTAGGGACCACAACCTGCCTCTTCTGTCTCTCTCTCTCACACACACACACACATACACACCCTCAGGACCAGTTTCTATCTCTCACACACCAATCATCTCCCCAACCAGTCTCTCTCTCTCTCTCTCTCTCTCACACACACACACACACACACACACCAGTCATCTCCCTGATCAGTCTTTCTCACACATACACACGTCACCTCTCTGGCCAGTCTCTCTCAATCACACAATGCTCTCGCTCTCTCTTACTTACACACAGGCTTTCAATCATACACATGCTCTCTCTATTTCACTTACACACAAGCTCTCAATCACACACATGTTCTATCTCACTTACAAACAGGCTCAATCACACACAAGCCCTCTCTCATAGCCACAAGCCAGCCAAAAACATGCTCCATCTCTGTCTTGCACACAAACATTGACACACACAAGCACCCTACCTGACTCACATATAGACCACATACATATAGAAGCACCCTCCCTATCTCACATACATGAAGCACCTTCCCTGTCTCACACACAGAAGCACCATTCCTTTCTCACATACACACCACATACACATACACACACACAGAAGCACCATTCCTTTCTCACATACACATACACAGAAGCACCCTTCCGATCTCAAATACATATACACACCAAGGCCCCCAGCTGAACAGCTCGTCTCCGGCGGGAGCTATTGGCGCCGATCTTCTTTTCTTCGGCCCCGCCGGCCTGGCCTCGGGTGGCGGCTGGCAGCGCTGATCTTCTTTTCTTCGGCCCCGCCGGCTTGCTCTCCGGCGGTGGCTAGCTGCGCCGTTCTTCATTTCTCCGGCGGCGGCTCTCAGCACCCATCTTCTTTTCTTCGGCACCGCCGGCCTGGTCTCAGGTGGCGGCGGCTGGCAGCGCCGAACTTCTTTTCTTCAGCCCCGCCAGCCTGCTCTACGGTGGCGGCTGGCTGCGCCAGTCTTCATTTCTCCGGTGGTGGCTGGCTACGCCCATCTTCTTTTCTTCAGCCCTGCTGGCCTGCTCTCTGGCGGTGGCTGGCTGTGCCAATCTTCTTTTCTTCGGCCCCGCTGGCCTGCTCTCTGGCGACAGCTGGCTGCGCCAGTCTTCATTTCTCCGGCGGCGGCTGCTGCGCCAATATTCTTTTCTTCGGCTGGGCGCCCTCAAATGTGAAAAAGAGCTGAGGAGGCCATGATATCAGCTAGTCCGGCCCACCAGGGGAAGCCCGATCCTCCAATAGGCCAATCCGCCCCTAGTGGATACTCTCACATGGCCTTCTATTTCAAACGGCCACTAAACACCTCAAACCAAAAGAACAAAACTAATGATATGTTGCATTCGTGGGGGTTTGCCATGCATTTCACAGACCCATGAATGCAATGAAAAGGGACCTATTAGTTGCGGTTTGCGCATTCGTTGAAAACAAATGCACATCCCTACTAACAGGTTGAGAGCTGAGGACAGTATAATATTATTTGGGATCCTATTAGGTACTCATGACCTGGATTATCTACTATTGTAAACAGGATACTGGGCTTCCTGCACATTTGAGTTATACGATAAGTTAAGTTATAGTTATACTTATACGATAAGTTAAGTTGAGTTATACGATAAGTTAAGTTATGATTTGTTATGATATGCTACGAAATGTTAAGCTATACGATATGACAAGACACAGTTTTGATATGTTTAATTTATAACTCGTTCCTTATTTAATCGCCTCACTGTTCTATGTAACGCTCCTTAGCGAATTTTTGTAGTTACATTGTAAACCGATGTGATTTGTATTCTTACAGGAACATCAGTATAGAAAAATTAAAAATAAATAATAAATAAATAAATTCGGTCTGACCCAGTAGGTGGCTCTTATGTTCTTATGAAATCAGAAACAGAGAACTTGACTGCATAGATCAATAACAGCATGTTTCACTTTACAAGGTGTACATATTACAATGTAAAAAGGGAGAGCTAAGTCAAGAAAGAAACATTTTCTTTCATTCTGCTTCTTTTGGCTCTTATACACATTTTCTTTGTTTTTCAGTAGCCATAAGTGACTTATCAGCTAAACGGCAGCTGGGGAACATAGTTGGATATTCAGTGGCTGCCACTTAGTTGGATAAATCTGACTGATTAAGTACTGTTTGAATATCAACCTCAGAAATTCTAGAACTACCTTCAGCTGTCTCTTCTCCATGCTGAACAGTCCTACCCTCATAGGGGAGCTGTTTCATTCCCTTTATCATTTTGGTCTCCCTTCTCTGTACCTTCTCCATCGCAACTATATCTTTTTTTGAGATGCGGCAACCAGAATTGTACACAGTATTCAAGGAGTGAAACAGAAGAATTATGACATTTTCCATTTTATTAACCATTCTCTTCCTAATAATTCCTAACATTCTGTTTGCTTTTTTGACTGCCACAGCATACTGAGCAGATGATTATCCACTATGACACCTAGATCTGTTTCCTGGATGGTAGCTCCTAATAAGGAACCTAACATTGTGTAACTGTAGCAAGGGTTATTTTTCCCTATATGCATCACCTTGCACTTATCCACATTAAATTTCATCTGCCATTTGGATGCCCAATTGTCCAGTCTCACAAGGTCCTCCTGCAATTTATCACAATCCGCATGTTATTTAATTAGAACATAAGAACATAAGAAATTGCCATGCTGGTTCAGACCAAGGGTCCATCAAGCCCAGCATCCTGTTTCCAACAGAGGCTAAACCAGGCCACAAGAACCTGGCAATTACCCAAATACTAAGAAGATCCCATGCCACTGATACAATTAATAGTCGTAAATGTGCTACTTGCTAACCTCATGGAATGCCCCCTAATCCTTCTATTATTCGAAAGTGTAAATAACCGAGTCACATCTACTCGTTCAAGACCTCTCATGATCTTAAAGACCTTTATCATATCCCCCCTCAGCCGTCTCTTCTCCAAGCTGAACAGCCCTAACCTCTTCAGCCTTTCCTCATAGGGGAGTTGTTCCATCCCCTTTATCATTTTGGTTGCCCTTCTCTGTATCTTCTCCATCACAACTATATCTTTTTTGAGATGTGGCGACCAGAATTGTACATAGTATTCAAGGTGTGGTCTCACCATGGAGCGATATAGAGGCATTATGACGTTTTCCGTTTTATTAACCATTCCCTTCCTAATAATTCCTAACATTCTGTTTGCTTTTTTGACTGCTGCAGCACACTGAGCCGACGATTTTAAAGTATTATCCACTATGATGCCTAGATCTTTTTCCTGGCTAGTAGCTCCTAATATAGAACCTAACATCGTGTAAGTACAGCAAGGGTTATTTTTCCCTATATGCAACACCTTGCACTTGTCCACATTAAATTTCATCTGCCATTTGGATGCCCAATCTTCCAGTCTTGCAAGGTCCTCCTGTAATGTATCACAGTCTGCTTGTGATTTAACTACTCTGAATAATTTTGTTTCATCCGCAAATTTGATAACCTCACTCGTCGTATTCCTTTCCAGATCATTTATATATATATATATATATATATATATATATATATTGAAAAGTACCAGTCCAAGTACAGATCCCTGAGGTACTCCACTGTTTACCCTTTTCCACTGAGAAAATTGACCATTTAATCCTACTCTCTGTTTCCTGTCTTTTAACCAGTTTGTAATCCACAAAAGGACATTGCCACTTATCCCACAAATTTAACTTTTCCTAGAAGCCTCTCATGAGGAACTTTGTCAAATGCCATCTGAAAATCCAAATACACTACATCTACTGGTTTACCTTTATCTACACGTTTATTAACCCCTTCAAAAAAATGAAGCAGATTTGTGAGGCATGACTTGCTTTGGGTAAAGCCATGCTGATTTTGTTCCATTAAACCGTGCCTTTCTATAAGTTCTGTGATTTTGACATTTAGAACTCTTTCCACTTTTTTTCCTGGCACTGAAGTCAGGCTAACTGGTCTGTAGTTTCCCGGATCTCCCCTGGAGCCCTTTTTAAATATTGGGGTTATATTAGCCACCCTCCAGTCTTCAGGTACAATGGATGATTTTAATGATAGGTTACAAATTTTTACTAATAGATCTGAAATTTTATTTTTTAGTTCCTTCAGAACCCTTGGGTGTATACCATCTGGTCCTGGTGATTTACTACTCTTCAGTTTGTCAATCAGGCCAAGCACATCTTCTAGATTTACTGTGAATTGGTTCAGTCCATTTGAATCATTACCCATGAAACCTTTCTCTGGAACGGGTATCTCCCCAACAACCTCTTCAGTAAACACCTATGGGATCGTAAGCTTAGCCCCTGAAGAAGTATCTCAGGGGTTAACTCTAACTTTCCTCTTTCTCTGGCATTCACTGGAGACAGCAGAATTGTGCAAGCTTCCTCCTGCCCCTGAGACAGGAAATCTGTCTCATAAACAACCTGCTCCAGACAGGCCTGCCCCAGGAATAGATCTCAAACTGTATCAAACCGAAACTGCTCGGTGCCTACTTCCTCGTACACATAGGCAGCTAGTTTAACACAGCTTAAACTGCGTCAATGTCCAGTTATGAACTTTTCCCCTCCTGGCCTGCTAGCTTACGCGTAGTCAGCATAAAGGCCAGGAAGGACATTTATGGTATGATGCTTTAATTCCAATGAATGATGTATGTATTTGCAAAGACCCAATGATGTTATGACAAATCTGCATGCCATGCTTTGTGATGGAATTATGTACAATAAAAAGGAGCCCCGGGGAAGGAGGAAGAGAGGTGACCTTCCCGGGGACACACTTCACCACGAGTCCTGCCTGATGTGTCTTTATCATTCCTACAAACACCGAAGCAAAGAAATAATTTAATCATTTCGCAATAGTCTTATCTTCTCTGAGTGCCCCTTTAACCCCTCGATCATCTAACCATCCAACTGACTCCCTTACAGGCTTTCTGCTTTGGATATATTTTAAAAAGTTTTACTGTGAGTTTTTGCCTCTATGGCAAACTTCTTTTCAAATTCTCTCTTAGCTTGTCTTATCAATGTCTTACATTTAACTTCCCAATGCTTATGCTTTATCCTATTTTCTTCATAAGAACATGCCATACTGGGTCAGGCCAAGGGTCTATCAAGCCCAGCATCCTGTTTCCAACAGTGGCCAATCCAGGCCATAAGTAACTGGCAAGTACCCAAAAACTAAGTCTATTGCATGTTACCGTTGCTAGTAATAGTGGTGGGTTATTATCTAAGTCAACTTAATTAATAGCAGGTAATGGACTTCTCCTCCAAGAACTTATCCAATCCTTTTTTAAACAGAGCTATACTAACTGCACTAACCACATCTTCTGGCAACAAATTCCAGAGTTTAATTGTGCGTTGAGTGAAAAAGAACTTTCTCCGATTAGTTTTAAATGTGCCACATGCTAACTTCATGGAGTGCCCCCTAGCCTTTCTATTATCCGAAAGAGCAAAAAACCGATTCTGTTGGATCCTTCTTCCAATTTTTGATTGAAGATGTTTTGGGTAAAATAGCTTCTTTCATCTCACCTTTTAACCATGCCAGTAATCGTTTTGCCTTCCTTCCACCTTTCTTAATGTGTGGAATACATCTGGACTATGCTTCCAGGATGGTATTATTTAACAATGTCCACACTCTTGCACACTTTTTACCTTTGTAGCTGCTCTTTTCAGTTTTTTCCTAACTATTTTTCTCATTTTATCAAAGTTTTCCTTTTCAAAGTTTACCACTAGAGCTGTGGATTTGCTTACTGTCACCTTCTAATCATTAATTCAAATTTGATGATATTATGATCACTATTGCCAAGCAGCCCCACCACTGTTATCTTTCTTACCAAATCCTTGCTCCACTGAGAATTAGATCTAAAATTGCTCCTTCTCTCATTGGCTCCTGAACAAATTACTCCATAAAACTGTCATTTATTCCATGCAGGAACTTTATCTCTCTAGTATGCCTCGATGGTACATTTACCCAGTCAATATTGGGGTAATTGAAATCTCCAATTATTACTGCACTACCAATTTGGGCCTGGATTTATCAAAATGTACTAAATATCACATGCAATAGGAAAAGGGGTATGTTTTATGGTAATAGGCTATTTATCACAAAGTGCACATCTTTGCGCTTCACATAGGTATTACCACAGACAGCGATAACTTTTTCACACTTTGCAGTAAGTACCACAATTGTTGCAATTCCTACCTACAACTACTGAGAGAGAGAGAGAGAGAGAGACTAGCTATAAGGTCCTCATACTAGGTAGGCATTTATACTTCTATAGGAGGCCCACCTAGCTATTCGAGGTGAGGTTTAGGTATTAATGTAGGGGTTAGGGGCCACTTTCTCATGCAGAGTGCGATGTACAAACACAACAGTGCACTCTTGTGAAGATGTCGCACTCTGCATGTCAAAGTGGCCCCTAACCCCTACACTAATACTGAAACCTCACCTAGAGTAGCTAGGTGGGCCTCCTATAGAGGTATAAATACCTACCTAGTATGAGGGCCTTATAGCTAGTCTCTCTCTCTCTCTCTCTCTCCTAACACCTGAAAACACTATTTGCAAAAACATCACAAAGTGCAATAAAGCCATATCACACAGCTTAACACAAATGAAAAAGGTGTAGTTAAAACTGTGTGATATGGCTTCACAAAGCCAGCCCACTTTATTTATTTATTTATTTTTAATTTTTCTATACCGATGTTCCTGTATACAATACATATCACACCGGTTTACAAGGAACTGAACTGTCGCCTCAAGGGCGTAATACATTGTAACATGTTAACATAGAACTTTGAGGGAGAACATTCAAAAAACAAAATAACTGAGGTAGGGTGTAAAAACTAGGTACAGAATCAGGGTATAAACAGGTGCTACAGGGTGCACAATCAGAAAGTGTATGTACGGTGATATGGATACCGTCTGTCTCTTCATCAAGTTTTAGATGATGAACTTGGCCAGAAATCCCTCCCCTTTTCCTAATTTGCATCGCACCATGTGTTATGGTGTTTTCGCATGCATTAAAGGTGCTTTTTGCATGCGAAAATGCCATATAGCACTTTGATAAATGACCCTCTTGGTTAGCTTCCCTAATTTCTCTTAGCATTTCACTGTCCATCTCACCATCTTGGCCAGGTAGATGGTAGTATACGCCTATCATTACACTCTTCCCCAACACACAAGGGATTTCTATCCATAAATTTTTGATTGTGCATTTAGTCTCATGCAGGATCTTTATCCTGTTGGACTCTATGCCATTCTGGACATAAAGTATCACGCCACCTCTTAGATGTTCCTGTCATTTAGGCCGATACAGAAAAATGCGCGGTAGAGCCGGCGAGCACCTGCTCTCCCGACACGCACAGGCCACTCTCCTGGGTGCGCGATTCGGGAGGGTGGCCTATGCAAATTAGGGCCTGTGGTAAAAAGAGATGCTAGGGACACTAGTGCTTCCCTAGCACCTCCTTTTTGACAGGAGCGGCAGCTGTCAGTGGGTTTGACAGCCGACACTCAATTTTGCTGGCGTCGGTTCTCAAACCCGCTGACAGCCATGGGTTCGGAAAACGGACGCCTGCATAATTGAGCGTCCGTCTTCCAACCCGCGGGCTGATTTAAAATTTTTTTTTTAATTTTTTATTTTTTTTATTTTTGGGGCCTCCAATTTAATATCGCTATGATATTGTCAGAGGGTGTACAGAAAAAGTTTTTTCTGCTTTTCTGTATACTTCCCCAGCGCCTGCAGAAATTGACGCCAGCCTTTGGGCAGGTGTTAATTTTTGAAAGTAAAATGTGCGGCTTCGCTGCATATTTTACTTTCTGGATCACTCGGGAATAACCAATAGAGCCATCAACATGCATTAGCATGTTGCGGGCGCTATTAGTTTCAGGGGGGTTGGCCATGCGTTTTCGACACGCTATTATTACCCCTTACTGAATAAGGGATAAAGCTAGCGCGTCGAAAACATGCGGCCAAACCCAGGTTAACAGTGCGCTCCACCGAACACTGTACTGTATTGGCCCAATTGTGATATAATTTATACCCCGGTATAACACTGTCGCATTGGTTATCCTCCTTCCACCATGTCTCTGAGATGCCAATTAAGTCTATGTTATCATTCACTGCTATACATTCTAATTCTCCCATCTTACTTCTTATTCTTCTGGCATTAGCATACAAACATTTCAAAGTGTGTTTTTTCTTTGTATTTTCATTCTTCTTTTTAATTGTTAGGGATAAATTGGAATTTTTAGCTCAGGTGAGTTTTTAATTACAGGCACTTGGACTACTTTTCTTATTATTGGAACCTTACTGTGGGAAAATAAATTAGTAAACATAGAAAAAAAACTCCTCCAGCAAATAGCAAGGCACATTCTGAAAAAGGTAAATGAGTGTCGGTAGCACATTCATCTTTAGGTTTAATAAACAACAAGGGCCCTGACTTTTACGGTCTATGAAAACAAATAAGCTTGGGGGTAACTTACTGGTGCGGCGGTTACTACCAATAACTAATAAGCCTAAATACTGTTACACAACTCCATCATTGCTCTCTGCTTCAATGGCAAGGGGTAACAGGGAATTGGATTCAGACAGTAACCAATGAGGGCCCTGACTTTTATAGTTTGGGAAACTGATAAACATGGGGGTAAACTGTATGGCACTGCAGATTAGGGATGTGAATCGTGTCCTCGATCGTCTTAACGATCGATTTCGGCTGGGAGGGGGAGGGAATCGTATTGTTGCCGTTTGGGGGGGTAAAATATCGTGAAAAATCGTTAAAAAATCGTTAAAAAAATCGAAAAAATCGAAAAACCGGCACATTAAAACCCCCTAAAACCCACCCCCGACCCTTTAAATTAAACCCCCCCCCCTCCCGAACCCCCCCCCAAATAACTTAAATAACCTGCGGGTCCAGCGGCGGTCCGGAACGGCAGCGGTCCGGAACGGGCTCCTGCTCCTCAATCTTGTCGTCTTCAGCCGGCGCCATTTTCCAAAATGGCGCCGAAAAATGGCGGCGGCCATAGACGAAAAAGATTGGACGGCAGGAGGTCCTTCCGGACCCCCGCTGGACTTTTGGCAAGTCTTGTGGGGGTCAGGAGGCCCCCCCCAAGCTGGCCAAAAGTTCCTGGAGGTCCAGCGGGGGTCAGGGAGTGATTTCCCGCCGCGAATCGTTTTGGAAAATGGCGCCGGCAGGAGATCGACTGCAGGAGGTCGTTCAGCGAGGGTTCCGGCGAGAAATCGCTCCCTGACCCCCGCTGGACCTCCAGGAACTTTTGGCCAGCTTGGGGGGGGCCTCCTGACCCCCACAAGACTTGCCAAAAGTCCAGTGGGGGTCCGGAAGGACCTCCTGCCGTCCAATCGTGTTCGTCTATGGCCGCCGCCATTTTTCGGCGCCATTTTGGAAAATGGCGCCGGCTGAAGACAACAAGATTCAGTAGCAGGAGCCCGTTCCGGACCGCTGCCGTTCCGGACCGCCGCTGGACCCCCAGGTTATTTAAGTCATTTGGGGGGGGGTTCGGGAGGGTGGGGGATTTAATTTAAAGGGTCGGGGGTGGGTTTTAGGGGGTTTTAGTGTGCCGGCTCACGATTCTAACGATTTATAACGATAAATCATTAGAATCTCTATTGTATTGTGTTCCATAACGGTTTAAGACGATATTAAAATTATCGGACGATAATTTTAATCGTCCTAAAACGATTCACATCCCTAGTACTTTGTGCCTCTTGTGGAGCAAGATGTTCTGGGTATGGATGTGTTCAGTATGTTTGAGGTCTGTGTGGGTATGGCTGCAGTCTGTGTGTGGATGTGAGGACCAGCATGATGGGGGGGGGAGGGGGGGTCCAGGGGAATGCCCAGGAGCCTCTATGTTTTCTAACTCTGCTTGTACTGTTCATGGACCATGTTCAGAGGTGAGGGATGGAACACTCAGGCTGGGGAGTGTTCGGTCTGCCTACTGTAATTGATTCTTTCTTGTCACAATCTGTACTTTTTGCTCCTTTAGCCAGCTGACATGGTATCGATTAAGGGAACATCCATGAATGTGGATGGTATGCATTCTCCGATTCTCCAATAGGCCAATCCGCCCCTAGTGGATACTCTCACATGGCCTTCTATTTCAAACGGCCACTAAACACCTCAAACCAAAAGAACAAAACTAATGATATGTTGCATTCGTGGGGGTTTGCCATGCATTTCACAGACCCATGAATGCAATGAAAAGGGACCTATTAGTTGCGGTTTGCGCATTCGTTGAAAACAAATGCACATCCCTACTAACAGGTTGAGAGCTGAGGACAGTATAATATTATTTGGGATTCTATTAGGTACTCATGACCTGGATTATCTACTATTGTAAACAGGATACTGGGCTTCCTGCACATTTGAGTTATACGATAAGTTAAGTTATAGTTATACTTATACGATAAGTTAAGTTGAGTTATACGATAAGTTAAGTTATGATTTGTTATGATATGCTACGAAATGTTAAGCTATACGATATGACAAGACACAGTTTTGATATGTTTAATTTATAACTCGTTCCTTATTTAATCGCCTCACTGTTCTATGTAACGCTCCTTAGCGAATTTTTGTAGTTACATTGTAAACCGATGTGATTTGTATTCTTACAGGAACATCAGTATAGAAAAATTAAAAATAAATAATAAATAAATAAATTCGGTCTGACCCAGTAGGTGGCTCTTATGTTCTTATGAAATCAGAAACAGAGAACTTGACTGCATAGATCAATAACAGCATGTTTCACTTTACAAGGTGTACATATTACAATGTAAAAAGGGAGAGCTAAGTCAAGAAAGAAACATTTTCTTTCATTCTGCTTCTTTTGGCTCTTATACACATTTTCTTCTTGTTTTTCAGTAGCCATAAGTGACTTATCAGCTAAACGGCAGCTGGGGAACATAGTTGGATATTCAGTGGCTGCCACTTAGTTGGATAAATCTGACTGATTAAGTACTGTTTGAATATCAACCTCAGAAATTCTAGAACTACCTTCAGCTGTCTCTTCTCCATGCTGAACAGTCCTACCCTCATAGGGGAGCTGTTTCATTCCCTTTATCATTTTGGTCTCCCTTCTCTGTACCTTCTCCATCGCAACTATATCTTTTTTGAGATGCGGCAACCAGAATTGTACACAGTATTCAAGGAGTGAAACAGAAGAATTATGACATTTTCCATTTTATTAACCATTCTCTTCCTAATAATTCCTAACATTCTGTTTGCTTTTTTGACTGCCACAGCATACTGAGCAGATGATTATCCACTATGACACCTAGATCTGTTTCCTGGATGGTAGCTCCTAATAAGGAACCTAACATTGTGTAACTGTAGCAAGGGTTATTTTTCCCTATATGCATCACCTTGCACTTATCCACATTAAATTTCATCTGCCATTTGGATGCCCAATTGTCCAGTCTCACAAGGTCCTCCTGCAATTTATCACAATCCGCATGTTATTTAATTAGAACATAAGAACATAAGAAATTGCCATGCTGGTTCAGACCAAGGGTCCATCAAGCCCAGCATCCTGTTTCCAACAGAGGCTAAACCAGGCCACAAGAACCTGGCAATTACCCAAATACTAAGAAGATCCCATGCCACTGATACAATTAATAGTCGTAAATGTGCTACTTGCTAACCTCATGGAATGCCCCCTAATCCTTCTATTATTCGAAAGTGTAAATAACCGAGTCACATCTACTCGTTCAAGACCTCTCATGATCTTAAAGACCTTTATCATATCCCCCCTCAGCCGTCTCTTCTCCAAGCTGAACAGCCCTAACCTCTTCAGCCTTTCCTCATAGGGGAGTTGTTCCATCCCCTTTATCATTTTGGTTATCGTGTTGTCTACGGCCGGTGCCATTTTGCGCCGCTTTTGCACAAAATGGCGCCGGCCGTAGACAACACGATTCGACTGCAGGAGGTCCTTCCGGACCCCCGCTGGACTTTTGGCAAGTCTTGTGGGGGTCAGGAGGCCCCCCCAAGCTGGCCAAAAGTCCCTGGGGGTCCAGCTGGGGTCCGGGAGCGATCTCCTGCCGTGAATCGTTTTTCCGTACGGAAAAACCAAAGGTAGCGCCGGCGCCATTTCTACAAGCACCTGAGGTCCGAGAGTAAAAGAGCACACCGGGACCCTTCCTCTGGACCCCAGGTAATTTAAGGCATTTTGGGGGGGTTCGGGAGGGTGGGGGATTTATTTTAAAGGGTCGGGGTGGGTTTTAGGGTTGTTTTAGTGTGCCGGTTTTCCCGCCCTCCCCCTTCCCCTCCCCCCGATTTACGATTTTTTGATGATAAATCGGGGGAATTGTTATTGTATCGCGGCTCTAACGATTTTTGACGATTTAAAATATATCGGACGATATTTTAAATCGTCAAAAAACGATTCACATCCCTACTGTGTAGGGCACGCTGCGTCGCAGTCTCAACCCAGTACTTGCTTGAGTCTTCTGAATGCCTGGTATCTCGCCTGAGTCTTCTGAATGCCTTGTAACTCATTCCTGAGTCTTCTGAATGCCTTGTACCCTGTTCCTGAGTCTCATCTCTGCATCCAAGTACCTTGTTCCTGAGTCTCGTCTGTGCATCCAAGTACCTTGTTCCTGAGTCTCGTCTGAAGCTTCATGTTCTGGTCTTCGCTGCCCTGGCCTCCATCCGGCCTGCCGCTTCTTGCCGTACCCTGCAGCAGGTCCAAAAGGGCTTGGAACAGTCGGAGGACTGTTCATAAGACCACCATTGCGTTGTTGGTCTTCCGAAGTGTGCAGGTCCAGTTTGTGGTGATACGTAGAGGATGGAGTTGCACATTATCACTTGGCCATGGCTGCCAAATTGTCTGACTACGAGTCCCCATCCTAAATAGTTTATAATCTAGACAGTAACTTTCAAATCCATGCACAGGCGCATATTTGTTCAAGTTGTTGGCCTGCGCCCAGGAATGTGGCTCTTTTTTAACTTGCATATGTATATACACGCACGTTATAAAATAGAGTGGCCGCGCACACATGTGCTAAATTTTAAGTGGGTGCACAAATTCTGCTTCTACCTCGTAAATCAATGGATTTTAAAAGGGACGGGTGTCCACACCATTCCCAGTTTACTAGTTCGTCCACCAGTTTGACAAGTCAATAACTAGGTCCTTCAAGCCCCCCTGGCTTAATAGACTACACTCCCCCTAGTTATCCCAGATCTAAACCCCTCAGAAATGGCTCGATGCTTTTATTTTATGACTTACCCATCATCCATAGTAGAAGTAGGGGACCTCAGTGCACGTCAGAGTGCGTAAGTGTTTACACACACGTCCCTTGGCAAGGCCCTGAATTGCCCATGCCCAGACCACACCCCGATTCCCCTTTTTGTAAATGTTTGAGATGTGTGCGCTACTGCTTTTACATGTGTATACAGGCGCTTTTTAAAATACAGTCAGCGCACTTAAGCCTGACTTCTTTGCATATCTCCTAATTGATGCACAAACCGAGTTTTAAAATGTACCTTTGTGTTTACCTGAGGCAATGGGAAATTCAGTGACTTACTTAAATGTAAGTGGAATAATAAACCTTGGTTTCCTAGATGATCAAACTACTGCCTTACTTGATAGGCCACTTCTCCTAATGGAAATAAATAAGCAGGAATCACAAATCACTAGACACCAGGATGACAAATTCCATCTTATTAACCCTGACAGTTAAGACTGACTCATTTGTAATTTAAATAACCCCATAACACAATGTGACCAGGTACTTCCATATATTCTTGGGTCATGCCTTATAACAGAGTATTCATTCTTTTAAGTTGCTGATGAACATTTATAAGACTCTTGTATGAAGTCAGTGAACTTAATGGAGAAGAAAGATGCAACCATTCAACAGGACAGACAAATGTAGAGGATCCTGTAGGGTACTTAAACTGGTGGAGGTATAGTCTGTGGAAGGTAGGTGAGTGGGAGGGAGTGGGGTAGGTGGATGGGGTTGGGTTAGTAGGTAGGTGGGGATAGGTGAATTGGGGGTAGGTTAGTGAATGTGGACTAAATGAAGAGGTAGGAGTATAGGTGAGTGGGGAATGAGTGTGTAGTGATAGGTGAGTGGGGGTGGGTTAGTGAGAGGTGGTAGGCTAGAGTATGGGGACCTTAGTAGGGAGTGGGGGGGGTACTAGAATACAGGTATGTGTGAAGTTCTGTGGTCCTTAGACTAAGGGATACTAGAGTGGAAGAATGTATAAGGGTCTCTGGCTCTGGGTTCCTGTGTCAGAGGGTTTCTGACTTGGAGGTCCCAGATCAGATAGGCTCTGGCATAGGGGTCCCAGGTCAGGGGATCTCTGGCTCAAGGGTTCTAGACTTAGAACTGGACTAGAAAGTCTCCATTTTAAAAAAAATTCAGTTGGTCAAGGAATTAATTAACTTTGCTTCTATTATAACTTCAATGGCTAGATGTGGGTTAGAGGTGGAAGTTAAGTTAAACTTTAAAGTTAAATGTACTTTCATTATTGCTCACTTTTTTAAACTTCTGATTTAGTGCACAATTTGGACCGGATTTTTAAACATACACGCGCGGAGTACATTTGTGCGTGCTACCCGGCGCGTACAAATGTACGCCCGATTTTATAACATGCGCGCGCAGCTGTGGGTATGTTATAAAATCCGGGGTCAGCACACGCAAGGGGGTGCACACTAGTGCACCTTGTGCGCGCCGAGCCCTAGGGGAGCCTCGATGGCTTTCCCCGTTCTCTCCAAGGCCGCTCTGAAATCAGAGCGGCCTTGGAGAGAACTTTCCTTCGGCCCCCCCCCCCCACCTTCCCCTCACTTCCCCTATCTAACCCGTCTCCCAGCCCTACCTAAATACCCCCCCACCTTTATTTTGTAGGTTACGCGCACCGGCCAACTGCCAGCGCACGATCCCCCGGCAAGGCCGCTATACCGGAGGCCTCGGTCCCGCCCCCGCACTGCCCCTTTCACAAAGCCCCGGGACATACACGCGCATCCCGGGGCTTTGCGCACATCGCCGGGCCTATGTAAAATAGGCTCGGCGTGCGCGTAACCCTTTTAAAATCCTCCCCCTTATGTATTGCATATTCTGTAGCTCATTTTCTTATTATGTCATATGAGGATAAGAAAATATGAAGATGCCATACTGGGTCAGACTGAGGGTCCATCAAGCCCAGCATACTGCTTCCAACAATGGCCATTCCAGGATATAAGTACCTGGCAAGTACACAAACATTAAATAAATCCCATGCTATTAATGCTGGTAATAAGCAGTGGCTATTCCCTAAGAGGCAGTTTTTAAAAGTACGGTGCGAGCCAAAATCGGGAGATGTGGGCACAAGTCGAGCTCATGCACGTCCACCGAAATTTGAAAGCTGCTCGGATGCACGCGTATCTCCCGTTGCATGCACATCTTACTGTATTTCAAAAAGGGGCATGGTGTGGGCACGGTCTGGGCAAAGCATGGGCTTCTTGGGGCTTGGCCAAGAGATGTGCGCATAAATACTTACGCACCCCGGCACATGCCCAGTTCCACTGCTGCGTAAATTTACTTCTTCTATGGAGGAGATGTAAACTGTAAAAATAAAATAGAAAAAAACAGCCATTTTGGAGGGATTTAAAGGATCTGGGGTAACTAGGTGGAGTGCAGGGTATTAACTAGAGGGCGTTTGGAGGACCTAAGTCAACACTAGGTGAACTGGTGGATGACTTGGTTAAACTGGTCATGGCATGGATGTCCACCAGTTTTAAAATACCCTGACTTACATGAAAGAAACAAGCCTAAACGTGTGCCCACATAAAATTAGGTGCACATGTGGGAATGCTCAGGCTATTTTATAACTTGTATATGCTCATACAAGTTATAAAATCACCGTGTCTCTAGATGAGCACTGATACACATGCGGCAATGTGCAACCATGTATCACTTTACCCATTCTAGTCCTTTCATGATTTTATATACCTCTATCATATCTCCACTTAGCCATCTCTTCTCCAAGTTGACCAGCCCTAACCTCTTTAGTCTTGCCTCATAGGAGAGCTGTTCCATCCCCTTTAACATTTTGGTCGCCATTCTCTGTACCTTCTCCATCGCAACTATATCTTTTTTGAGATGCTGCGACCAGAATTACACACAGTATTCAAGGTACAATCTCACCATGGAGCGATACAGAGGCATTATGACATTCTCCATTTTAGTCACCATTCCCTTCCTAATAATTCCTAACATTCTGCTGGCTTTTATTGTCCGCCATAGCACACTGAGCTGATGATTTCAATGTATTATCCACTATGACACCTATATCTTTTTCATGGGTGGTAAGTCCTACTACAAAATCTAACATGGTGTAACTATAGCATGGGTTATTTTTCCCTGTATGCATCACCTTGCATTTGCCCATATTTAATTTCATCTGCCATTTGGATGCCCAATCTTCCAGTCTTGCAAGGTCCTCCTGCAATTTATCACTATCCCCCTGTGATTTAAATACTCTGAATAATTTTGTGTCATCTGCAGATTTTATCACCTCACTTGTCTTATCCCTTTACAGATCATTGATAAATATATTGGAAAGCACCGGTCCAAGGACAGAAAAGTTAAGTAAAAATTTGCCATGATTGTATGAAAAATCAGCGCTAAAAATTTAGCACTAATTTCCACCTTGGTTTTATTACATCAGCCCCTTAGTGAATTCCCCAATTTAATGAGAAACTCAGCTTTCCACCCAGCTCCTTGTCTGGGCTTTATAGTTTGTCCTTAGGAAGAAAATGCAGCACAAATTAGAGAATGTCTTTTGGCCTTCTGGGGACAAATTTGCTGATTATTTGGAAGCTATAAGTAAGACCCGTACTGTGAGTGAACTGTTTAGAATTCAGGAGCTGGATTTCAAATCAGTTCAGGGAAACAGGGACATCAGCCCTACAAATGCATTATCTCTCTCATGTCAGCTCCACAGAACTTGAAAAGTAATGTGTGCAAGCTTCAGTCAGAACAATACTGCAAGAATTGTATGTTATGCTGCTATCATGACATATGAGAAGATATGATTTTCATTCACTGTGAACCTGCTATGGAGTCAATTTTGTCACTGTCTCTGCTACTGAAAAACAAACAACACTGTGAAACCATTATTACAGTTTCAATCTGATCACTGTGATAAAGAGTCATTTCTACCAGAGTCAAGAGACTGAAAGTCAGACTCTAAGCCTTATAGTGGAAGCTGGCAATCTACACAGGTTTCAAGTCAGCCCTAACTGGTGTCTCACCTTGGGTGGTTCAATAAGCAATATGTTCGAACAAGACTATTTAAGAACCCAGTAATCCAACTGGGGATTGGATTACTGGGTTACAAGAAAATGTAAAAGAAAACATAAGGATCTTTGTTTTTGTGATTTTTCTCTTTAAGAAACAAAAACTGGGAATATGAAGTTATCAACACTTATGGAAAAAAGAAGCAAGGGATGACATTTTATAAACCCACATTTTTCTGCATGCTTCTGTGTTAAAATAGAAGGATACAGCATTAGATTAGATAGTATTTAAACTTGGAGATGCTTATGTAGCATAAAAAAATTAATTAGTTTAGGTATAAGGGAAAACCTGTACTACTGCACTTTCAACAAACTTGCCAAGTGATATCAGACTTGTCTAATATATTTATATTTATCCAGTCTTTAATAATTTTCATGAGTGGCTTAATTATAGTTTTCAGTTGGGACAGTATTATCTCCTCTATTAAATATTTCTTTATGGCGATGTTTCTGGAACAACTGAGGTTTGACTATATATTTATAAAATAGCCAACAAAATCTGGAGGCGAATACTCACACATGATGTATATGAACTAGCTTTGACAGTCTCTCTAGTTTTGTCTCTCCCGATAAAGCCAGCAGGTGAAACATGGCCATGTCGGGGGACCTATTTGTTCTGAACTTTCTTTGCTTATGAAATCTTCAGTCTGCTTGGAACATTCTTATGTACAATGTGAGATACTGTGGAGTGGAATCACCCTAAGACTTGTTGGAGCACCACATTAAAGGATTTATTAAAGGATTTATGAACAGTGAAGTTACCTTTGGTTACTTTATTCTCATACTTCTTCTACTGTATATATTTTTAAAAACATCAATCTGGAAAAAACTTCAATTCAAAGCAGTAGATGGAGTAACGATTCATTTAAACCAAACCAACGGGGTCATTTATCAAATCACATTAGGATGTATTTATTTATCGCATCATGAAATGCATATGCAAATTTCAAAATTTTTCCAGACTGGGAGGAGTAAATGGAAATGAGTGGCACTTAACATTGCATGCAATAGCATAACGCATGCTATCACTGGTTTTAACACTGGAAATAACTACACCTTTTTCCTGGTGTTATGCCTGTAATAGTTATCCGTTACTGCTGAAATGGGATTTGCAATAAATATCGCAAATCCTGTTTTGGAGAGAGAGAGAGAGAAAGAGAGAGGGATAGAGCACACCTCTGGGGAGGCACACATATTAGTCAACTTTTTATTGTTGCGTCCATCGGTCGCAACATCTTTCTCTCCCCTTTCCCTCTCTTTGGGCAAGATGGCTGTCTCCGGTGTCGGGTGCCGCAGGCCTTGGCATTCTCAAACCAGCATGGGCGTCCCCATCCGCCATGCTCACTCCCGTGGTCTCCTAGGGCGTGAGCGCGCACATCTCTGATGCTCAAATACATATCATGGCGGGAACCTCGGGGGCGGCCCCACCGCATGACATCAGTACCTCCGGGTATAGCCTCCGCTTCCGCTACTTATCGAGTTAGCAAAGACTTCGCTTCGCTACTCTGCCTGCTCTAAGCTGCCAGCTTAGATGCTTCCTTTCGCTAAGGGCCTCGCTCCAGCAGAAGCTCTAGACACCCGCTCCTCGGGGGTCTCTCGCTTCCAACTTCCCTTTGGGGTCCTCACTAACTTAGACCACTGCTCCTCGGGGGTCTTTTTCTTATTTCATTCCAGGATATTGGACCATTGGGTACTCGCTCCTCGAGGGCCTATCTACTTCATATCCTGCACCACAGACCTTCAGTCCCACCATTCTACCATCAGGAAGACGCCTTCACTCTGTGAGTACCTCTACGAACCAGTGCTCCAACTCCACCCACCAGCCGTGGCGTTACCGCACTGTGGGCTTCTGCCTATCGTGAACATCTGGGTGAGACTATACTTTTGAGCCTGTTGAGCGTATTGGCACCTCGTGGATCAGTGCCTTACCTTCCTGCATTACCATTTAATTACAGCAGTACAATAAAGACTCTATCTATTCTGTGTCTGCTATCTGTGTCAGCCTATCGCAGTGTTTCCCCATGGGGCTCCTCCCCGTGGGCAGTCATCTCCATTGCGACCAAGAGTCCATAATGCCTCAAATACAACATTTATATCAGTGTAAGAGGGGCCATTCTGACGTCAGGGTGAGGTTTTGGTGGTGGGCTAGGTTTTAGGGGTCAGTTTCACATGCACAGCCAGATGTACGAACAGCACAGTAGACAGCAATGAAGATGTTATGTGATTTGGAGTGATGAAAGGTATAAAAAGTTGAGATTTGTACATTGTACTCTTGCTCTCGACCTAGCTTCACTTCTTCCTACTGTGCTGTTCGTACCTCTGACTGTGCATGTAAAATTGCCCCGTATAACCTAGCCCACCATAACCTAGCCCACCACTAAACCCTCACCCTGAGTTACTAGTTGACCTTCTTATAGTGATATAGGTTTGTTTGGGGTTTTTTTTACAGGAGACCCTTATAAAAGTTTTCCCTCTTTTCTCTCTGTCTCTCTCTCTCTGTCTCTCTCTCTCTAGAACTTTAGTCATGCTAGGAGAAATCCAGACCCTAAAGGACAGTAATGAATCCCATAAGGGAACACTTGTAAAGTAGGTCATCAGATATGATACCAGATGCATAACATGCTATCATATAAATTATATTTCAGATGTACACTTTGAATTCAAAAGTGTTAGAGCAGCCAGTAAGACACTGTTTTAATACTGAAATATACAAGAAATGTGTCATTCACAAGGGATTTTTCCTTATAGTTAGCCTTATTATCTTGAAATATTTTATATGACACAAGGATCAGATCTATTAGTAAGGGATTCTGCTGGTAAAGTGAGCAGGGCAAATGAATGGAAATACCAATGCCTGTGATTCTGTTTAGATAAAAAAAAAGATAGAAAAAAAATAAAGACAGTGATACACAGTAATTTAGCCAGTGTTACAAAAGCATGATTACATGGACAGAGAAATTTTCAAAACATTTGATGTAGATAAACGCATGTTTACTTATGTAAAACAGGCCCCTAATATTTCCTAGCCTCTGTGTAGTAAAATTATGTGTACTGCTCCACAGCAAGTGCACTTTTATGGATAGAGTAAAGGGGTAAACCCAGGTGCTGGGAAGTTTGCAGTCCATCTGCACACTTCTCCCAGCTGCCTCAGTGGTCAACTCTGGAAGTCACCACAACCCAGCTCAGGCCTGAGATGCTCTTCCCCATACATCTTGAGCAGCTGGCCAGGTACTGGGAAGGTTGCTCTACTATATATTTTCTTCCTGATGCTAATCCTCCCCAATCTTATTCTCTGCTGCAAACCACTACTAAACCAAGTCCACCTTCCCCATTCCCTACATTCTTATCTCACCTGCCATTCTGTCAACTGCACTGACTGCTCAGTGGTGTCTCTAGATAGAAGTATTTGGAGTGGCAACAGAGGCACAAGGCAAGTATGGAGGGGAGAGGGAAGCCAAAATGACATTTACACACATCACCGCCACCCCGCCCGCCATTAAATTGGCTATAAAACATACAATAAAAAAAGTACCATGGGCTTTTTTATTTAAAAAAACTCACCCCGTTTCAATTTGTCAGTAAAAAACACATTAAAATTGTTTGATAGCCTCATTCAACCAATTCTATTATATGGAAGTCTTAAGTCTATACTAGAAGGGACAGAATCTCAACATAAATTCTGCATCTCTAATTCTGTAATACAACTGAATCCACAGAAACAATGGACCTAGGATATTGACGCTTATAATTCACCATATCAAAAAAAAAAAAACCAACCCAAAAAACCCCTTTCAAATTCTGTTGTCACCTCAGTAACAGCAACACAAACACTTTGCACTGCCAGACACTATGGGGTAGATTTTAAAACTTGCACGAGCGCGTCCATGTGCGCGCACTACCTGGCCACTGTGCGCATATTATAAAATAGGGAGTCGTCATGCACAAGGGGTTCCACAGTTGTGCACCTTGCGCATGCCGAGCCCGCACCGAGCCACACGGCCTTTCCACGTTCCCTACCCCCCTACCCCACCTTCCCTTCCCTTCCCCTACCTCCCTCGCCCTTTCCCCCCTACCTTTTTGCCGAATTTTCTTTTATTTCAAAACTTATTTCAGCCCTGGGGCTGCTCAACGAATGTTCACTACAGAGTTGCTGTGCCAGCACACACAATGCATGGTGTTCTGTGAGGCATTTTCATGCAGCACAATAAGAAGCCATCCTTGAAGCTCTGCCCCTATTACAGGGTAGTTTAAGTAGCCTCCAATCACTTTATAGCTGCTGGCTCTTGTCATGCTGTCCCATCTCCTGATCCAAGCTGCTGGGTATCATCTGTTCTTATCTCCTGCAAGTGGTGCCTCCATGCTGCTAGGTGTCAACCATTCTCATCTTCTGCAAGTGGTGCCTCCTTGCTGCTGGGTGTCATCTATTCTCATTTCCTACAAGTGGTGCCTCTATGCTGCTGGATATCATCTCTTCTCATCTCCTGCAAGTGGTGCCTCCATGCAGCTGGGTGTCATCTCTTCTCATCTCCTGCAAGTGGTACCTCTATGCTGCTGGATGTCATCTCTTCTCATCTCCTGGAAGTGGTGCCTCCATGCTGCTGGGGCTCCTCCTGGGCCTTCTGCCTCCATGCTGCTGGGTTTCTTCCTGAGCCTCCTGCCTCCATGCTGCTAGGACTTATGCTACTCCTACTGTGTCGATGCTGCACGCTGCGTTCCTGCTCCTGTTGCCTTCATGCTGAACTGTTTGGGCCTGCTCCTGCTGTCTTCATGCTGAACTGTGGTGCTGTGGACCTTAGGCTGTCCCCCTTTGAGTATACTCTTTCAACATGGACTGTCTGGAGCCTTTATTTGAACTTTGCTGCCTTGCCCCTTAGGCTGATCCCTTTAAGTGCACTCTTTCAACATGGACTGTCTGAGACCTTTGGCTTGACAGTACATAGTAGTGGTGCATGTAGCAGTTACTTTACAGCATACTATAACTTTTGGGATGCCACTTCCTCTTTCTATGTTCTTAGTAATAATCATGATTGTGCCTAAAGGATAAGATGAAATTCTTATATATGTAAATATGTCATTTCAAACTATTAATGTACAGGTAAACACTGAATGAGCTGTTCATGAAAAATACAATGTTTTTTGCTATTTGCTATCTTGTCCTTGTAGAATGTGATTACCTAAGACATTGTGTTTATTTCAAACAGTGCACTATATTTGTTTGCTAATAAAATGCTCACTATTCTGAAAAATCAACTTTCTGCTTGTGTCCTTTCATTGTGTGGTTTTAGTGTTTATGGTACATTAAAGGTTTGCTCTCCACATGAGTTTGTATGCTAGATTGGCCTGTCTCATTCCAATTTTGCAATTATCGAGCATACAAGGCCATATGAGCTATGGCATAACAATGAAAGCTGCATGTATGCTGGTAAGGAAGACAGCCAGAGGTAAAGAAGAATCTCATTACTGGGGACCTTCACTATTGCTTCTTGTTGCCTTCTTCACACACCATACCATATGGTAACTCCTGCTTACATGCACCTGTATGTGACCTGCTCAGTATCTTCATGGGCAACACCTTATATATTGTGCATGTACAGCTTGGGTGGTGTAAAGGCAAACTTGGAGTCATCATAACACAACAGTTTATTTTCTGCCCCTTTATTTCTGTCAGGAGTGCAAGGGTATGTGACCAGATACATTTGTAGCTTACACAATAAACCTAATATGATATGTACTTGCTGGGTGTGGCTACACATTGTCAGCTGCTGGGTCACAAGTAGGGATGAGGAGTGAGGGAGTACCATCTGCTCGACAATGTCCATGGGCAACCACCAGAGAGCCTAGAGGGGTGCTGCTGGTGCTGGGGACCAGGCTGACTTCAACACTCTGGCTCTCATCTCTGTACTGGCATGGCTTGGGGGTCTGTATAATATGTGTAAGGTAAGGATTACCTTACAGGTAGCATCCAGATACCAAAAGCAGCCCACTATAGGAATGCCAGTCTGTGGAAGTCTTCTTGGTCCACAGCACCAGCATCATCACACTACGTCCTGTACTCTGCACCTGCGCACATTGTGAACCACACACTAGTCACTCATTCCTTCTCCTTACTTATCACACAGCTGCTGACACTGTGTTCCAAGAGTCACCAAGTATACAGCATAGTGGAAGTGAATGTTTGGTTACTGTAGAAGTGAGGGTCATACAGTGTTTAGGAAATGGTGGCCCCTCCCTTTGTGGGCAGATATAGGCACACCTCATTTAAGTTTGCACAGAAAAGGTATTGTCCTTCATATCGGTGAAAGACAGTAGGCCAATCGCTCCACCGTCTACACAGCACAGACTGAGTATTAAAAGATGGGGGCTGGTGTGGCAACCTCTATGTGAACTGTGCATGATTTGAGCAATGGAGAGGTGCCAAATGTGAACCATGAGAGCAAAAATGGACTATGTAATATTTCTGCAATGCCTGTGGCACATGGCAAGCAAAGCTACACCAACCCACCCACACCCCCACACACTCACACACACAAACTCATGCACCAGGTTTCTCAGTACATGCAGCGTGTAAAGCAGCATCATGCTAAGCACTCATCTGAATCAACCCTGTAGGCATAGCATTACTCCTGTTCTATGCATCACAGCATTCCCACATTCACTGGACAGGTTCTTAACCAGCACTTCCTCCCTCCATTAATTTCCACACCTCTGGGCCAGGCCTAGCTGTGGGTAGGCAGCACGCCCCATAATAACAGCACTATTTGGCCTACTACTCCAATTAGTTGGTGGTAAAACATCAGTGTGTGTGTGTGTGTGTGGGGGGGGGGGGGGGGGAGGCCATGGTCACAACAACAGCTAAATATTAAGTATAACATTCAAGTTGTACAGCATACTGGATGTGTCACCATGCCCAGCTGCACACCTCTGCCCTTCTGTGAACACATATAAAATGTGAGTGTACTTGGGGAAAATGAGCAGTAAAGGGGACAGACAAATCCTACCGCTGTCCATATGCTGCCCTGTCAGAGGCACACCTTTTCCAGAGGGCAAACACTTGATGAATGCTGTACTAAAGCTGTCTGTGCTCAATTTAGGGCCGCACTGCCTGGAATGCTGGGCCAAGGGAGCAACCTCCGAATGCTACAGCACCTTCACACACACCGATTGAGCAAGCCACATACAGCATGTCAGTCACCAAGTCACACACTCACTTATATTAGCAGTAGGGACAACCTTTATTTAATATTTATTTATTTATTTATTTATGTGTTTTATATACCATCATTCCATGTAAAAATCACTAGTTCTTAATGGTGTACAGGTTTGACACCCATAAATAAATGCTGAAATCCAGTGGGAGGTATACATACATACAGGTAGTAAACTAGGTAAGAATTTAGAGGCAAGGGAGCTTTTCAAAGGGTGCTCTTCAAGGCAGATACAATATAAGGTAGCATAAAAGGGTTAAAGAGGGATTAGGATTATGGGGGGTATTGTTCAGGACATATTTTGGATAGCTGGCTTATGTGAATTGGATTTTCTCTGGAGGTCTCTGTGAAACAGTAGGCATTTTTGAATAGCCAGGTTTTCAACTTGTTCTTAAATTGTTTAATGTTTGTTAATGTTCGTAGGTCCTCTGGCATGGAGTTCCATAGTTTTGGGCTGGTGACTGATATCGCTCATTCTCTTGTTTGTGTTAAATGAGAGTTTCTTATGTTCTGGATTTCTAGGAGTCCTTTGTTTTGCAATTTGAGTGTTCAAGGGAGAATATGTGGTTTAAATATTATTTCCATTAGATTGTTGTTCTGATTAATGTTATTGAATATTATTGTAAGTACTTTGTAAATTATTCTTGATTGTACAGGGAGCCAATGCAGGGCAATGAGAGTAGGGGTGATGTGGTTGTATTGAGTTAGCAAGGATTACATCTTACTCAATTCCTTCCTCTGAGATGTTTGCCTCCACTGACTCTCCCGGTCTCTATCATCTCTGGGCCTCTCGAATTCGCCACACAAGCACTAGTCGATTCCGGTGCAGGTGGGAATTTTATTCTTAAAAGATTGGTAGAACATCTACGAATTTCTACTGTACCAGTACCCACGCCACTGCCTCTCTCATCATCAAACTCAAACCATCCTCCTACCCATCAGATCCTTTACCAACAAACTTGCTCATTGCCATCCCTAATACCATCACAAAACCAATAGCGGATATTATAAATACCTCTTTATCCCAAGGCATGGTACCAAACCAGTTAAAATTAGCAATTCTTAAACCACTTCTAAAAAAAACAAATGCTTCTCCAACGGATCCCGCTAACTTCCGCCCCATCGCAAACTTACCACTGATTGCCAAACTGATGGAGAAAATCATAAACAAGCAGCTTTCAGAATACCTGGAAGATAACAAAATACTTGCCCAGGCACAATACGGCTTTCGCAAATCTCTAAACACCGAGTCCCTTCTTCTGTCACTCATGGACACTATCCTATTAAACCTGGAAAAAAAACAATCTTACCTCCTTATTCTTTTAGATTTGTCTGCAGCGTTCGACACTGTAAAACACACTATACTCATAGAGCAACTAGCTCTATGGGCATCAAAAGTTCAGCACTCAGTTGGTTTAAGTCCTTCCTGAGCAACGGGTTCTATAAAGTAAAGATAAACAACAAAGAATCTCATCCAGTCCTCTCAGACCAGGGAGTCCCTCAAGGTTCCTCACTCTCACCCACGCTCTTCAATATTTACCTTCTCCCGCTCTGCCTCTTACTCTCAAACCTTAAGCTTATTCACTACCTCTACGCAGACGATATACAAATCCTGATTCCGATCACAGAGTCCCTTCAAAAAACTATTACCTACTGGAATGATTGCCTTCAGCCAATCAAGGACCTACTCGCTAGCCTCAACCTAGTTCTTAATTCCAACAAAACAGAGATGCTCATCATCTCCCATGATGACAAGTTCTCCCGTATCAACCAATCAAGCTCTTCTCAACCCACAAGCTTAAACATTAATCTCACACCTGACGTCAGAGATCTAGGAGCCTGGCTTGACAACCAACTAAACCTAAAAAAATTCATAAACAACACCACAAAGGATTGCTTTTACAAATTGCAAGTCCTCAAAAAGCTAAAATCACTTCTTCACTTTAATGACTTCCGCCTAGTGCTACAATCCATCATCCTAGCGAAGATCGACTATTGCAACTCCCTTCTACTCGGACTCCCTACTAGCACCATTAAACCTTTACAGATGGTTCAGAACGCTGCCGCCAGAATCCTCACAAACACCAACAAAAGACAACACATCACTCCCATCCTCCGTAACTTACACTGGCTGCCAGTCAAATACAGGATCCTCTTTAAAGTTCTCACAATTATTCACAAAGCAGCACACAACCTCTCTCCTATAATGTTAAGCACACAACTCCGACCACATACTTCGTCCAGACCCATCAGAAGTGTATACAAAGGCACACTGTATGCCCCGCCAGCCAAAACATCACTAAGGAAGCGCACACTGTCTACAGCAGGCCCTCATCAATGGAATGCGCTCCCCCCTGATCTACGACTAGAACCAAGCCATTCGGAGTTAAAAAAAAAGCTAAAAACCTGGCTCTTCATCCAAGCATACCCTAACACTTAAAGCGGCCTTGATGCTAGGACAGACTTAATCAATTCTCGATCTATTCGGACTTCTAAAGTTGCTTCACTTGCTCAGCTTTGCGGCCCCCGGGCCGATTTTCACTCAATTCTCACTCAACGCACACTCTCACACGCCAGAAGACAAGGTTACAAGGCTACATCACTCACGACAGAAGACATGGTCACCTCACCTATTTCATACACTATTCCCGTTCCCACATTACGATTTATCCTTTCACCCATTTCATTTTCATTTAGGCAGTCTCCAGGACCTGTTCATATGGTAGTATATTCAGTGTGAGTTTATTTTTACAAGTTCTTTTACCCATCGGTTTTATGTTTCGTAGTCAATCTCTTGCTATTTGCTATTTGCTCCATGTTCTCTCACTTGTTTTATGTACCATATTTATTCATTCATTTGTTAATATGTACCTTTTCAACTGTTTTTTGTTAATATGCCACCTTTTTCAATTGTTTTTTTTACTACCTTTGGCTATTGTACAGTTGTATAACAGTGACGACAGGTTGAAAGACTGCTCGTTATTTTGGATTTGATATATATTGAACGCTTTTCACTTCATTGCCGGCATCACATAGCATCGCTATGTGAATTAGAGAAAACCCATTTGTTTTGGTGTGAAATCATCAACGCTGATTATCAATGCAATATCTTCTACTGACTATTTCAAGTCCTGGTTGAATGAAATTTGCCCCTGAGGCAGCTCTGTGCAAGGGAGCGAAACTTGGCCAGAGTCGGGCGTTTTAATAAAGGGCTTGTTTTTATCTGATTCCTATTGTCGTCACTGTTACACAGCTCACTGGATCGGCTACCGCTTTGTTTTTTGGGTCCGTCCCTATTGTACAGTTGTATGCACAACCTCTGGCTAATTTACAGTTTTATGTAAACTGGAGTGATTTGTAATTCTTACAAGAACCTCGGTATAAAAAAAAAATTCATAAATAAATAAATAAATACACAGCGAGCCATTGCCAGGAGATGTCTCGCTCACCACACAACCCATTTGTCCTCGCACTGGGTCCCTGCATACCAAGACCAACACATTTCTGATTCTTGAGAAAGCTATCCATCCCATAGTGCTGGGTATCCCATGGTTGCAAGACCATTCTCCAAAGTTCAACTGGTCATCAATGGAATTATCACAATGGGGCCCGACCTGCCATGACAGATGCTTGAAAAAGTTAACCCCATTGCCATGCATGGCCACTACTACTGCTCTCCCTGGTCTACCGCTGATGTGCTTCTACCACACAGACCATTTGACTGTACCATTAACCAGAAGCCAGACACAGAGCCACCCAGAGGAAGAGTTTATCCACTCTCTTTATCACAGACCGAGGCCATGTCAGCCTACATTCAAGAAAATCTACAGAAAGGATTCATTAGTCCATCTAAGTTGCCAGCAGTGGCCGGATTCTTTTATGTCGACAAGAAGGTTGGATCCCTTCGCCCTTGCATTGACTATAGAGGTCTGAATGAAATTACCATCAAGGATCGATATCCTTTACCATTAATTTCAGAGTTGTTTGATCGGCTCCAATGCTCAAAGATCTTCACAAAGTTAGATTTAAAGGGCGCTCACAACCTTGTCCACATTCGTCAAGGGGATGAATGGAAAACGACCTTTAATACTTGCGATGGCCACTTCGAGTATTTAGTGATGCCATTTGGCCTGTGCAACACCCCAGCTGTTTTTCAAAATATGATGAATGACATCTTGCGAGACTTGTATACCAGTGTGTGGTCATATACTTGGACGACATCCTCATCTTTTTCCAGAGGTGTCCAGAGCCATCAAGCAGATGTCATCAAAGTCTTGCAGAGGCTGCAGGATAATCATCTATACGCCAAGCTTGAGAAGTGTGCATTCCACCAGGTGTCTGTTCCCTCCTTAGGAAACATTGTGTCCAACAAAGGCTTCCAAATGGATCCCCAGAAGTCAAAATGCATACAAGATTGGCCTCAGCCTACCGGTATTAAAGCTCTCCGTCGCTTCCTGGGCTTCACTTATTATTATCGCACATTCAGCAAGAATTACGCAACCTTAACAGCGCCACTTTTGCCATGACTAAAAAAGGAACCAACCCATCACAGTGGTCTCCAGATACCATCTCTGCTTTCAAGCTCTCAAGGAGGCATCCCTCAAGAAACCTTGTTTACTAGGGATGTGGTGGCAATGGTTGGCGACCATATACAATTTGGAATGGAGTGGATCCAGTGGCAGAAGCAGGATGAGAGTTCAGGGCGAACTCGGCCCAGGATAAAAATTCTGCCCAATCACTCTGCCTAGTGTTGACATAGGCACGAATAAACTGTTTGAGAGTCTGATTCATTCTCTCTGTTTGCCCATGTGATTAGGGGTGATACACTGATGTTAGGTCTAATGCAATGTCAACTTTATGACACAGCGCCCTCCAGAACTTGGCTGTGAATTGAACACCTCTGTTGGAAACAATGTGCTTAGGCATCCCGTGCAGGTGGAATATATGCCGTATGAACAGATTGGCAAGTTCTGGGGCAGATGGTAGTCTGGGTAAAGCCACAAAATGTGCCATTTTTGAGAAGCAGTCCACTGTGACCCATATAGTATTGTTCCCGCTTGAAGGTGGCAAATCCACAACGAAATCGGTCGTGATGTGCGTCCATGGTTCGTCTGGAATTAGTAATGGCTGTAGGAGACCCAAAGGGCTACCGGCCTGAGGATTTTGTCTGGTGCAGGTAGCGCAGGATTCAATGTACGCTTGGACGTACTTTTTCATAGATGGCCACCAATAAAAGCATTGAAGGGTGGCAAGCATACGGGCCTCTCCAGGATGACCGGCTTACTGGGAGTCATGGGCCCAGTTCAGACGTTTCTTCCGAAGATTTTGAGGAACCACTGTTTTACCCTCTGGAACAGAATGGGTAGCAGCCAGAACTGTCTTCTCTGGGTTGATAATGTAATGGGGTACATCAGGGACATCTTCAGGTATAAAGGAGAGTAAGAGGGTGTCTGCCCGGACGTTTTTATTACCAGAACGGTATTTGAGCAAGAAATCAAATCGGTTGAAGAATAATGACCATCGAGCTTGGTGATGGTTGAGTCTCTGTGCATGACGTAAATATTCCAGGCTCTTGTGATCAGTGAAAACTGTTATCTGGTGTTGAGCACCTTCTAGCCAGGGACGCCATTCCTTGAATGCAAACTTGATAACGAGCAACTCTTTGTCGCTGATACCATGATTTCTCTCGGCTGGCGAAAAGCGTCTTGAGAAAAATACATATCACTGTGCTGGCTAAGCACAGCCCCTACGCCAACATCAGAAGCGTTGACCTCGATGATGAATGGCCGATGAGGGTCAGGATGATGTAAACAATAGAGATGTGAATCGGAACTGGAATCGGTTCGGTTCCGGTTCCGATTCAAATTGTGCATTTTTTTTTCGTCCGGCCCAATTGTTTTTTTTTTATCTGCTGCGCCCGATCCGATAAACAAAAAACCCACCCCGACCCTTTAAAACCACTCCCTTAGCCTCCACCACCCTCCCGACGCCCCCAAAAACATTTTAAAATTACCTGGTGGTCCAGCGGGGGTCCCGGGAGCGTTCTCTCATGCTCGGGCTGTCGGCCAATAAACAAAAAACCCACCCCGACCCTTTAAAACTGCTCCCTTAGCCTCCACCACCCTTCCGACCCCCCCCCCCAAAAAAAACATTTTAAAATTACCTGGTGGTCCAGTGGGCCCCGGGAATGATCTCCCACTCTCGGGCCGTTGGCTGCCACTAATAAAAATGGCACCGATGGCCCTTTGCCCTTACCATGTGACAGGGTAACCGTGCCACTGGCCGGCCCCTGTCACATGGTAGGAGCACTGGACGGCCGGCGCCATTTTTAAAGATGGTGCCAGCCGTCCACTGGATGGCCCTTGCCATTTTTAAAGATGGTGCTGGCCATCCAGTGCTCTTACCATGTCACAAGGGCCGGCCAATGGCATGGTTACCCTGTCACATGGTAAGGGCAAAGGGCCATCGGCGCCATTTTTATTAGTGGCAGCCGATGGCCCAAGAGTGGGAGATCGCTCCCGGGGCTCACTGGACCACCAGGTAATTTTAAAACATTTTTGGGGGGGTCGGGAGGGTGGTAGAGGCTAAGGGAGCGGTTTTAAAGGGTCGGGGTGGGTTTTTTGTTTATCGGCCGACAGCCCGAGCAAGAGAGAATGCTCCCGGGACCCCCGCTGGAGCACCAGGTAATTTTTAAACTTTTTTGGGGGGGGGGGGTCGGAAGGGTGGTGGAGGCTAAGGGAGTGGTTTTAAAGGGTCGGGGTGGGTTTTTTGTTTATCGGATCGAGCGCAGCAGATAAAAAAAAAACAATTGGGCCGGACGAAAAAAAAATGCACAATTTGAATCGGAACCGGAACCGAACCGATTCCGGTTCCGATTCACATCTCTATTGTTTACATCATCCTGACCCTCATCGGCCATTCACCATCGAGGTCAACGCTTCTGATGTTGGCGTAGGGACTGTGCTTAGCCAGCACAGTGATATGTATTTTTCTCAAGACGCTTTTCGCCAGCCGAGAGAAATCATGGTATCAGCGACAAAGAGTTGCTCGCTATCAAGTTTGCATTCAAGGAATGGCGTCCCTGGCTAGAAGGTGCTCAACACCAGATAACAGTTTTCACTGATCACAAGAGCCTGGAATATTTACGTCATGCACAGAGACTCAACCATCACCAAGCTCGATGGTCATTATTCTTCAACCGATTTGATTTCTTGCTCAAATACCGTCCTGGTAATAAAAACGTCCGGGCAGACACCCTCTTACTCTCCTTTATACCTGAAGATGTCCCTGATGTACCCCATTACATTATCAACCCAGAGAAGACAGTTCTGGCTGCTACCCATTCTGTTCCAGAGGGTAAAACAGTGGTTCCTCAAAATCTTCGGAAGAAACGTCTGAACTGGGCCCATGACTCCCAGTAAGCCGGTCATCCTGGAGAGGCCCGTATGCTTGCCACCCTTCAATGCTTTTATTGGTGGCCATCTATGAAAAAGTACATCCAAGAGTACATTGAATCCTGCGCTACCTGCACCAGACAAAATCCTCAGGCCGGTAGCCCTTTGGGTCTCCTACAGCCATTACTAATTCCAGACGAACCATGGACGCACATCACGACCGATTTCGTTGTGGATTTGCCACCTTCAAGCGGGAACAATACTATATGGGTCACAGTGGACTGCTTCTCAAAAATGGCACATTTTGTGGCTTTACCCAGACTACCATCTGCCCCAGAACTTGCCAATCTGTTCATACGGCATATATTCCGCCTGCACGGGATGCCTAAGCACATTGTTTCCAACAGAGGTGTTCAATTCACAGCCAAGTTCTGGAGGGCGCTGTGTCATAAAGTTGACATTGCATTAGACCTAACATCAGTGTATCACCCCTAATCACATGGGCAAACAGAGAGAATGAATCGGACTCTCAAACAGTTTATTCGTGCCTATGCCAACACTAGGCAGAGTGATTGGGCAGAATTTTTACCCTGGGCCGAGTTCGCCCTGAACTCTCATCCTGCTTCTGCCACTGGATCCACTCCATTCCAAATTGTATATGGTCGCCAACCATTGCCACCAATTCCAATACCTTTGTCAGGTACATCACCAGCGGCTCAGGCTACAGCTGAAAAGATTCACCAGCTCTGGACTCAAACTAAGGACCTTCTGCACAAAGCAGGACAATGGGCCAAAAAGCAATATGATGCTCATCAGAGAGCAGCACCTCAGTTTGAGCCAGGAGACAAGGTATGGCTCAGTACCAAGTACCTCCGCCTCAAGCTGCTTTAAGTCAGATTTGCTCCACACTACATTGGACCCTTCTCTGTCCTTCTCCGCCTAGGTCCTTTGAACTACAGCCTGAAGTTACCATCATCTATGAAAATACACAATGCTTTCCATGTTTCATTGCTGAAGCCTCTCAGAAGTCTCTCGCAAGACTCCAGATCCACAGCCCTTGAATGCTGAAGAGGACATCACATACAAAGTAGATGACATCTTGGACATACGTAAGAGAGGAAAGCATTGGGAATACCTAATTTCATGGGAAGGATACGGCCCTGAAGAAAACAGCTGGGAACCTGCTGTAAACATCCTGGACAAAGACATGTTACATCATTACCATCTAACTCACCCAAGGAAGCCGAAACCCCTGGGAGGGGCCCTAAGAAGGGGGGTACTGTTGTGCCCATCGGTCACAGATAGCTGCGACCTTTGCTGCTCACCTCAGTTTGCCCAGTAGCTCCAATTCTGGCTAAGATGGTCACCTCTGCCTCTGCACGCTGACCTCCCTGGAGTTCCCGGGATGGCTTGGGCGATCCCAGTCACCATCTTGAATCTGGGGTGACCTAGGGCATGCGTGTGCCTGCCTCCTTCTTGTGCACATCATGGCAGGAACCGCGGGAGTGTCCCCTCCGCATGACATCACTGCCTACATGTATTTAAACCTACCGAACTTTCCTACCTACGAGTTAGCAAGGATTCCATCTTGCTCAATTCCTTCCTCTGAGACGTTTTCCTCGCTGTTCCTGCATTCCAGACTGAGTGACTCAGGTACCCGCTCCTCAGGGGCCTTGATGCACACTAGAGATGTGAATCGTGTGCCCGATTGTTTTAACGATCAGGTTCGGATAGCGGGAGAAAAAAATCGGATCGTTAGAGATGTGAATTGGAATCGGTTCCGATTCCAATTCGCATCGTTAATTTTTTAGTGAGGCCTGAGCAGATAAAAAAAACCCCACCCCGACCCTTTACAAATGACCCCTTTGCTCTCCCACCCTCCCGAACCCCCCCAAAATGTTAAATTACCTGGTGGTCCAGTGTGTGTGTGTGTGTGTGGGGGGGGGGGGGTCCAGGCGCGATCTCCCGCTCTCGGGCCATTGGCGCCATTTTGGCTACCACTGATAAAAATGGCGCCGATGGCCCGATAAAAAAAACCCCACCCCGACCCTTTACAAATTACCCCTTTGCTTCTCCCACCCTCCCGACCCCCCCAAAAACCTTTTACATGTACCTGGTGGTCTAGCCATCCCTTCAATCATACCCTCGGTGCCAGACTGGTTTTAGAATGGCACCGATCGCCTTTGCCCTCACTATGTCACAGGGAGTGACGGTCACTCCCTGTGACATAGTGAGGGCAAAGGCGATCGACTGCCAGTATGGCGCCGATCGCCTTTGCCCTCACTTTGTCACAGGGAGCGACAGGAGCGATTTGGCGCTGATCGCCTTTGCCCTCACTTTGTCACAGGTCGCTCCCTGTGACATAGTGAGGGCAAAGGCGATCAGCGCCATTTTGAAACCAGTCCAGCACCGGCACCGGCACCGAGGGTATGATTGAAGGGATGGCAGTTTACTTTATTCAGAGTGGTCGAGGTCATATAAACATTTGGCATAGGTAATCCTGAGGTGGTGTTCTCAGAAGGTGACATCAGGGAGTACGGAGGTAAATAGGGATCTTCTTGGGCCTTCTGGGATCCACTGGGGACTTCTGGGGTCTTCAGTGGTCCTCTGAGGTTTTATATGGTCAACAATGATCTACTATAGTCCTCTGGGTGCTAGATATGTTTCTGGACCGGTACAGGAGCACACCAGTTTTCTGGGGTCCACTAGGTCCACTGGGTGCTAGGTATCTATCTAAGCCTGTATAAGAACATGCCGATACAGGGGTTCACCAAGAGGACCACTTCTTTTCTGCTGGGGTCTTCTGAATTCTTCTGGATTCTGGCTTTAGTTCAGAGGAAGCACAGGAGTCAGCATAGGGGTCTTCTAGGAGCTGGCTTCTTTTCAGTGTCAACTCTTGAGTCCTCTGTGCTCTGAATGATTTCAGTCGGGGCTCCAAATTTGATATTTAGATACTGGAGCTAGCAAAGAAGTCAGTACAAAATCCAACACAGGAACCAGCACAGTAATTGGCACAGCACGAGAGCTTATACATGCTCCAGTTCCTGTACCTACACATGTGCAAGGCCTATGTTCCAGCAGTGTTTGCCAGAAAACAACATAGAGGTATGTGGCAGCTGGCAGTAATTGCTAATGAGGCTGTGTGAGTCCTTCATCCCCAAACTTTAGCTATAGCTGCCCACAGAAACCACTTCACTGACAGGCATATATCACACCTACTTAGTGTGCCATTCTGGCATAGGCTCCTGAAGGGCTTAGGTGGCACAAAATGCATGTCTGGCAAGATGGCAATACCTAAAAGCCATCAGCTATCCTGGCAAACTGTTGCATCCATTGGTCGCAGACGGCTGCGACCGCTCTGCCTTACCTCTTTTTCTCCCCTTTCTCTCTCTTTGGGCAAGATGGCTGTCTCCGGTGCCGAGTGCCGAGGGCCTCGGCGTTTCCAGACTAGCATGGGCGTCCCCATCCGCCATGCTCACTCCCGTGGCCTCCTAAGGTACGAGCGCGCACATCTCCGATGCTCAAATACACATCGTGGTGGGAACCTCGGGGGCTGCTCCACCGCATGACGTCAATACCTCCGGGTATATCTAGCCTCCACTTCCACTACCAATTTGAGTTAGCAAAGACTTTGCTTCGCTACTCTGCCTGCTCTAAGCTGTACTCTTAGACACAACTTTCATGCTAAGGGCTTTGCTCCAGCAGAAGCTCTAGACACCCGCTCCTCGGGGTCTCTTGCTTCCAAGTTCCCTTCACTAACCAAGACAACCACTCCTCGGGGATCTTTTCTCTCTATTCATTTTCAGGATATTGGACCATTGGGTACTCGCTCCTCGAGTGCCTATCTACTTCATATCCATTACCACGGACCTTCGGTCCCACCATTCTACCATCTGGAAGATGCCTTCACTCTGTGAGTACCTCTACGATCCGGTGCTCCAACTCCACCCACCAGCCACAGCGTTACCTGCACTGTGGGCTCCTGCCTATTATGAACATCTGGGTGAGACTACACTTTTGAGTCTGTTGAGCATATTGGCACTTCGTGGATCAGTGCCTTACCTTCCTGCTTCACCATCTATTTACAGCAGTACAATAAAGATTCTATCCATTCTGTGTCTGCTATCTGTGTCAGCCTATTGCAGTGGTTCCCCACGGGACTCCTCCCCATGGGCGGAGTCATCTCCATTGCGATCAAGGGTCCACAATGCCTCAAACACAACACAAACACATGACATCTATGGGAGCAGTAGGTCTATACATTTAGTACTCTGTGGTGCTTACTATGGAGGCAGCTTGTAGGCTCATAACCACTTCAGCTGACCAGATTTGGTCAACCCAGAATGCACTACATAGAAGACCTCATGGACTGTGTAGGACCAGAGCAGGCCTGCTCACAATGAACAGTAGATGTCTGTAACTTACCACTTACTGCAGAGCCTAGAGTCTAGCAATTGTTCAGCATTCTACAGATGTCGTCACACGCATGTGCATCTGCAACGGCATGCAAGCATGAAAGCATGGAAATGTGTGCAGTGATTTAGGTAACGTAACTATATGCAAAGTGTTTTAGGCAGGAGTGCTCAGCCAATGTGCTTTAATAAGCCTCACAGATCACAGATGCAGTGTTACAGATAGTAGGTATAGGTTAAAGGTGAAGAACGTGCATATGTTCAGGGTACATACAAATGTGCATACTGCTGCATCACATGACTATTTGTGATGCATAACACATTATGACCTCACAGCAACCTGTCATCTCCAAATCAGAGTGAGGCTATGTGTGACAGGGCAGTTTCAGGCAGGATGTTCACATGTACATAAACCCTTGGCCCGTATGATGTGAACGTTTGCTGAGGATAGATGTGGATGCGGTAAGAGTGGTTATAAACTATACTGTCATGGCAACATGTCAGAGGTCAGAGGAAATTACAGTTGAAGGCAGGACAGTATCAGATTCCCAATCCTGCCTTCACTGAGCTTGACGTGCATCCTTCCATTGTGTCCCCAAGAAGGCAATGCCACCTACATGATATCACGACAGGCAAGGCCCTCACCTTTTCCATATAAATTGTTCTAAATTGCCTAGCTTGTTGTATTAGGGTGCATGGGTGTAGGGGTGCATGCTACGACAAACTATAATGCAATCTTTGAAGGAAGTGTGTACATACTCAAACATGCACCAGGTAGCACAGGCTTGCTTTCAGCAAGCCTGTAATGGAAGGTGTGATTCAAAACCAGTGTGATGTGTACAATATTGTGGCACCTAGCTCCAATTTGGCAGGCACC
The DNA here is from genome assembly GCF_901001135.1 of Rhinatrema bivittatum. Classification (NCBI taxonomy): domain Eukaryota; kingdom Metazoa; phylum Chordata; class Amphibia; order Gymnophiona; family Rhinatrematidae; genus Rhinatrema; species Rhinatrema bivittatum. The sequence continues at coordinate 231,183,962 of NC_042616.1, read as the reverse complement.
TAAATCCTGTCCTGAATATGAAGTATGTACATGCTGCCTTTTCATCACATTACCCTAAATGTAATGGAAGCAAAACCAAGACTCTCTATATCTGCAGGCATGGCAGTAAGACGAAGACTAAATGTACATATGCTGCAAATCGGTATGCAGTTATAAATCATAGTGTAGACTGGTGCTTAAACTGCAGAGGTACTGGTGTGCATCAGTCTGGGAATGCCCATGTGACTGTAAGCACACCCATTACAAAGCTATTACTTCACCAGCATACCTTTAAGCACTTCCAAATGAGGGTGTAATATTTTAAATCTGTCAGTCAAACATTTAACTCTCTCCCTGTTACTTTCCTATGCGCATTTCATCTTCACTGCTATTTGAGATTTAAAGTATTTGTCTAGGTGTAGCTCTCCAAGGTCGGGGACCATGCGGAGCACCAGCACACTTTAGGCAATATGGCATCCACATGTAAGAGGGAGAATGCAGTCTGCTGGTGAGGGCTCGCAGGTCATATCATGCTAGGTAGGCCACTAAGTGTAATGCCCACATGCCTCTTTTAATATCACTGTCAGCTACAACACATGGTGGCAGCGACACGTCTTTCATGTAATGTTTACTTTCACTGTTATCTTTCAAGTACACTGTACTAGTGCATTTTGAAGACAAATCCTGAGTAGCCATTCACGTTTTATGCAACATGGTGATCTATACAGCCAAGCAGTGAGACAAAGAAAAGAGATAGCGAGGAGAGCAGTAGCTAACAGGCTTGAGGCGGGCCTCCCCTGCAAGGGGAAGTGGTAGGTGAGGCCGATCAGGCAAAGTGTGTTTCTTTTTTTTTTAATTGTATTTTTATTAATTTTCAGCATATAGAAGTAGGATATACAATATTACTATAAATAAATGAAAATGACATATCATAAACAAAATGTTTGTAACATTACATTCACAGAAATTAACACTAGATATTACATTTTCTACATAAGAAATACTATTTAGAGCTGGGGATCAAATGTTACAGGAGATTTAGTCAGAAACATAAAAAAGGAAATCGGCTTAACGTGTGAGACAATACATCTCATATCATATACATCTTCTGGCCTAGGGATTACTAGGAGTTAACATATAAAACACTCCTAAAATTAATCAAGGATTTGAGTTGTTCCAAAAGGAGGAACACAAAACATTCATTGGTGGATACACTTACAAGGGTATCTTAACATGAAGGAGAAAGCAAATGTTGCTTACCTGATGTAACAGGTGTTCTCACAGGACAGCAGGATGTTAGTCCTCACAAATGGGTGACATCGAGGATGGAGCCCACCACGGAAAACTTCTGTCAAAGTTTAAACAGAATTTTGACTGGCCCCTACTGGGCATGCCCAGCAAGGCACTGACCCTGCAGCCAGCAGGGGTCTCCCTTCAGTCTGATTTCAAAGCTACAGGCAGTGCCTAAAAAGTAAAAATAAAACGAACCCAACACCGCGGGGTGGCGGGCGGGTTTCGTGAGGACTAACATCCTGCTGTCCTGTGAGAACACCTGTTACATCAGGTAAGCAACATTTGCTTTCTCACAGGACAAGCAGGATGGTTGTCCTCACAAATGGGTGAGTACCGAGCTGAGGATGTCCCGACTTGCACCAAATGTACCCAACGGTGTGCAGCAGGCACAATAAGTGAGGAGAAATTTGGGAAAGGGCATCCGCACCCAACCGGGTAGGTGGAAGGGTGTTGGTACATCAGGTTGGAAAAAGGTTACGCAAGACAGACTGGCCGAAGATGGAGTCCTGTCTTCCAGCCTTGTCCAAACAATAATGGGCTGCAAAGGTATGGAGAGAACTCCAGGTTGCAGCTTTGCAGATGTCAGGAAGCGGCACCGATCGAAGGTGTGCCACTGACGTCGCCATGGCCCTCACAGAGTGTGCTTTAACACGGTCTTGAAAAGGAATGCCAGCTTGCTCATAGCAAAAAGAAATGCAGTCCGCCAACCAGGAAGAAAGAGCCTGCTTACCCACAGGTTGTCCCAACTTATTAGGATGGAAAGAGATGAATAATTGAGTGCTCTTCCTATGGGAAACTGTACAGTCTAGGTAAAAAGCTAGAGCTCGTTTACAGTCTAGGGTATGCAGGGTCTGCTCTCCAGAGTTGGAGTGGGGCCTGGGAAAAAAGATAGGTAGTATGATGGATTGATTGATATGAAACTCAGAAACTACCTTAGGTAAAAATTTAGGGTGAGTGCGGAGTACCGCGCGGTCCTGCAGGAGCTTAGTGTAAGGCGGATAGGTAACTAGGGCCTGTAATTCACTAACCCTGCGAGCTGAAGTAATAGCCAAAAGGAATAACACTTTCCAAGTGAGATATTTAAAGTCACAGGAGTGCAGAGGGTCGAAAGGAGGTTTCATAAGACGACCAAGAACCAGATTAAGGTCCCAGGATGGGGCCGGAGGACGCAAGGGCGGCTTTAGATGGAGCAAGCCCTTAAGAAAGCGTGTTACTAGGGGTTGTACTGAAATAGGATTACCCCCAATACCCTTATGGAAGGCGGCTACCGCACTGACATGCATTCTGATAGAAGAGGTTTTAAGACCTGATTCAGAGAGGTGCCATAAATAGTCCAAGAATTTGGAGATTGGACAGGAAAGGGGATCAAGGGACTGAGAAGTGCACCATGATGTGTACCTTTTCCATTTGTATGAGTAAGACTTTCTTGTGGAAGGCTTTCGTGAAGCTATCAGGACGCGAGAAACGGAATCTGAAAGGTTAAATGGTTGAAGGACTAACCTTTCAACATCCATGCCGTCAGGGACAAGGCTTGGAGGTTGGGATGGAGGAGGCATCCGTCGTTTTGAGTGAGCAGATGCGGGTCCTTTCCCAGAGGAATGTGCCTGCGGATGGAGAGATCCTGGAGTATTGGAAACCATACTTGGCGTGGCCAGTAAGGTGCTATCAGGATCATGGTTCCCCCGTCCTGGCGTAGCTTCACGAGAGTCCTTGACACAAGAGGAAGTGGAGGGAATGCATAGAGCAGACCGGTTGTCCACTTGAGGGAGAATGCATCCCTCGGCCGAGAGTGCTGGCTCCGAATGAGAGAGCAGTAATCGTCCACTTTGTGGTTCTGAGGGGACGCAAAGAGGTCTATGCGGGGAGAACCCCACTTGTGAAACAGAGAGGTCGCTACCAGAGGATCGAGTGACCACTCGTGCGGTTGGAAGACACGGCTCAGCTGGTCTGCCAATACATTGTCTACTCCCGGCAGGTAAGTGGCCCTGAGGTACATGGAGTAGGAGAGGGCTTCCGCCCAGATCTGCGCAGCTTCCTGACACAGAAGGAAGGAGCCGGTGCCTCCCTGCTTGTTTATGTACCACATGGCCACTTGGTTGTCCGTCTGGATTAAGATTATCTGATGAAAGAGATGATCTTTGAAAGTGCGGAGCGCATAGCGGATTGCTCGAAGTTCCAGGAAATTGATCTGGTGTTCGGCTTCCTCTTTGGACCATAACCCTTGGGTTTGAAAGTCGTCCACATGGGCTCCCCAACCGATGTGAGAAGCGTCGGTGGTTAGGATTACTTGCGGATCCGGTGGAAGAAAGGGTAAGCCCTGAAGGAGGTTGACCTGAGTCGTCCACCAGGTTAAGGATAGGCGCAGCGCTTGTGTGACTGTGACTATGGAGGACAGAGGCTGAAAAGCTTGAATCCATTGGTGTCGTAGAGTCCATTGTGTTACTCTCATGGCTAGTCGGGTTATGGGAGTGACTTGAACCGAGGATGCCATGTGCCCTAGGAGAATGAGGAACTGGCGAGCCGTGGCAGTGTTCTGAGACTGGAGCTGGCGAGCCAGGGACATTAGGGTGTGGACCCTCTGAAGAGGAAGGTAAGCCTTTGCCTGTAAGGTGTCCAAGTCTGCCCCAATGAAGGATAAGGTTTGAGAGGGGACTAAGCAAGATTTCTCGTAATTGACGAGAAACCCTAAGGAAAGGAGTGTTTGAATTGTCAATTGTAGGGAGGATTGAGCTATCTGTTGGGTGGAGGCCCTGATTAGCCAATCATCCAGGTATGGGTAGACGTGGACACCTTCCTTCCTGAGGAATGCTGCTACCACTACGAGACATTTGGTAAAGACTCGTGGGGCAGAAGCTAGACCGAAAGGGAGGACACGGTATTGATAATGGTCGTGGCCAACTAGAAACCGCAGATATTTGCGATGGGATTGTGTGATCGCAATGTGGGTATAAGCGTCCTTGAGGTCGAGAGAGCACAGCCAATCCCCTCTTTGTAGCAGAGGGAGCAGCGCGCCTAGGGTTACCATTTTGAACTTCTCTTTTTGAAGGTATTTGTTGAGGGCTCGAAGGTCCAAAATGGGACATAGTCCCCCCGATTTCTTTGGTATTAGGAAATATCTGGAATAGAATCCCTTGCCTCGTTGAGAGGGAGGAACAGGTTCTATAGCATTTGATTGCAGAAGAAGGGATACTTCCTGTTGTAATTGAGCCAAATGGGTGGATAGACTCCACGCTTGAAGAGGTGGGGAGTCTGCCGGAAGAGTTATGAAGTTGAGGTGGTAACCCTGTGCGATAATTGTTAGCACCCACTGATCTGAGGTGATCTGCAACCAAGGTTGTAGAAAATGGTACAGTCGACCTCCTACAGGGATGTCCGGAAGAGGGGTTTGGCATGTGTTCCCTACAGGGGAGTCAAAGGCCAGCCGCAGGCCCAGGAGGAGGGGCTACAGTAGGCCTTTGTTTCCTAGGCTGACGCGGCTGAGGCCTAGTAGAGGATCGAGCTGGACGAGGCCTGGCCGATGGAGGGTAATAACGGCGTGGTCGAAAGAATGACTTCTTAGAGTCTTTCTTTTGCGGTTGCTTGGAGGTCAGCTCAGGTGGGACAGATGAGAGTTGTTTCAACGTCTCATGGTGGTCTTTCAACTCCGCCACAATCTGCTGAATTTGCTCTCCAAACAAATTATCTCCTAAGCAGGGTAAATCAGCAAGACGATCCTGAACCTCTGGGCGAAGGTTGGATGATTTTAACCAAGCCCAACGTCTGGCTGAGATGGCTGTGGCTGAAACTTTTGTGGAAGCATCGAATATGTCGTAGGCAGTCCTAATCTCGTGCTTCCCTGCCTCAAATCCCTTGTGAAGAAGGGCTTGAAGCTGCGGTTGGTATTGGTCTGGTAACGTGTCAGCATAGTCTTGCATCTGCTTAAGGATGGCTCTGTTGTACTGAGTCATATAAAGTTGATATGAAGCTATGCGTGAAATCAACATAGCTCCATGATAGACTTTCCGTCCAACACTATCTAGGAACTTGTTGTCCCTGGTAGGTGGGGTAGAAGAGTGTGGCTTAAGACGCTTGGCCTTCTTCTGCGCGGACTCAACCACAACAGAGCGATGATCCAGTTGAGGTTTTTGGAAACCTGGTGCTGACTGGACAAGGTAGGTGGAGTCAGCTTTTTTGTTAACTGGGGACACTGATGAAGGAGATTCCCAGTTTTTCTTGAGCAGATCCAAAAACACCTGGTGTATAGGGATGGAAGCGATGATTTTTGGAGCATCCAGAAATTGAAGGAGTTCCATCATCTGGTGTCTGTCATCAGCTTCAGATTGTAGTTGAAAAGGTACAACTTCTGACATCTCTTTCACGAAATTAATGAAAGATAGATCCTCAGGAGGAGATCTTTTTCTACTCTCTGTAGGAGATGGAGGCGAAGGCAAATCCGTGTCAGAAGATGTATCATCATCATCACCCCAGGTATCGTAGGGATCAAGTGGGGTTTGTAACCCTGATGGACCTGGCTGAGGCTCTAAAGGCATCGATGGAAACCGAGGTGGAATCGGTGCCGTAGGTGGAACCAGAAATGGCATCGATGGCTTCGGTGCTGTCGATGGAATCGGTGCCTGGCGTGGAATGGATGGAACCGAAGGATATATCGGTGGAGATATACCAGAAGGCACCGATGGAACCACCCCGGAAGGGGGAATCCGGAACGGTGTTTCTCCTGCCGATGAAAATCCAGTCGGAGACGGTGGTGTTGTCGATGGCACTGGAATCACCGATGGAAGGGCCGTCATTAGCGCCTCCATGCGGCTTAGTAGCGGTGCTAGCGCTTGTATCAACGGCTCGGTGGTCGGTTCCCTCCTCGGTGGCGAAGCCGGTGCCGGTGTCGGTGCCGGGGGCGGCACTGGAATCGGTGCCGGAGATGGTGCCGATGGAGGTTGCAATTTCTTCATCGCTTTCTCGATGGCCTCCTGGACCAGCCGGTCCAGTTCTGCCCGGAGACCAGGGGTAACCATACCCGGCTCGACGGGAGAGGGAGGCTGAGGCAGGGCCGGAGGGACCACCGTAACCGGTGGGATCACGGCCCCCGCACCCCGGGAGGGTGAGGGTTTCCTCGATGCCTGCGAACGAGACGTGGAGGGTGTCCGGTCTGTTCGCGGCTTCTTTGTCGGTGGCTCGGCTTGAGCAGAGGTCGATGGCTGTGGATCCTCGACAGGCCGAGATTTGTGCCGTCGATAGCGGTGCTTTTCCTTCCGATCCCCTCGCCCATCTGGGGAAGGGACGGGAGTCGACGGCCGAGAAGCGATCGATGGCGGACGGTCACCGGAGGGTTGACGATGATGGTACAACTTCGACGGTACCGGTTCCAATGAGGTCGATGCTATCGATGGCGTTGGGGTGGGTGCATGGAAGAGGAGCCCCATCTTCTCCATCCTGGCCTTGCGACCCTTGGGTGTCATTAAGGCACATTTGGTGCAAGTCAGGACATCATGCTCACTACCCAAACACATCACACAAACCCTGTGGGGGTCTGTGATGGACATAGTCCGGGTACAATCCGGACAACGGCGGAACCCCGTTGCCATGGCCTGAAGCCAAAATTTAGGCTGGGGATCGGTAAGTGCCAACAGGCCTCAAGGGCCAAATTCGACGGTAGTCGATGGAAAAAGGCAAAAAACTTACCGGGTTCCGTAAGATGACTAAAAATTTGTCGAAGGGAGACCCCTGAGGGGCAAATTTTCTTAGGAAATTAATTTCCAAATTCCTGTCAGGAACGTGGTTAGAGAGCTCCTTTCACCGCGTGGCAACTGCTGCGCGGAAAAAAGAAGACTGAAGGGAGACCCCTGCTGGCTGCAGGGTCAGTGCCTTGCTGGGCATGCCCAGTAGGGGCCAGTCAAAGTTCTGTTTAAACTTTGACAGAAGTTTTCCGTGGTGGGCTCCATCCTCGATGTCACCCATTTGTGAGGACAACCATCCTGCTTGTCCTGTGAGAAACCCAGTGCCATAATCTGAGATTTTAATACAAGAAATCCCTTCTCCTTTCCTGAGTAACTCTAGCAAAATCTGGGTATATACGAATCTCTTGACCATAAAAGTTACTATTAATATTCTTGAAGTATCTTCTCATAACTTCACTCATTTCTCTTTCAGAAATGAATGAAACTAGAAGGTTAGTATGGTCCAAAATTTCATCTTTGGAGTTTTCCAGAAATTGGGTTAAATTTTCTAAAATCTCAGGTCGATTACTGAAAGGTGTCTCTTTAACAGAGGCCGGGAGAAAATACATGTTATTATTACATGGAGTTTTTCCTTCTTCAAATTTTAAGATATCCAAGAAATATTTTTTTAAAGTAATATATGAATCCTCCCGCACCACTTTAGGGAAATTTAGGAACAGTAGATTCAGATGCCTTATATAGTTCTCCACATTTTCTAATCTATGTGATGTATATGTAAGATTTTTAATCATTTTACTTCTCACGCTTGAGTCACCACAACAGAAGACTCCAAAGTCTCTAGTTGACTTTTAACAGTAACATTTTGAGAGTCAATTTTAGCTTCCAAAGATTTCACCTTCTTTGTCAAATTTCCTAGCTTTAAGTGTTGCTCCTTTAAAGAACATCCAAATCCTGCCACCAGGTCCCAGAGCACTTCTAAAGTAACCACTGCAGGTTTTATTGGAAGCTGGATCAACTTACCCCCAAAACTTGGAGCAAGGGCACCTGCTTTTGCTGTGGTTTCCGCTAGTCTGGTCACTTCCCCGCTGATTGCTCCAACCTTCTCCATTGTGGTTGAGGTAATTGCTGAGGAAACTGATCCAAAAAGCCAAAAGCCTCTAAGGAGCCAGGAGAAATCAAAAGCAGCAGTGTTGTCCCTCCACTTTGGCCCCCTCCACCTCCGGTTGCAGCATCTGCAACATCAGCCTGCGCTGGGGTCAGGAATAAAAGGTCGGTGTTCCCCGGCGGTAACGGCGCTCGAAGATGTGGGGGGCTAAGGGTAACCTCCCCAGGTGGTTCTGGCGCTCCCTCACCAATAATCAAAGCGGGGCTGTGCTCCCCATCTTAAAAGTCATCCCAGGCGTGTATGATGTAATCAGATGCTGACCCGACGGGAAATCTGTGTTGGGGGGGGAAGATATGTACTTTCCCCTTTCTTTTGGAAGGTATCTCAAGGTAAAATCTGCAAAGAAGGAGAGCACATAGACACAGCACTCCTCACATCACCATCTTGCCCCCAAGTGTGTTTCTGTTGCATAGGAGGTGGATCCTTGGGCTGAGGTGGGGTTCACGCAACCCATAGGTGAGGGCCTACGGGTCCCCACCATCAGCAGGCAGAGTGGGCTGAAACTGGAGGCCACTAGAGCTTCATCTATACCAGCCCACGTTCCCCTCAGGTTGAGACTTCAGGTTCCGGGGCTGGCAGGACTTAGGCGGGCCTCAAGGTTGAGGAGGAGATGGTTCAGCCCAGAGGCAGCAGCCAGCAGGTGGCGTGGTCCTATCCTAGACAGGATGTGGAATAGGAACTCAAGCACCAAGGGACAAGAAGGAACTGAAGGTGCCTGAGCAAAAGAAGGCCAAAGCCTTAATAGTCCACGTCCAGAAGATAGGGACAGAGGCATCGCTGTCAAGGTTGAATGGAAGCTGGCAGCACTTGGAAGGCGTAGCAAGCAACGTGGAACTCTGGACTCAAGAAAGTCTGAGGCAAAATCGTTCGTAGCAATGGTCAAGGCATGGAGAAGGCAGGTGTGGTCAGACGTAGCAATGATCAAGGCATGGAGATGGCAAGTGTGGTCAGACGTAGCAATGATCAAGGCATGGAGAAGGCAGGCATGGTCGGTCAGACATAGCAATGGTTAAGGCACGGAGAAGGCAGGCATAGTCAAGCATAGCAGAGGTCAGGCTTGGAGGAGTCAGGCAAAGTCAGGCATAGCAGAGGTCAGGCTTGGAGAAGGCAGGTGAAGTCAGGCATAGCAGAGGTCAGACTTGGAGAAGGCAGGCGAAGTCAGGCATAGCAGAGGTCAGAACCAGGTAGTTGATCCAGTAGACAGACAAGACCAACATGAGGAACAGGAACCAGGAATCACAGGAACAAGACAAGCACAAGGCAACTATAACTCGGAAAATGGAACAGGAGACCAAGGTGACCTGTTGCAAAGGCAATGCTGAGGAATCGCTGCCTGAGCTTTTATATGATGAGGGAACTGACGTCAACATCCAGATCCGTGGCCAGGTTCCCGCTGTGGGCCCTTTAAAGGTTTCATTGGTGCACGTGTGCGTGCCCAGGAAGGGACGTGATGCCGCCGGCGGCGTCTCTCCGCAAACCTTGCAGAGAAGCCCAATGGATGGAGGCATCCTGGCTGGAGGTCCCGGGAAGCAGAGCAGGACCGGAGGAGCTGGTGGAAGTCCGAGGTTGAGACTGGTGGCCCACCGCCACCAGCGACGAGGAGCTGGAGCCTGAAGCTTGTGTAGAGAGGTGAGAGGGACGCAACACGGGGCTGCTGAGGGTGGCAAGCGTAACAGTACCTCCTCCTTTACACCCCTCTCCTGGAGGTCTGGGTTTGCCCGGATGGGCACAATGGAAACTTGAGAGGAGGGTCGTGTGCAAGATGTTGTGAGCAGGCTCCCATTAATTTTTCTCGGGCCCATAACCCTCCCAAGAAAGGAGGTATTCCCATCGGCGGCCTCTACAGCGGATGTCCAGCACTTTCCTGACTTTATACGTGTTATCAGTCTCTGCCACCAACTCAGGTGGGTCAGGGACCTTCTGGGTAGGCCAGGACAACACTACCGGCTTAAGCAATGAAACGTGAATGGTATTATGTATACCCAAGGAAGGAGGCAGTATACCCAAGGAGGAGGTGGTAAGTCACAGGTCCGATGTGTCAGGTAATCGGGAACGGGCCAATGAATCTTGGGAGCAAATCTCTGCGAAGGAATTCAGAGTCTAATATACTTGGTATTCAACCAGACTTTCTGGCCGGGAAGGAATTCAGGAGCTGCGCGGCGATGGCTGTCAGAGGTTTTCTCGGCCCGGGAAGCGGTCTGGCGCAGACAAAAGTTCATCTGTTCCCACAATGTTTTAAGGGTATCCGCAGTTACCTGTGCCGCAGGAGACAGCATGGAGAGGGGTATGGGTAGTGGTGGTCAAGGTTGTTTCCCACAGACTGTAGAGAATGGTGATGTTCCAGTAGCTGTGGTGATGTGACAGTTGTGCAAAAACTCTTCCCAGGATAAGAGGTCTGACCAGTTGTCTTGTTGGTCATTGATACAGGCCCGCAGGAATGCCTTCAGGGACTGGTTTATCCATTTAGCTTGCCCAATGGCTTGGGGGTGGTAGGCGGTCATGAGCCTGATGTTAATACCAAACTTTTGGCAAAGGGAGCGCCAATTGAGGACCTTGATCGGAAACAATATCCAATGGTGGGCCATGCAGTCTGAAAATATGATGAAAAAAGAAACGTGTTGGCTCTGATGCAGATGGTAAGCCCGGAAGAGGTACAAAATTGGCCATTTTTGAAAAACGGTCTATGGTAACCCAGATCACAGTATTACCCTTAGAAGGGGGCAGATCTACGACAAAATCCGTATATAAGTGAGTCCACGGTTCCTCGGGTGCTGGAAGTGTTTGTAAAAGTCCCCAAGGTCGCCCAACCGGGGCTTTTTGTTATGCACACACATTACAGGATTCGACGTATGCCTTAGTGTCAGAGACCAAAGTAGGCCACCAGAAAAACCTCTGGAGCAGTGCCATGGTTCGCACATGTCCAGGGTCGTCGGAAAATTTGGAATCATGTGCCCAATGAAGAACTCTTTCTTGGAGTTGTCGGGGCACCTCTGTTTTCCCAGTAGGAACTGGATGGGTAGCAGACAAGGAAATACAAGATGGGTCAATGATGTGAATTGGCTCTTCGGGGATGTCTTCAGGTTCAAAAGACCAGGATCAGGCATCTGGCCAGAGATTCTTATCCGCAGGGCAGTAGCGGAGCTCGAAATTGAACCTTGAGAAAAATAAGGCCCATCGAGCTTGACAGGCATTGAGGTACTGAGCGTGACTTAGATGTTCTAAGTTTTTGTGTTCTGTGAACACCATGAATGTATGCTGTGTGCCCTCGAGCCATGGGCACCACTCTTCAAGAGCCAATTTAATGGCGAGCAGTTCACGGTCCCCAATACTGTACTTTTGCTCTGCTGATGAAAATTTTCGAGAAAAGAATGAACATGGAGCTGTGGTACCCGAAGCAGTGCGCTGACTTAGAACAGCCCCAGACCCAATGGCGGAAGTGTCCACCTCAACTAAAAATGGGCGAATCGGGTCAGGGTGATGTAAACAGGATCTCTTTTCGAAGGCTTCTTTCAAACGATGAAAAGCAGTAACGGCCTCGGACAGCCAATTCCGTGTATTTTGGCCCTTCCAAGTTACTCCACACTGGCTGCTCCTCTGACGACCCGTCAGAGGAGCAGCCAGTGTGGAGTAACTTGGGATAAAGTGGCGATAATAATTAAGGAATCCCAAGAAGTGCTGGAGGGCTTTAAGTCCCACTGGTTGTGGCCAATCCCGTATTGCCCTCAATTTATCTGGGTCCATGGAAAAGCCTTGAGGAGAGATTATGTTGCCAAGGAACGGTAAACTGGACTTCTCGAACAAACACTTGTCCAGTTTTTCAACAAGTGATTTTCTCGTAGGCATTGTAGTACCATTCGTACATCGGCTCGGTGGGTGTCGAGGTTCTTTGAGAATATGAGGATATTGTCCAGATAGATCACGTCCTTGATATATAGCAGATCCCTAAAAATTAAATTCATCATCCGCTGGAATACAGTTGGTGCATTGGAAAGGCCAAAAGGCATCACCAAGTATTCAGAGTGGCCATCTCTTTTATTAAAGGCTGTTTTCCAGCTGTCATCAGGGCAGATTCTCACCAAGTTATATGCCCCACGTAAATCCAACTTCGTGAAGATGGTAGCACCTTGGAGATGATCAAATAGTTCAAAAATCAATGGCAAGGGATATTTGTCCTTACGGGTGATAGCATTTAGACGGCGGTAATTGATGCATGGCCTGAGTGATCCGTCTTTCTTGGTCACAAAGAAGAATCCCGCTCCGGCGGGTGACATGGATGGACAGATAAACCCTTTTGCCAGATTCTCCCGAATATATTCGGTCATAGCCTTTGTCTCAGGTAACGACAGAAAATAAGTGCGTCCACGAGGAGGTGTGGTTCCAGGAAGAAGGTTGATTGGACAGTCGAACTGACGAAGAGGCAGGAGGAGATCGGCCTTTTGTTTAGAAAATACATCCTCATAGGCGGTATATGGAGGAGGTATGCCAAAAGAGGTGGTTACCAGAGGAATCGTCGAAGATGTAGTTACCTTCTGAAGACAGGATTGGTGACAGGCCGGGCCCCACTCTACCAGCTGTAGTGAAGTCCAATTAAACTGGGGGGAATGTTTCTGAATCCAAGGAACTCCAAGCACAATGGGATGGACTGACTTATCCAACACCAGTAATTCAATTTCCTCAAGGTGAAAGGCCCCTGTACATAACTGGAGAGGTTCAGTGGTCAAAGAGATATTCCCAGGAAGTGGCTCTCCCTAGGTGATATACAAAGAAGGGTTAAGCGAATGGGTTTTAATACCCAAGAGTTGCACAAGATCTTTGAGGATAAAATTACCTCCTGCTCTGGAGTCTACCAGAGCAAGAACCGGAAAGGACTGGGAGTCACAAATTAGTGTGACTGGAACTGAGAGTTGGGGGGGCCAGAGAAGTTGCACCCAAGTTCATGGCCCCTACTGAACTTGGGCCCTGGAGTTTCTCAGATGGATGGGACAATTTTGTAGATGGTGGCCTGGGGCTCCACAATACAGACACAAGCTGGCCTGTCTTCCCCGGAGGCGGTCTTCTGGTGTCAGTCGCTCTCGACCCAATTGCATGGGTTCTTCCACCTTGACCACTCTGCTGTCATTAGATGCGGAGTTAGTAATGGGTGATGAGCGGGAGTAAACCTGCCCTGGCCTCTTGAACATCCGACTCGCCTGGTGGCGCTCTTGAAGACGGTGGTCAATTCGGCCTGTCAAATCTATAAGGTCCTCCAAGAAAGGAGGGAGCTCCAGAGCAGCCAGCTCATCTTTTAGCTGCAAGGAGAGACCTTCCAAGTAACTAGTTCAAAGGCAGTCCTCCTGCCAAGTGAGCTCAGTAGCCAAAGTCCGAAACTCTATTGTATAATCAAAAACACTTTGTTGTCCTTGATGAAGATGTAGTAGACTGGTGCTTGCAACACCATTCCGCCCTGGATCATCAAAGGTCCATTTGAATACAGCTACAAATTGAACCAGTTCTCTTAGCAAGAAGTCCGAGCGTTCCCACAGAGGTGAGGCCCAGGCCAGGGCCTTCCCTTCGAGGTAAGACAGGATAAACGTGACCTTGGTCAAGTCATCCTGGAAGACAGAAGGCTGCAGAGCAAATTGCATATAGCACTGGTTTATTAACCCTCTGCAGAGCTTGAACTCACCGTTTAAACAGGGAGGTGCGTGGTAAAGATGGAGGTGGCTGTGGAGGAGGAGAAGCCGAGTCATTGATGAAGGTGTCGACCCGGGTATGAAGACGATCCATGAAAGAGGCCAATGTCTCAAGGAACTGCTGTTGTTCTTGCACCTTGAAAGCCAGGCCTGGAATGGCCTGGAAGGCACACGGCTCCACTGAATCCATGACCTTTGCAACCTGTTGCATAGGAGGTAGATTCTTGGGCTGAGGTGGGGTTGATGCAACCCGTAGGTGAGGGCCTATGGGTCCCCACCATCAGCAGGCAGCGTGGGCTGAAACTGGAGGCTACTGGAGCTTCACCTATAGCAGCCCATGTTCCCCTCGGATTGAGTCTTCAGGTGCTGGGGCCGGCAGGACTTAGGCTGGCCTCAAGGTTGAGTATAGGTAGGAGATGGTTCAGCCCAGAGACAGCAGCCAGCATGTGGCGTGGTCCTATCCTAGATGGAATGTGGAACAGGAACTCAAGCACCAAGGGACAAGAAGGAACTGAAGGTACCTGAGCAAAAGATGGCCGAAGCCTTAATAGTCTGCGCCCATAGGGTAGGGACAGAGGCGTCGCTGTCAAGGTTGAATGGAAGCTGGCGGCACTTGGAAGGAGTAGCAAGCAATGTGGAACTCTGGACTCAAGAAAGTCTGAGGCGAAGTTGTTCGTAGCAATAGTCAAGGCACGGAGAAGGCAGGCATGGACAGATGTAGCAATGGTCAAGGCACGGAGAAGACAGGCATGGTCAGACATAGCAATGGTCAAAGAACGGAGAAGGCAGGCATGGTCAGACGTAGCAATGGTCAAGGCACGGAGAAGGCAGCATAGTTAGGCGTATCAGAGGTCAGGCTTGGAGAAGGCAGGTGAAGTCAGGCGTAGCAGAGGTCAGGCTTGGAGAAGGCAGGCAGTCAGGCTTAGCAGAGGTCAGAACCAGGTAGTCAATCCAGTAGACAGACGAGATGAACACAAGGAACAGGAACCAGGAATCTCAGGAACAAGACAAGCGCAGGGCAACTAGAACTCGGAAACCAGAACAGGAGACCAAGGCGACTTATTTATTTATTTATTTATTTATTTATTTATTTAAAGGATTTATATACCGGAGGTTTCTGTATAATATACATATCACCCCGGTTTACAAGGAACGGTAATTATCGCTTCATATAGCGGTTTACATTGAACATGTTAAAAAACTAAGTAACAAATACTTAAACATGAAATACTAAACGTGAAATACTTAAACATGAAAACAGAAAACTAATGCTTCATATAGCGATTTAAATTGAGAGGTTAAACGTAAGTGACAAATTAGAGTATCTTACTAAGCAGCTCATAAACATGCGAGATTAATAAATAGATAGCCTGGTGATATGTTTGTCAACATGAAAATATGTATATATGATTATATAAAGTATCCTAAAAATGGTAAAAATGGATGTACAATTCGAAAGTTTTATATCCTCGGTAAGTTATATGCTAGGGGCTTTGAACGTGCAAATAGACATGGTAAAGTCATTCTTCCATGTAAACAGCTGGATAAAGCATGCAGAAGTATGACTATGGGAAGGCTTGCCAACACATCTGTAGAAGACAGGTGACGGGCTCCGTGCATTACGTACTGAGTACAGGCTGCACTTCAGTATGGTTTATGGGGCAAATAGGGAGAGAAGGGAACAACTTGAAAGATGCCCTGGTGTGTTCTTACACTTGCACATGTGCTCGACGACTTAAATAGTCCTCTTGCTCACACACATGCTCAGTGGCTCACTCGTACGCTCTCCCTCATCACACACATGCTCTGGAAACCATAAGACGTCTGTTTGCATTATGCAGTGCAACAATGGAAAGAGAGAAACACATCATCGTTCCTGACAAACCATCAAGCAATAAAATCAAGAGATTATAAAACATCTTGATTCATTCAGAATACTAAAACCATACTAATAAAAAGAATATAATGTCAAAACAGCCAATGAATATCCAATAAAAACTCACATACATTTGCTCTAATATTTCCAAAACACCAATAAAATATTTCACAACAGCGGAAACATAAAATAACACCCCAAAATTTAAAGAAATAGGATTAAAACATCTCCATCTCTCCTTACCAGGGATTTTTAAATTTCAAATCACACAGAAATTGTTGTGTATTGGGGGGAGGGTGCTGCACAGACTTTATCATCTTACTCTCTTCCCCTCACACACATATTCTGTCACGTACACAGGTTCTCTCTCATACACTCACACAGGCTCTGTCTCACACGGGCTCTATTACATACACACTGGCTCTCTAGCTCTCATACATTCAAACAGGCTTTCTCTCTCACTCACACACACATACAAATACACACTCATGCTCTCAGGCCTCCCCCTTTCTTTTGGGGCTTGTCTTCGGCTGCTGCAGATGGCTGCACTGCTCTTCACTGCTGGAGAGGAGGTCATTGCTATTGGTGGCCTTGCAGCCCCACTGCTCCTCATTGCAGATGCTTCCTTCTTTCAGCCCCACTTCTCCTGGGGTGGGGGTAGGTTGCTCTGTGTAGCCCTGTGCGTCTCTCTGCAGAGCACAGCAAGATGGGATCCACCACAGCCCTTCCTAAGCCTTTATTCAGGCTGCGGTGGGTTGGAATCTGCTGGTCTGGCTTCGGGCTGTGGCAGGAGAGGCTCCCCAACAGACCCACCAAGCCTTTCTTCTGGCTACTTCAGCCCCTCTTCTGTTTTTTTTTTGGCTGCTGGCAGGTGATCTGAACAGGAGCTGGTAATGAGTTCCAAAATTTAGGGCCTGCAACGGAGATTGCTCTTTCCCTGACATCAGATAAATGCGCTGTTTTTATGGAAGGGACTGTGAGTAATCCTTTATTTCCAGACCTGAGGTTCCTTTCTGTCATTCTCTGGATTCCCACAACTGTTGCAAAGGCAACACTGAGGAGCACTGCCTGAGCTTTTATATGATGAGGGAACTGACATCAACATCCAGGTCCATGGCCAGGTTCCCACTGTGGTCCCTTTAAATATTTCACTGGTGCACATATGTCCGGGGGGGGGGGGGGGGGGGGGGGGTCCGGCGCCACCGGCGGTGTCGCTCCTCAAACCCCACAGATAGGCCCAACGGATGGAGGCATCCTGGCTGGAGGTTCTGGGATGTGGAGCAGGACCAGAGAAGCTGGTGGAAGTCCAAGGTCGAGACTGGTGGCCCACCACCACCAGTGACGAGGATCTGAAGCCTGAAGCTTGTGTAGAGAGGTGAGAGGACAGCACCGCGGGGCTGCTGTGGGCAGCAAGCATAACAGTTTCTATAAGGTTTTGCTGAATCTGCCTGCCACTCAGCATGGTCTCCTGGGCTCATGCAGGGAGACATGGGGGATCTAGGGGGAGATTGGGATGTAGGTCCATTGGTACTCCATGGCATTGAGCCAGATTATGAAAAACACAGCACAGCAACACTATCTTTGCAACTTTGGGTGGGGCATACATTAAAGCTCCACCCGTCTTGTCTAAACAGCGAAAGCAACTTTTCAGAAGGCCAAAAGTGTGTTCTATGACACAGCGTGTAGCACATAAGGCCTCACTGTATCTCGTCTCTGCGGGCATGTTGGGAATGGCAACGGGGGTGAGAAGCCAGGGCCTGCAACTATACCCTGAATTTCCTGCAGCAATGACAGAAGAAAGGCATACATAATAGCATTGTCACTTGCAGATCTGAATGGCAAACCACAGCATTCAGTAAGACTGTATAAGATAACATGTACCTTTGCTGAGCCTTAAAGCCTAATTAGCATAGCCTAAGTTTATTTTACATTATTGTTGGCCACTATATGTGCAGGCAAGTTGTAGCCAAAAGGAGTTCATCTGTTCTAGTATAGCTATTGATAGTATTGCATGACAGGCCCTCACAACTCAGCAAAGGCTTCTGATGTGTAGCTGCCTGCCAACATTGAACAGATACGTAAGAGGTGAGACACCTTTGTTAGCAGCAAAAGCTGTACCTCATGGTGTGCATGTGAATGTCCATGGCAGCTCTGCAGTCTGTCCTCCATAGAAACCCATTAGTGAGCCCACACACATGGAATATGGAAGGCCAGCAACTTGCACAGGACAGTAGCTGTGGTAATGGTGTGTCAGGCTGTAAAGAAACAGTGTGCAACAATGTTGCTGATGCCTCAGTAACGGCTCACATGTGATGGTGCTGTGGTGGCAGTGTGGACAGGGCAAGCTTCTGATTCACCAGTGACATTGTAAGAGCTCCCAAGGAGAAGATAGGACCTTTTTGCTAATGTAGACATGCAGTGTATCATGGTTCCTCTCTCATTAACGTTTACATCCCATGCATTGTTTGACGTCCCTCATTTTGCCAGCCTGTGAAATGTGGAGAAAAAGGCATGGCCTGGGCCAATGGCCTGATTATGTGACTGCACAAGGCAGTTCATATGCCATCAGTCATGTCCTCCCCCACAGCCACCCCCCATTTGGGTGCCATTAGCCACTTACACATAGGCAGACATGGAATTGACAAAGAAAAGTGTGTCTTACCTATGAGCCATACATCACCAAGCATCAAAATTGTCAAAAAGGCCTGATTGCCTAAGTATAAAGGAATCATGCATGGCTCCTGGGTACCTGGCCACCACGTCCAGGAAGTGCATTCCAACATCACAGACCACTTGGATGTTGAAGGAGTGGAAGAGCTTTCTGTTGTGGTATGTCTCCTCCCTCTGATGGAGTAGAATGATGGCCACGTGAGTGCAGTCGATAGCTCAAACATTGGTAAAGTGTGTGAAGGCATAGAAACCTCTCTTTAAGTCCATCAAGTAGGGATGTACAGAAGGAAAAAATTTGTTTTGATTCTTATTCATTTCGCCAGGACCCAAATTCGTTGCATTCGTTTTTGTCGGAAAAATCCAGATTCGTTTGATTCGTTTTCCATTAAAGTCAATGGGGGAAGTATTTGCAGCCTATTTTTGGCTGCAGAATTGGGGTTTTCTTATCAATTCTGATGAAACTTCTGGAAAGCAATCATTAGAACGAGAAAAGAGCTCCAAGGTACTTAGACTGTGGCAAAGTGGCACCAAAGTGTCATGATTAGCCTAAGGCTCTTTAAAAGGGCAAAGGGGTACCCAGGAGTGGCAAGAGTGCTTTGACAGAGGTGCAAAGCAGCAGTGAGAGTGTCAAAAACACACCATAGCTTCAAAAGAGAGCACCGATAACAGATGCATGAACCCTCGAAGGCAACATGACAGGCAAAGTGGCAAGACAAGAGGCATCAACATCCTACAGCACAATGAAGGGGGAACATAGCAAGCAGAAAGACTAGTACCAACACACTGAGGAACCATGATAGTGGCAAGAACACCACAAGGAGATGAGTGAGTCATCTGGTGTATGACAGCAAGGCAGAGTGGGAGAAAGTTGATAGGGGCAAGACAGGCTGTCAGAGCGAAGGGATTCTGGTCCCTGTGGTTTTGATAGAGGCTAGACAAGCTGGCAGAGCTGAGGTAGTCAGGTCGCTGTGGTTTTGATAGGGGCAACACAAAATATATGGTCTTCAGAGTCATTCCTTGAGAAAAGGTCCAGGTCACATTCTGCCAGATTCCCAGCATAGATGGAACAATATGGTTCCTCCCTGTGTCACGGTTTTGCCTACTATGCAGCCTCCCCACCAGCAAACATCATCAGCATGCCTCACTCCCAGCAGTGTAAGTTACCGCCACACTGATTACCTGATGCCTCAGTCCTAGGCCTACGTAACCCAGCCTGTCCAGTCCCTTGGTGCCTCTTCATTGAGTCATCTCAGCTCCTTGACCTGGCCACCTCCTTCTCACTTTTCTGCCTTGATTTGCAGACTGCTCAGGCCTCCTGCCTTGCCTTGTGGCCTACCCAGGCCTCCTGCCTTGCTTTGTGGCCTCTCTTGCCTTGCTCTGTGGCATATCTTGGCTCCCTGCCCTACATCGTAGCCTTCCAGGCTTCCTTGCCTTGTTCTGTACCCCTCCTGAGCCTCTCTGACTTGTGGCCTCCGAGTCTACTAGATTTACCTTGCCCAATCTCATGCCCGGTTGGGCTTTCTTGTTTCCTGTCCAGTCTTGTCCTTGTCTAGTCTAATCCTTGTCTAGTCCTGTCCTTGTTTATTCCAGTCCCTGTCCAGTTCTGTCCTGGTCTCGTCCAGTCCTTGTCCAGTTCTGCCCTTGTCTTGCCTTGTCTCCAGCTCAGTCTGTACCTGGGCTCAGCTCCTAGCCTATACTGGGACCCAGCTCTCAGCCTGTGCCTGATTCTAGCTATGATTTTCATTAGGAGATAAGTCCTACCAGTCCCCAGATCCCAAGGGCTCAACCTGCAGAGGAGGGGGCTGGTTAGTAGAGATGTGAATCGTGTCCTCGATCGTCTTAACGATCGATTTCGTC
Source organism: Rhinatrema bivittatum (assembly GCF_901001135.1). Classification (NCBI taxonomy): domain Eukaryota; kingdom Metazoa; phylum Chordata; class Amphibia; order Gymnophiona; family Rhinatrematidae; genus Rhinatrema; species Rhinatrema bivittatum. The sequence continues at coordinate 231,163,778 of NC_042616.1, read as the reverse complement.
TGGGAGGGGGAGGGAATCGTATTGTTGCCATTTGGGTGGGTAAAGTATCGTGAAAATCGTTAAAATCGTGAGCCGGCACACTAAAACCCCCTAAAACCCACCCCGACCCTTTAAATTAAATCCCCCACCCTCCTGAACCCCCCCCCCCCAAATGCTTTAAATTACCTGGGGATCCAGCGGCGGTCCGGAACGGCGGCGGTCCGAAACGGCCTCCTGCTATTGAATTGTGTTGTCTTCAGCCGGCACCATTTTGCAAAATGGCCGCCGCAAAATGGCGGCGGCCATAGACCAACACGATTTGACTGCAGGAGGTCGTTCCAGACCCCCGCTGGACATTTGGCAAGTCTTGTGGGGGTCAGGAGGCCCCCCCAAGCTGGCCAAAAGTTCCTGGGGGTCCAGCGGGGGTCTGGGAGTGATTTCCTGCCGCGAATCGTTTTCCGTACGGAAAATGGCGCCGGCAGGAGATCGACTGCAGGAGGTCGTTCAGCGAGGGTTCAGGACCCCCGCTGAACGACCTCCTGCAGTCGATCTCCTGCCGGCGCCATTTTCCGTACGGAAAACGATTCACGGCAGGAAATCGCTCCCAGACCTGTAAAATCGCGGCAGGAAATCGCTCCCAGAACTGTAGGTCTTTTCAAATCTCAATCCCTACAAATCTGCCTTATCTATACCCCTCCTGGTCTACTAGAAAAAGACCCCTCCCCCCTCATCGAATTCCTCACCATCTCCCTCTCCCCCGACATCCCTACGATACTCCTTGGCGACTTTAACCTTCACGTCGACTCCTCTCCACAATCCCCGCCATGCGAAGCCTTCATCTCATCCTTAGACGCAATGGGCTTCACCCAACTTATTCACTCCCCAACCCACAAAGCAGGTCATACCCTTGACCTTATTTTTACTAACTCACTCATCAATGTCATCCACCCCCCCACATGCCTCCCGGTTCCCTGGTCTGACCACTCCATCATCAGTACAACCCTCTCCCTACCACCCCCATCCACCCCCTCTCCTTCTCAACCTAAATCCTTCCAACTTCGTAAAACCTGCCCCATAGACACTCTTGAAATGGCGTGCTCCAACATCCCAAATCACATCGACCTGGAAACAGCAGATAGTGCTATATCCTCCTGGGCAGAAACCACCCAAAAAATAGCCAACAACTTATGCCCTATCATTCGAAAAACAATCACACAAACCAGTTCATCCAAAAAACCCTGGTACAGCCATACACTCAAAACCCAAAAAACCCAGCTTAGAGCAGCTGAAACACACTGGCGTAAACACCCCACCCCTGCCACAAAGACCGCTTATTACCAACTCATGCATGCGTATAGAAACGCCATTCAAACAACCAAAAAAGAATACTATGCCAAGAAAATTCACCACCTCCAATTCAACCCAAAGGCACTATTCACTCTAGTCTCAAATCTTACCAAATCCAATGTGTCTTCACCCCAAGTCCCCACCACACAGACCCGATGTAATGAAATCGCCCTCTTCTTTAAGAACAAAATATCCAACATCACTGCCAAGTTTACCCCCAATACCAAAAATTCCCACAACACCAACAACATAATCCCTCCCACCCCACCTACACACACCCTCCTCTCTTCTTTTGAACCCTCCTCATCTCTAGAAATAGAGAACATCTTAAAAAAAGATGAGACCTTCCTCCCACCCCTCGGAAACTATCCCCACTAAACTACTACTCGCTATTCCTAAAACAATAGCCACTCCACTCTCCAAAATCGTGAACTGTTCCCTGGAACACGGCTTGGTCCCTAACTCCCTCAAACAAGCTGTGGTTAAACCCATTCTAAAAAAACCCTCCCTCGATCCCTCCAACCTATCCAACCTCCGTCCTATCTCCAATCTCCCTTTCCTCTCCAAAGTCATGGAGAAACTAGTAAACTACCGTCTCTCCGACCACCTAGAACTTTCCAACATTCTCCCACCTACACAATATGGTTTCCGAAAACACCTCAGTACGGAATCCCTACTTCTCTCCCTTACTGATACCATCATCAAAGGAATGGATGCCGGCAACTCCTACCTCATTGCCATGCTTGACATCTCCGCTGCCTTTGACACCGTAAATCATAACATCCTCATCAACACGCTCATTAGTATAGGAATCTCAGGTACTGCTCTTTCTTGGATTAAGTCCTTCCTCCAAAACCGTACCTACACAGTCCTCACTGGCAACTTTACATCCCCCCCTGTCAATCTCGACTGTGGCGTTCCCCAAGGCTCCTCTCTTTCTTCCACCCTATTTAACATTTATATGCTCCCCCTCACAAACCTCCTCTCCAGCCTTGGTATTACACACTTCATCTACGCGGATGATGTGCAAATCCTCATCCCCTTCACAAACTCTGTACTCACCGCAATCCAAAACTGGAACACTATTCTCGCCTCCATAAACCAGCTCCTCTCTGATATGCACCTAGCCCTCAATCCGCAAAAAACCGAATTCCTCCTCATCTCCTCTAAACATGCATCCATACCCATCCCTTCCACTCTCCATTCCCCCAACTTTCTCTCTAACACAAGAAACCTTGGTATCATACTTGATAACCAACTAACCTTCAAACCATACATCAAATCCATCCTTAGCAGTTGCTATTTCAAACTTCAAACCCTCAAAAAACTCAAACCCCTTCTCTACTTCTCTGACTTCCGCACGGTACTCCAATCCTTAATTTTTTCAAAAATTGATTACTGTAACTCTCTCCTACTTGGACTCCCTGCCACCCACATCAAACCTCTACAACTTCTTCAAAACGCTACCGCACGTATCCTCACTAATGTCAATAAAAAAGACCACATTACCCCCACCCTCATTGATCTCCACTGGCTTCCCATTCACTCACGAATTATTTACAAGACGCTTACCCTCATCCACAAAAGCATCACCAATGAACATTACAACTGGCTAAACCCACCTTTCCTTCCTCGTACCTCCACCAGACCTACCCGTCCATCACTCCAAGGAACCCTTATTCCTCCTTCCATAAAATCCACAAGACTCATTTCCACCACCAATAGAGCCCTTTCCCTCGCAGGCCCCTCCCTTTGGAACTCTATGCCTCTTGACCTACGCACCGAAACCTCCACTCCCACTTTCAAAAAGAAACTCAAAACCTGGCTCTTCCTCCAAGCATACCCCCAATCATCATCACTACCTACTAACACTCTAACCCGACCTTCATCTCTCACCAATACCCCCCCAAAAGTCCTTTAATCCCCTTCAGGAACTACACCCAACACTTACCCCTCCCTCCCTCTAAGAACTTCAAACCCTTCACTCAACCCCTTGCTTGAAAAAAAAATGTGTCTGTTTTATCCGCGCTTATACAATTCTGTATATAACCAGTGTACATATCAACTGTTCCTCAAATCCTTGTACATAGCTTATCCTTATGTATCTGTTTTTCACCCTCCCCCTGCCCCCCCTTGTGTCTCTACCACCCCTATACCTCCCTTCCCCAAGTTATTTAGTTACCTGCTCTGTTACTGTGTTCATGTTACATACTGTTTTTTGTAAAGGCTTTGCCTATATATCCTTTGTTTATAAGTTACTTGTAAACCGGCACGATGTGCAAACGGTTGTCGGTATATAAAATTTAAAAAAAAAATAAATAAATAAATATCTGAAAGCCTTTAGAGCATTCCAGATTGCCCTAATTCTAGGAAATATATGTGATAACATTTTTCTCAGCAGCTCACATTTTTCCTCAGCAGCTCACATTCCATGAGTGCAGTGCCCATCTACATGAACAACCCAGCCCTGGTTGGATGTTTTTGTTGTTACACTAACTTGATTAGTTGGAATTTGGAAGGATATTTCCCTGGCCAGGTTTGAATGGTTCAGCATTATGGACAACAAATCCCTGAGCTATTGTATAATTTAGATGCTGTATCATATATCTTGAGCAGCTTGTATCCACTGAGCTCTTAAGGACCATTAGGCTTGTCTCATATTGAGACATGCCAAGGAAATGATATTAGGTTCAAAATCCTCAATATGTCCTAGAGGTGTCATTTGTTTGCAACATATTGGCAATCCGCAACGTATATGCCATATTCGTTGTATTTGTGGGGGTCACGAAACATATGGCGAACCCCCACGAATACAACATATCACTAACGAATAAACCCCCACCCTCCTGGCTTTGCTTATTGATTCTATGGTCTTACTCAATGCAAAGAGCTTTCCCATGAACCCTAAATGGGTCCTGTGACCTCTGGATATCATCCTATGGCCGGAGCTACAACCAGAAGCATTGTATCCTTCCCTTAGCATGCCATGCAAACATCGTATGAATCTGTGTTTAACATCATGTGATTGTACTGGGGACACTTCCTGAATCTGCTATCCTTCAGTTCCTTTTGGAACATCTGGCAAATCGAATGAAATCGAAGGACTCAAAGGTGGAAAAATTAAAAAGAGCTAATGAAAGCTCTTTGGCTTATAGGCCTGACAGAGCAGATGCCAAAGAAAATGGACACTTAAAAACTGCTAAAAAAAAAAAAATCCCCTAATTGGGCACCAAAATTAGAGGGATTGAAAAAAATACAAAAAGAAAAAAAGGTTTTCCTCCATGGAACTGACAAAAAAAAAAAAGACCATTGATGCCTAGGAATAAACAGAACTAAGAGGGTTCCATTCACACGCTGCTGATAGGGGAATCCCACACATGCTCAGTAGGGAATTTTAAAAGTCAAGAACTTGAGTAAAGCTCTAACCTGGGCTCTGTCAGCTGTATCCTGCTTATTCTCAGAGAACTATATTACTGTGCAGTAATACAGTAAAAGTGCATGCAATATCTTTGCATTTCATTAGTTTAATACATAGCATGATATTGTATTATTTTTGTGCACATGATAATTTGGGCAAGTCCTAACTTGCCCAAATTATTAAATTTTAGTTTATCTACCCCTTAATAACTTAGAAACAAACAATGCTAATAGTTGATTTGTTTTTCTCAGTTTTGGTACAGTAGTGAATAGAATGAGAAAGCAGTACATAAAATGTATGTCTATAAAACTATTTGTGCTGCTTTTAATTTTCACAAAACATAGTGCATTTCATCACACACTTCTTGGAAGCTATCTGCAAGCAATCAAGATCTTCAACTGAAAACAATGGGACTTAGTTCTGCTTTTCTGCAGGTAAAGTTATGACTGGCCACCACTTTTGCATGAATTCCAATAAACATACAACTTTCCCTCTTTATTACAATAATTAAAGTAAAAAGAAAGCTGAAATGGTTGATGATGACCTTTTAAAAACATAATCTTACCTATGTCCCAAGTAAGGGGATTATTTGCCTTCATTTCCATTTTCCCAATGACATACCAAATGCATGCCATCCAGTGAGCCAGCAATGCAAACATAGACATGAGCAGAGTAAGGACAATTGTGCTGTGCTGAGAATAACGATCCAGCTTCTGAAGTAGACGTAAAAGACGCAGTAAACGGATTGTCTTCAGGAGATGAACAAGGGATACCTAATTGGAACATAGGAACACAAAGTTTACAATTTGCACAGCAATTACACAAAACCAGAATTCACTCAGACTATTTTTCCTTCTGCAAGTGATAATTTTGTAAGATAAAAATGTTTAATCTGAGGGCAGTTTTCACAACTGTTTACCTGGGTTAATTATTATTTACCCGGATAAAAAGGTTATGCTGAAAATTGCCCTCTTCTACCCAATTGAAAGTAGCGCTGGTTTTCACAGTGCATGTATTTTTAGCTGGATTCAAAAGAGATTTTCCCATGCACTTGTTTAGGTTGGGAAAGGAAATCAAATGCCTGCATTTAGTTGTCAAATGTATGTGCTCCATTTTGATAATGTTTGGCCATCTTGCCAATAGGAGATGCAAAAATGCACACAGTGATTTTAATGCACTTATTTTGCCAACTGCTAATTTTCAAAAGGAAACTGCATGGGTAGTTTTCTTTTGTACATTAGCTGCAAAGTATGAAGGCTAAAAGTGTCCATGTACATTGCAAACAACATAGGCTATTCAAAATTGCCTCCATATAGTACAGTTGTAGTAGAAGTCAAATATAAAAAAAAAGTACAACTTGGATTGCTACAGCTGGAAAGGCATGCTACTTTTGCTGGTATGTAGTATTGAAATGAAATAGTTTTCATGTTTGTCAATATATACTGAAATGCATCACTAAATATAAAACTCACTATTTAACAATGATATTTAGCATAGGTGCAGGCTGTGCTATTCAAAGTAGATATGTAAGAGGCAATAATCAAAGCAATGTATGCAGTTATATTTGTGTTAACATATGTAAAATTGTGGGCTGATTATTACCTCCCTCCCTCTTCCAACTCTCTGCAGGTAAAAGTGCACATGCTTTTACAACTTGCCATTTACCTGCTAAAATAATGGAGGCAGGTCAAGGAGAGAAATTTCATAATCAAATCACCACATATAGCAAGTTTGCTTACTCTAAACAGTGTACTCTGCAGAGAGCAGAATGAATTAGCAAGGAAATGTGGGGTGACCTCATCTAGTAGCATCAAACAGACCTCTTTCTCTTAGGTCTAGATTCATCAAACTATTACATGCAATAGGAAGAGGGGCATGTTTTATGATAATAGCCTATTTATTGCAATGTGTGCTATCTTAGCACAGGTATTACCACATAGTCTGCAACCACAGGGGATGAGAGAGAGAGAGCATAAGAACATAAGAACATGCCATACTGGGTCAGACCAAGGGTCCATCAAGCCCAGCATCCTGTTTCCAACAGTGGCCAATCCAGGTCATAAGAACCTGGCAAGTACCCAAAAACTAAGTCTATTCCATGTTACCGTTGCTAGTAATAGTGGTGGTTATTATCTAAGTCAACTTAATTAATAGCAGGTAATGGACTTCTCCTCCAAGAACTTATCCAATCCTTTTTTAAACACAGCTATACTAACTGCACTAACCACATATTCTGGCAACAAATTCCAGAGTTTAATTGTGCGTTGAGTGAAAAAGAACTTTCTCTGATTAGTTTTAAGTGTGCTACATGCTAACTTCATGGAGTGCCCCCTAGTCTTTCTATTATCCGAAAGAGTAAATAACCGATTCACTTCTACCCGTTCTAGACCTCTCATGATTTTAAACACCTCTATCATATCCCCCCTCAGCCGTCTCTTCTCCAAGCTGAAAAGTCCTAACCTCTTTAGTCTTTTCTCATAGGGGAGCTGTTCCATTCCCTTTATCATTTTGGTCGCCCTTCTCTGTACCTTCTCCATCACAATTATATTGTTTTTGAGATGCGGCAACCAGAATTGTACACAGTATTCAAGATACGGTCTCATCATGGAGCGATACAGAGGCATTATGACATTTTCCATTTTATTCACCATTCCCTTTCTAATAATTCCCAACATTCTGTTTGCTTTTTTGACTGCCGCAGCACACTGAACCGACAATTTCAATGTGTTATCCACTATGACGCCTAGATCTCTTACTTGGGTAGTAGCACCTAATATGGAACCTAACATTGTGTAACTATAGCATGGGTTATTTTTCCCTCTATGCATCACCTTGCACTTGTCCACATTAAATTTCATCTGCCATTTTGATGCCCAATTTTCCAGCCTCACAAGAACTTCCTGCAATTTATCACAATCTGCTTGTGATTTAACTACTCTGAACAATTTTGTATCATCTGCAAATTTGATTATCTCACTCTTTGTATTTCTTTCCAGATCATTTATAAATATATTGAAAAGTAAGGGTCCCAAAACAGATCCCTGAGGCACTCCACTGCCCACACCCTTCCACTCAGAAAATTGTCCATTTAATCCTACTCTCTGTTTCCTGTCTTTTAGCCAGTTTGTAATCCACGAAAGGACATTACCACTTATCCCATGGCTTTTTATTTTTCCTAGAAGCCTCTCATGAGGAACTTTGTCAAATGCCTTCTGAAAATCCAAGTACACTACATCTACCAGTTCACCTTTATCCACATCCTTCAAAAAAGTGAAGCAGATTTATGAGGCAAGACTTGCCTTGGGTAAAGCCATGCTCACTTTGTTCCATTAAACCATGTCTTTCTATATGTTCTGTGATTTTGATGTTTAGAATACTTTCCACTATTTTTCCTGGCACTGAAGTCAGGCTAACTGGTCTGTAGTTTCCCGGATTGCCCCTGGAGCCCTTTTTAAATATGGGGGTTACATTAGCTATCCTCCAGTCTTCAGATACAATGGATGATTTTAATGACAGGTTACACATTTTTACTAATAGGTCTGAATTTTCATTTTTTAGTTCCTTCAGAACTCTGGGGTATATACCATCCAGTCCAGATGATTTACTACTCTTAAGTTTGTCAATCAGGTCTACCACATCTTCTAGGTTCACCGTGATTTGGTTCAGTCCATCTGAATCATTACCCCTGAAAACCTTCTCCAGTACGGGTACCTACCCAACATCCTCTACAGTAAATACCAAAGCAAAGAAATCATTTACAGGTCGATCCAGAAAAGTGTGCTCCGTCGGAGCGCACTGTCACCCTGCTCTGGACGCGTGTTTTCCCTTACCCCTTATTCAGTAAGGGGAGGAAAACACGCGGCCCACCCGCGGCACCTAATAGCGCCCTCAACATGCAAATGCATGTTGATGGCCCTATTAGGTATTCCCGAGCGATCCAGTAAATAAAATGTGCAGCCAAGCCGCACATTTTACTCTAAGAAATTAGCGCCGCCCAAAGGTCGGCGCTAATTTCTTCCGGCGCCAGGGAAGTGCACAGAAAAGCAGTAAAAACTGCTTTTCTGTGCACCCTCCGACTTAATATCATAGCGATATTAAGTCGGAGGTCCCCAAAAGTATAAAAAAGTAAAAAAAAAAAAAAAAAATTTTGAATTCGGCCCGCGGCTGTCGGGCCGAAAACCGGATGCTCAATTTTGCCGGCGTCCGGTTTCCGAGCCCGTGGCTGTCAGCGGGCTCGAGAACCGACGCCGGCAAAATTGAGCGTCGGCTGTCAAACCCGCTGACAGCCGCCGCTCCGGGCCAAAAGGAGGCGCTAGGGACGCGCTAGTGTCCCTAGCGCCTCCTTTTCCTCGTTTGCACCGCGTCGCCTAATTTAAATACTGGATCGCGCGCACCGGCGAGGAGCCGGTGCGCGCGCCGGGAGAGCGGGCGTTAGTCCGCTCTCCCACGGACTTTACTGGATCGGGCTGTTAATCTTTCCACGATGGCCTTATCTTCTCTAAGTGCCCCTTTAACCCCTCAATCATCTAACGGTCCAACTGACTCCCTCACAGCCTTTCTGCTTCAGATATATTTTAAAAAGTTTTTACTGTGAGTTTTTACCTCTACGGCCAACTTCTTTTCAAATTCTCTCTTAGCCTGTCTTATCAATGTCTTACATTTAACTTGCCAACATTTATGCATTATCCTATTTTCTTCTGTTGGATCTTTCTTCCAATTTTTGAATGAAGATCTTTTGGCTAAAATAGCTTATTTGACCTCCTCTTTTAACCATATCGGTAATCGTTTTGCCTTCTTTCCACCTTTCTTAATGTGTGGAATACATCTGGATTGTGCTTCTAGGATGGTATTTTTTAACAATGACCATGCCTCTTGCACACTTTTTACTTTTGTAGCTGCTCCTTTCAGTTTTTTTCTAACTATTTCTCTCATTTTATCAAAGTTTCCCTTTTGAAACTTTAGCACAAGAGACATGGATTTGCTTACTGTCACCCTTCCAGTCACTAAATCAAATTTGATCATATTATGATCACTATTGCCAAGCGGCCCCACCACCGTTACCTCTCTCACCAAATCCTGTTCTCCATTGAGAATTAGATCTAAAATTGCTCCCTCTCTTGTCGGTTCCTGAACCAATTGCTCCATAAAATGATCATTTATTCCATCCAGGAACTTTATCTCTGTAGCGTGTCCGATGATATATTTACCCAGTCAATATTGGGGTAATTGAAGTCTCCCATTATTACCGCACTACCAATTTGGTTAGCTTCCCTAATTTCTCTTAGCATTTCACTGTCAGTCTCACCATCTTGACCAGGTGGACGGTAGTATACTCCTATCACTATAGTCTTCCCCAACACACAAGGGATTTCTACCCATAAAGATTCAATTGTGCATTTAGTCTCTTGCAGGATGTTTATCCTGTTGGACTCTATGCCATTCCAGACATAAAGCACCCCGGTATAGCACTGTCTCATTGGTTGTCCTGCTTCCACCATGTCTCTGAGATACCAATTAAGTCTATGTCATCATTCACTGCTATACATTCTAATTCTCCCATCTTACTTCTTAAACTTCTGGCATTAGCATACAAATATTTAAAAGATTGGTTTTTGTTTGTATTTTCATTCGGCTTTTTCATTGATAGGGATGAGTTAGAATTTTTTAGCTCAGGTGAGTTTTTAGTTACAGGCACTTGGACTACTTTTCTTATTATTGGAACCTCACTGTCGGGATGCCCTAATTCTAATGCATCATTAGTATCCTTTGAAGATACCTCTCTCCGAACCATGCACTGCTGAGCGACTGTTGGCTTTCCCTTTCTAGTAGTTAGCTATTTATATCTCTATATCTCTATAGGAGGCCCACCTAGTAACTCGAGGTGAGGTTTAGGTAGTAGTGTAGGGGTTAGGGGCTATTTTGACATGCAGAGTGAGACGTTACCATCAAGCTACGTTGAGAGAACATTGTACAAATCTCATCATTGTGTGAGTTTCCTCACTCCGAAGGACATCAAATCTTCACAAGAGTATATGTTCTGTTCGTACATCTCACTATGCATGTCAAAGTGGCCTCTAACCCCTACACTACTACCTAAACCTCACCTCGAGTTACTAGGTGGGCCTCCTATAGAGATATAAATAGCTAACTACTAGATGGGTTTTATAGTTAGTCTCTTTCTCTCTCTCTTTCAGAAGATATTTCTTAGAAGTCTTAGACTTTACAAATGAATCTGCTCCCCCCCTGCATGAAGTATATTTTTTGCCTACTCACTCAAATATGCAACCTCAAGCTATTTCTGTTGATCTGGGAAATTTAGCAGCAATGCTAGACTCTTAATAGTAATGCTATGAAACATCTAAGAGTGTTACACTTCTGAGATCTTTCTTTACTGAAAAAGACCTTAGCATGGTAATGAAAAATTATTTTAAAAAATCTAACACCATGTTCATGGGTCAAAAAAACTGGATTTTTCCTGATTTGACTAAATCTATGCAGGTGAGAAGGAAAGGCTTCCTGGCCTTCTGGAAAGAGACTCTAGCTATAGGTGCAACCTTTTTTCTAAGGTTCTCATGCAAATGTATAATTAAGTACAATAGATGTTTTTTTTTCTTCCGGAACAGTTTGTGGATTCCAAGAGGATTCTACTATGAAGTAGTAATATCTAGGTTATTTCATCCCATGATAGATAAGCAAGTTGTTTTAAGTTATGTCATTTCCTGTTTTAAAAAAAATTATTTTCTTTGGATCTGCTCTTTTCCTCTCCTTTCCCTTATTATTGTGGTCTAATGGATAAAAAATGGTGGAGTTATCCTAAAAGATAAATATTTCCTAGATTTTCTGTTAAGCAAATGCCATATTACTGTACAAAGTGGATGCTTTGTTTTGAATTTTGAAAATTAATAATAAAAATATAAAAAATAAAAAAAGGTTTGGATAAGTACCTAGAGCTGAAGTCCATAAACTGCTATTAATCAATATGGATTAGTAGCTTGGGATCTATTCATTTAGGGGTAGATTTTCAAAAAACGCGAATAGGCGTACTTTTGCTGGCGCATCAGGCGCAAGCAAAAGTACGCTGGATTTTAGTAGATACGCGCGGAGCCGCGCGTATCCACTAAAATCCTGGATCGGCGCGCGCAAGGCTATGAATTCTGTATAGCCGGCGTGTGCCGAGCCGCGCTGCCTACCCCCGTTCCCTCCAAGGCCGCTCCGAAATCGGAGCGGCCTTGGAGGGAATCCTCTAACGCCCTCCCCTCATCTTCCCCTCCCTTCCTCTATCTAACCCACCCGCCCGGCCCTGTCTACACCCCCCCCTTACCTTTCTCCGGGGATTTACGCCTCCTGGAGGGAGAAGTAAATCCCCGCGCGCCAGCGGGCCTCCTGCGCGCCGGGCTGCGACCTGGGGGCGGGTACGGAGGGCGCTGCCACGCCCCCGGACCGCCCCGGGCCGTAGCCACGCCCCCGTACCCGCCCCCAAACGCTGCCGACACGCCCCCGAAACGCTGCGACGACCGGGCCCGCCCCCGACATGCCCACGACACGCCCCCTCGGAGAACCCCGGGACTTACGCGAGTCCCGGGGCTCTGTGCGCGCCGGTAGGCCTATGTAAAATAGGCTCACCGGCGAGCAGGGCTCTGAAAATCCGCCCCTTACTGTTTAGGCACTTTCCAGGTACTTGTGACTTGGTTGGCCACTATTGGAAACAGGATACTGGACCGATGGACCATTGGTCTGACCCAGTATGGATTATTTATGTTTTAATGACTGATGGACTTCTTTGCTATATATGCAAACCAAACTTGTCTGGGCCATACTGGAGCTATGAGGATCAGATGGGCTTGGTCTTTAAGTAATTTTTGCATTGTTCTAGCTGTCAATGGAATTGGTGGAAAGGCATACATGAGATCTTCATTTCAATTAAGCAGTAAAATGTCATGAGTAGGTCTGAGCTCACAGGGAAGAACGGAGCAAATGTTTTCCAGTTTTCTATTTGTTCTGATGCAAATAGATCAATTGCTGGAAGTCCCAATATACTGAATTCTCTGTCGGCAATTGACTGCTGGAGAGACCGTCTATGAGGTCAAAAAACATTGCTGAAGTGATTGGCTAAATCATTGGAGATCCCTTGTAGGATCTTGCAAGACAGCTTGATGTTTTCATGCTGATTCCCATATATTTAACAACTTGTGATAGAGTCTATGACCCTGTACCTCTCGGCTTGTTCACGTAGAACATGGCTACCTGTTTGTTGACTTGAATGAGAATGCACTGTCCTTGGAAGAGAGAAGTGAATGTTGTTAGAATATATTGTTTCACTCTCAGTTCTAAGAGATTGATCTGAAATTGTCTTTCAATGAATGGCCAAGTTCCTTGAGTTCTAAAGGTCCCAGTATGAGCCACCAATCATTTGTGGAGGCATCTGTCACCAATGTGACTTCATAAGAAAATAGATGGAGTGGTGATCCCTCCTAAAGTATGTAGGGGTCTAGTCATCAGCACAAATTCTGTTTCATTTCTTGTGAAATTTTCATGTTAGTTATCAGGGGTTGAGTTAAATGATCCCATTAGTATCAGAGGACACACTGAGGGGGTCATGTGTAGGTGGGTTGGTGAAACTACATGAATCACAACCACCATGTGACTGAAAAACAACTAAAACATCCATTTTCAACTGTTTGTATACAAGGGATCTGAGGATGTTCACTCAATCAGATGGAAGTAACACTCTCTCCTGCAGAGAATCTATCTAGGCTCCAATGAGCTTGATTTTCTGGGTGGGAATTAGAGACAATTTCTCAAAATTCACCAGGAATCCTAGCAATTGTAGGAGTTGTACTGATTTTTACAGGGACGTTAGTTCAACTGCTTGGAGTTTGCCATCACAAGCTTGTTGTCCAGCAAGAGAAGACTAAGATTCCCTGATTGTATAGATATGCAGCTACTACAGCCAGGCACTTTATGAAGATTTTCTGAGCTTTTGAAAGGCTGAAGGTGAGCACTCTGTACTGATACTGTGATAAGTCTACCATAAAGTGCAGGTATTGCCAGTGGAAGGGATAAATGGGAATATCAGCATAAGCATCTTCTAGATCTAGAGTACATGCATCCACTTTCCATCTGGAAGAAGGGGAGAATTGTGTGGATGGTATTAATTTTTAATTTCCCTTGGAGTATATGCTTGTACAGGCTTCTTGAATCCAGGATGGGGTTCAGTCCCCCCGATTTCTTGGGAATAAGAAAGTAGCAGGAGTAGAATCCCTAGCCATAGTGATGGGGAGGAACTAGTTCTATCATCTGCTGTTGGAGGAGGAACTCCACCTCCAGGCATGGCTACTTCAAGTGAGACAGATCTGGATTGAAGGCTGAGTGATAAGAAAGCATGAGAATCCAGGAGAAATGTAAGTGGTATCCAGATTCCACTATCTTGAAAACCCAGTGATCTTTTGTAATATTGCAACACTCCTCCAGATAGTGATGGAATTTTTACCCTTCTGAATAGGATGGTTGTTGGGTTTGAAAAGTGGTCAAAATCTTGGTCCAGATTTGGACTGGACTTATTGCATTATTTTAGGTTGATGGCACTCACGCTGTGATTTGGAAGTTGTTGCTGTTGTGGAAGCAGAGGCAGCATCTGGTATTTTTGGAATTGCTGAAAGGGGTGTCTCTGGAAATACGGTCTTTTAAAGTTGTAATAAGAGCACTTTGCAGGACACTGTTGCTCCAGTCCCATGGAGAGTAACTGGCCTACCACATACTGCTCCTTTATTTGAGTAACTGTTTCTCTGAGCTTCTTTCTGAAAAGGTGATGTCCCAGGCAGGGGATGTCTGTTAACTTATTATGGACATCATCACAGAGGCTGCTGGCTCTCAACCAACCTATTCAGGCCTCTCCGCTGGATACTGTTGAGATGTGTGCCGTGGTCACCAATACTTTGAATATGGATCAAATAACATGGTGTATATGCTTCTCTGCATCTATGAGTAGTTGAGGGTATGTAATTCCGCTTTCATCGGGTACAAGAAAAGGCTTCATTTTTTGTATACAATCTTATAACTATTGAACCCATGGACTAGGTGAGTGGAAATCCATGCATTTAGCATGAAGCTTTGGGACTCATTTTTACCAAAATTATCCAGTAACCTGGGATCCTTCCCTAGTGGAGCATGTGAGTATATCGTTGTTTTCTTTGCTCTTTTAAGAACAGATTTTACCACAACTGATTGATCGGGTAATTACACTATTCCAAACCCTTTGGATGTTTGCACTCTGTATTTGAGGTCTAGTTTCTTTGCAACTGGGGCAAAAGAAATAGGATTTTACCACATACTTGTTTGCAAATCTTGTAGGATATCATGAATTAGGACAGCTGCTGGTTCCACCAGACAGTCCAGAATTTGGAGGAGACCAAAGACTTTTGTGCAGGGACCTTTGTCCTTATGCACATTAAGTCTGAGTGCTTTTCCCAACCTGTCCAGAAATCTGGAGTAGGAAAGGTCCTTCGGAGGAGATGAGGATTCTGAAGGCTCTAGAAGGAGGTCAAAGGGGATCTCCATCAATCCTTCTTCTGAGCCTGGAGGTAATGGAATATTAATTCAGGACCTCAATGATGAAGAAGGTGACTTCAGGCTGTCCTTGGTAATTTAAGAGAGGTATATTCTTGAAGAACATCCTCTGACTATCTGGACTCCACTTCTAGCAAATGCCATGGACTAGAACCTACTCATGGACGTTCTGATAGAGTATCCATGTGATTGGGAGATACTGGAACTTCTTTTCATGAAAGTAAATCCATTATCTTGAATGGACAGATAGGAAGATTCCCTCCTTATCCTTACTCTGCAAAGAGGTAAAGAAATCCTTCATCAGCTCTGCCACTTGGTCGGGAAGCTGACATGCTTTTCCTTCTGTCCTGCTGTGAGTAATTAAACATCTTTTTCTGACACTAGAATGGAATCCTGTACATATTCCCAGCTCTGCAAAATTTGGATTGGAGACTGATTAAATATGAGAGGTACCAGAAAGAAAATGGGATCTGAGTTCTCCAGATATAGCCCTTATTCCAATAATATTGTTGGTGAAAGTATGCTGGTAATTGGTGGGGGCAGGGGTATCATATCCCCTTCTGCACCTATCAGTTATTGGCAGAGTAGCATACAGTTGTGTGGAAAGCTCTGCAGCATGATGCTTCAATTAAAGAAAGCAGAGTTGCTTACCTGTAACAGGTGTTCTCCCAGGACAGCAGGATGTAGTCCTCACATGTGGGTGATGTCACTGGATAGAGCCCTATCATGGAAAACTTTTCTCTCAAAGTTTCTAGAACTTTTGACTTGCACACTGAGCATGCCCAGCATGCCATAATCCCTGTAGCCACAGGGGTCTCCCTTCAATCTCGTTTGTAGCAAAAGGTGCGAGTGAAAAAATAAAATAATAAAACATTTCGGACCCTACTCCACGGGGTGGCAGGTGGGTTTCATGAGGACTATATCCTGCTGTCCTGGGAGAACACCTGTTACAGGTAAGCAACTCTGCTTTCTCCCAGGACAAGCAGGATGGTAGTCCTCACATGTGGGTGATTAGCAAGCTACATGCTGACTCATATTTGTTTTGGGACCAACAGTGTACAACCTGAAAATAACAGCAGATGGATGTGGAAGGAGTTGGGATTATACTGGAAATAAGTTCTTCAAGACGGATTGGCCAAAGGCAGAGTCTTGATGTCCTTCCTTGTCCAGGCAGTAATGTGCTGCAAATGTGTGAAGAGATCTCCATGTTGCAGCTTTACAGATCTCAGCAATCAGTACTGAATGAGAGTGTGCCACTGAAGTTGCATGGCTCTCACTGAGTATGCCTTCACTCATCCCTGGAGAGGAAGGCCTGTTTTGTCATAGCAGAATTCAATACAGTCTGCTAGCCAAATGGAGAGAGTTTGTTTGCCCACTGCAACTCCCGGTTTGTTTTTATCAAAAGAAACAAAGAGTTGGGTGGATTTCCTATGGACTGCAGTGCGGTCTAGGTAAAATGCAAGTGCACGTTTACAGTCCAAGGTGTGTAAAACCCTCTCGCCCTGGTGAGAGTGAGGCCTTGGGAAAAATGTGGGCAAGACTATAGACTGGTTCAAATGAAAGTTGGATACCACCTTGGGAAGGAATTTAGGGTGAGTACGTAGGACCACTCAGTCATGTAGGAACCTTGTATAGGGTGAGTATGTGACAAGTGTTTGTAACTCACTAACCCTTCGAGCAGATGTAATGGCTACTATGAAGAGAACTTTCCATGCAAGAAACTTAACATCACAGGAGTGGAGGCTCAGATGGGGAGCGCATGATTCTTGTACTACATTTAGGTCCCATTCAGTGACTGGTGGCCTTAGAGGGGGCTTAGGTTATAGTAAGCACCACATAAACTGACTCACAAGGGGTTGCACTATAACCGGGGCATCCCCTACTCTTTTGTGGTACGCTGAGATGGCACTCAGGTGTACCCTCACCGAGGAAGTCTGGAGACCAGAGTCTGAAATGTGCCAGAGATAGTCTAAAAGAGATGGAATGGGGCATGAAAAGGGTCAATACCTTTTTGCGTGCACCATATGGTAAATCTATTCCACTTAGAACGATAGGATTTTCGTGTGGAAGACTTTCGTGAAGATACAAGCTCTTGAGAGAAATCAGTTGAAAGGTTGAGCAATTGCAGGATCAAGCTTTCAACATCCAGGCTGTGATGGATAGAGTCTGAAGGTTCGGGTGGCGTAACATGCCTTGGTTATGAGTTATGAGAGTGGACGCTGTGCCCAGGCGAATGGGTTCTCTGATTGAGAGGTCGAGAAGCATGGGAAACCATACTTGTCGTGGCCAATATGGGGCTATGAGTATCATTGACTCTTTGTCCTGTTGTAGTTTCACGAGAGTTTTGGCTATCAGCGGTATCGGGGATACGTGTATAGGAGGCCTGTGTTCCAGGGGCAAGTGAAGTGTCCATGGCTAACCTGTGTTGTTGCCTGTGCAGGGAGCAGAATTTGTCCACTCTGTGATTCAGTTCAGATACAAAGAGGTTGATTGTTGGTTGACCCCAATAATGGCAGATTATCTTCATTACCACAGGATCCAGAGACCACGCGTGATGATGAAACTGTCAACTGAGGCGATCTGCTAGCACGTTCTGTATGCCTGCTAGATAAGTGGCTCGTAAATGCATGGAGTGGGCAAGGGCCCAGGCCCAGATCTGTGCAGCTTCTTGGCAGAGGGGATAAGAGCCTGTGCCTCCCTGCTTGTTCAAGTACCACATTGCAACTGTGTTGTCTGTTTGTATGAGAACTGTCTTTTGTGAAAGGCAGTCCTTGAGCACATATAGAGCATAACGTATATCCCGAAGCTCTAGGAAATTGACCTGAAATGTTGCTTTGAGCTGTGTCGAAGTTCCTTGAGTTTGAAGATTGTTCACATGAGCTCCCTAACCCAAGTCTGTAATTAAGATCACTTGTGGAATTGGTTGCTGGAAAGGTAGACCTGTCAGCAAGTTGGCTTTGTTTGTCCACCAGAGAAGCGATAGACAGAGCTGGTGGGTTACATGAATCTGGGATGAAAGCGGTTGAGTGGCTTGGAGCCACTGAGATTTCAAAATCCATTGAGTTATTCTCATGGCCAGTCTGGCCATAGGAGTGACATGGACCGTGGAAGCCATGTGGCCCAGCAACATTAGGAATTGATGGGCTGAGGCTGTTTCTTTTGCGCAGAGACGAAGCTAGATTGGAGAGTGTGTCTGCGCGGTTGTTGGGCAGGAAGGCCTTTGCAACTGTGGTGTCCTAATCTGCTCCGATGAAAGTAAGGAGGTGAGATGGAGTCAGGTGGGATTTTTGGTAGTTGATGAGAAATCCCTACGAGTGTTGTAGATTGATAGTGATCTTGAGAGCGTTGAGAGCTCCTTGCCTGGATTGGCTCTTGATCAGCCAGTCATCCAGGTAAGGAAATACGTGTATGCCGCTCTTTCGTAGATGGGCCGCAGCCACTGCTAGGTACTTTGTAAATACACAGGGTGCCAAGGTAAGTCTGAAAGGCAGAACCCGATGCTCAAAATGTTGATGTCCCACTATAAAGTGCAGGCACTTGCAGTGCTGTGGAGATATTGGAATGTGAGCATAAGCGTCTTGAAGATCCAGAGAACAGAGTCAATCTTCTTTTTGCAGAAGGGGGAGCATGGTGCCCAGGGACACCATTCGGAATTTTTCTTCCTGCAGAGATTTGTTAAGATTGTGGAGGTCTAGGATGGGGTGGAGGCCGCCTGATTTCTTTGGAATGAGAAAATAGCGGGAGTAGAACCCTCTGCCCTGCTGTGCCCAGAGAACGGTTTCCACAGCCCTGGCGCTCAGAAGGGTGGACAGTTCTGACTCTAGAAGGGTTGTGTGATCTTTTTGCATCCACAGTGAACTGAGTGGTGAATCCGGGGATACCATGAGGAAGTTTAGATGGTATCCCTGGGTTATGATAGATATAATCCATTAGGGATGTGAATCCGGCTTCTGACGATTGAAAATATCGTATGATATTTCAAAATCATCAGAAATCGGGGGCTCCTTGAAACCGATAGTACCATGGATCAGTCCAGACTCCTGGGTTTTGCCCCCCCTCTAGCAGACGGAGACAGAAGTTTACAAACAAAAACTCTGCCTTATCTAGGCTGGTGCCACCTACAGTCTGGCAGTATTAATGTCAAAGCAGGATGAAAACCCCCAATCAAAATACCAAACTAACTATATTCAGTAACCTAAAAACTGTAACCGGCTCAACAACCCGCAAATGGGAACGGAACCCAAGCCATCAATAATAGGACATACAAGAATTAGCTGAGTATATGAAACATTAACAGCACGGACTCTCCGACATCATAGCAGAATAAATGGGCGGGACTCTCGACTGATCCGTGGTACTACAGGAATGAAAATTATCAAAGGTAAGACCTAATTTTCTTTTCCCTGTACGTACCCGGATCAGTCCAGACTCTTAGGATGTACCAGAGCTATCTCAAATGGGATGGGATCCGGAGAGTCCCGCTCTGAGCACCCCTGCACCAAAATCCCCGCTGCCTGGAGCCCTAACATCCAGACGATAATGCCGTGTAAACGTATGCAAAGACTTCCATGTCGCCACCCGACAAATCTCCTCTGGGGATATCTGTTGGCATTCCGCCCAGGACGCAGCCTGGGAATGTGTAGAATGCGCCTTAAGATCCATAGGAAAAGTCTTACCCTTCAACAGATATGCAGAACTGATAGCCTCTTTCAACCAACAAGCAATCGTAGTTTTAGAAGCTGCATTACCCCGACGAGGTCCGCTACAAAGGAAAAACAGATGGTCTGATACCCGGAAAGGGCCATCCAGTGCTCCTACCATGTGACAGGGGCCAGCCAATGGCACGGATACCCTGTCACATGGTAAGGGCAAAGGCCATCGGCGCCATTTTTATTAGTGGCAGCCGACGGCCCGAGAGCGGGAGATCGCTCCCGGGACCCCCACTGGACCACCAGGTACCTGTAAAAAGTTTTTTGGGGGGGTCAGGAGGTGGGGGAAGCTAAGGGATTAGTTTTAAAGGGTTGGGGTGTGTTTTTTGTTTATCGGCTCGGGCACAGCCGATAAAAAAAACCCGATCGGACCGGACAAAAAAAAAAAAACACGATGTGAATCGGAACCGGAATCAGAACCGATTCCGGTTCTGATTCACATCTCTATAATCCATTGGTCTGTGGTAATGCTGAGCCAGTTGGTTATGAAGTGGTGAATCTGACCTCCTACTGGCAAGTCTGGTTTTGGATTTGTGGAGTGGCTGCTGTCTCTGGATAGATTTCAAAACCCAGAGGCTTGGCCGATTTGTGGGGCTAGCTGAGGCCTGGATGGCTTGGGCTGTCGTGGATGTTCTCTTTGAGGTGGTTTGGTTTGTCTCATGCGAGATGTAGGTGGGTAGTACCTGCATGAGCGAAAAAACGGTCTTTTGGGGTCCCTTCTCGTGCAGAGGGAGCCTCCGTAGTAACCGTGGACAGTTGACACAGGGTCTGCTTTCAGTTGAGCCACTGCGTCCTGTATCTTGTCACTGAATAGATTTTCTCCAGTACACGGCAGATCAGCGAGCTTGTCTTGGACTTCAGTTCGCAAGTCTGATGCCTTAAGCCAGGCCCACCTTCTGGTGCTGATTCCCGGTGCTGATAAGCGAGAAGCAGTCTCAAAGGAATCGTAAGCAGCCCTTACTTCATGCTTTCCAGCCTCAAGGCCTTTGTGTAGTATGGCGCTGAGGTTATGTTGTTGTTGCTGGAGAAGAGAGTCAGCTATTCCCTGAACTTGTTTCCAGAGATTTCTCTGATATTGTGTCATGTAAAGATGATATGCAGCAATCTGTGACACTAACATAGAAACCTGAAAGATTTTTCGACCCAAAATATTCAGGAATTTTTGGTCTTTTCCGGGGGAGATGAAGAGTGAGGGCGCAGTCTCCTGGCATTTTTCTGTGCGTATTCAACTACCACTAATTGGTGGGGTAGTTGTGGCTTTTGGAATCGTAGAGTATGCTGGACCAGATACATTGTATCTGTCTTCCTATTTACTGGTGAGATAGTACAAATGTGCTCCCTTAGGCAATGCTGGAGGTCCAGGAGTACTTTGTGGACGGGAATAGCCATAATTTCTTTGGAGGCATCTACAAATTGGAGGACTTCCAATGTCTTATGACGTGTGTCTTCTTCAGTGACCAGGTCAAAGGGAATTGTCTGTGACAATTCCTTTATAAAATTAGCAAAGGAGAGGTCCTCTGGGGGAGACCGTCTTCTTTCTTCCAGAGGAGATGGTTCTGAAAGTATGTCCTCTGTAGATGTGTAGGTGTCCACATCCTCCCACAGGTCATACGGGGCCTCTGGCTGAGATCCCAAGGGAGGAAAAAGACCTGGTATTCCTGGACATATTGGCATTGATGGATCCCTCGATGGCCTTGATGGACGATGCGGTGGCACCAATAAAGATTTAGGTGGCATAGATGGTATCGAGGGGAATCTTGGGCATCTCGATCCCGAGAGCCCTGATGGACCAGGAACTGGTTTCGGCATCAGTGGAAGTGGCACTGGAAGAGGAGTGGAATCCATGCCTTCATCTTCCGATGACCCCAAAATGGGTATCAGGGGTTTCGGAGACTCAGTAGGTCGTCCTGGTACCGATGGATCCAGCTGGGTCGGAAGGGCACCGATGAGTGTATCCAAGCAGTTGAGTAGCGGTGTGAAGATCGATGGCTCTGGTGTTGGTGCTGATATGGGGGCCGGCATCGATGGAGGATGAATGCTCCGGAGGGCATCGCAGACCGCCTGTTGGACAAGCTTGTCCAGATGCTCCCTGGAAGCTGGCATAGGTAATAGGGATGTGAATCGTTTTTTGACGATTTAAAATATCGTCCGATATATTTTAAATCGTCAAAAATCGTTAGAGCCACGATACAATAACAATTCCCCCGATTTATCGTCAAAAACTCATAAATCGGGGGAAGGGGGAGGGGAAGGGGGAGGGCGGGAAAACCAGCACACTAAAACACCCTAAAACCCACCCCGACCCTTTAAAATAAATCCCCCACCCTCCCGAACCCCCCCAAAATGCCTTAAATTACCTGGGGGTTCAGTGGGGGTCCAGAACGACCTCCTGCAATCGAATCGGGAGCGATCTGCTGCCGTGAATCGCGGAAAAATGATTTGCGGCAGCAGATCGCTCCCGGACCCCAGGGACTTTTGGACAGCTTGGGGGGGGGCCTCCTGACCCCCACAAGACTTGCCAAAAGTCCAGCGGGGGTCCGGAACGACCTCCTGCAATCGATCTCCTGCCGGCGCCATTTTCCATACGGAAAAAACGATTCGCGGCAGGAGATCGCTCCCGGACTCCCGCTGGACCCCCAGGGACTTTTGGCCAGCTTGGGGGGGAGCCCTCCCGACCCCCACAAGACTTGCCAAAAGTCCAGCGGGGGTCCGGAACGACCTCCTGCAGTCGAATCGTGTTGTCTACGGCCGGCGCCATTTTGCAAAATGGCGGCGCAAAATGGCGCCGGCTGAAGACAACACGATTCGATTGCAGGAGGTCATTCCGGACCCCCGCTGGTCCCCCAGGTAATTTAAGGCATTTTGGGGGGGGGGTCGGGAGGGTGGGGGATTTATTTTAAAGGGTCAGGTGGGTTTTAGGGTGTTTTAGTGTGCCGGTTCACGATTTTAACGATTTTAATGATATTTTAAAAACCCAAACGGCGACGATACGATTCCCTCCCCCTCCCCTCCCGATACGATTCCCTCCCCCTCCCAGCCGAAATCGATCGTTAAGACGATCGAGGACACGATTCACATCTCTAATAGGTAACACAGCTACAGGGGAAGGCAGGCTAGACGTTACTGGCACTTCCACAGGAGTCTGTGGGGGCTCAGTACCCTGCACCGATATCGGTGGGGATCGCCTTGGTATCTCGGGTGGAGAGGAGGTTGGAGGCTCCTCTACCCATGTCTTCTTGGGCATTGGTTCAATAGCCATCGAAGTCGATGTGGTATTGGTGCCGGCACCAGGAGTAGACTCACGCCGGTGCTGGTGCCAGTATTTCCCTCGGTGCTCGGCCTGGTCTTTCTCCAGCACTGAGGAAGAAGATGCTGATGCCCAAGATGTCGTCGGTGACGGACGGTCACCACTGCCTTGCTGTTCCCGGTGAAGTTTGTTGATGGATTTTGTTGATGCTCCTGCCAGTGATGACTAGGTGGATGTCGATGGAGTTAACTTTATTTTGAAAAGGGACTCCATCTTGTCCAGTTGGGCAAGCCTTTCCTTCGGGGTCATTTGAGCACAGCTTGGGCATCGACGAACATCATGTATTGAGGCAAGGCACAACACACAGACATCATGCGGGTCTGTAATTGACATCGTACACGGACACTCTGGGCATTTCCTAAAGCCTGTAGCCATTTTTGGAAAAAGGGCCGTGAAAACAGTTTGTGGCCTGCGGGAATGGAGGGTAAGGTAGTCGGAACCGACTGAAAAATGGTGGAAATTACTCACCGAGGATCAAGGAAAGCGATGTCGTGATGGGAGACCCCTATGAGGGAACTTTTTGTGAAGAAAACCTCAAGGAAAAGTAGTGAGAAAAGTAGTGAGAAAATTCTCACAGAGCTCTTAACCATGAGGCAAATTGCAGCGTGGAAAAAAGGAGATTGAAGGGAGACCCCTGTGGCTACAGGGATTATGGCATGCTGGGCATGCTCAGTGTGCCAATCAAAAGTTCTAGAAACTTTGATAGAAAAGTTTTCCGTGATAGGGCTCCATCCAGTGATGTCACCCACATGTGAGGACTACCATCCTGCTTGTCCTGGGAGAACAGTTTTAATGGCAAAGGTGTCAAAGATTGATGCTCCAGGGTTCAATGTGTCAAGTGCATCAAGGACCTCAATGGCAATGGCACCTTGAGATATGATGGCGATGGCATCTTGTGTGTCAATGGATTCAATGTGCCATGCATCGAGAGTGCTGATGCACCTCAGACTCAGTGTTCTTCGGCACCGGCTGCTCTGACAGCTCTGCAGAGTGACACCTCTTCTTCTTTGACGCAAGCCACCATGATTACTCAATCCTGAGAATTTGGCCTCTTCTACTGATAGGGGAGATAATTTTGAGGAGCCCCTGCTTAACTCTATTCCTGGGGAGACAGAAGAATCTGTCTTTGGGAAGAGAATTGACTGCAGCTTCTGCGAGATTTACACAGTTCTTCCAATTTCTAGGCCCTTTATCTTTCAGTATACAGGAACATTCGTCCACAATCATAACAGTTGGCCTGACTGTGATCTATAATGGACATTCAATTATTGAAATCATTCACTGTGCCTTTCTTCTTACCAAAATTGTAAACAAATATAATTCTCTAGTCTCTCTTTTTTTTTTAAAGGTAGTACTGAAAAGTGCTGTTTGGGGGCTGCTGTGAGAGAGATAGAAGTATAGTTGATGAAGGTTCTTGAATGAAAAAAAAAACCAAAATTAAGGGAGTACACAAGGCAATGCCCAGGTAGGATACCTGCACATGCTCAAAAGAGACAGAGGTCTGTTCAGTACTGACAGATGACATTATCTCACATGTCATGGCTAATTTACTCCTTCTTGTTGATGGAGAAAATCTTTGTTATATATATTGTGTCTGCTTTATTGCAGGTGCAAAGTATGTACTTTGTGCCTGTGTTGTGCACACTAGTCACATTTTAAAAGGTGAAACTGTGTGGTGAGTTTTCCCCTGGAAATGAATTTGTAGTCCCATAGGTATCTTGTACCTCCAAGTCTGTAAGCTCTGTGGCCACTTTCATTATTACCCTCAAGGTAATTTTCAATGAGATTTCTGCAAATAAAATAGTGCTTTGCCCTCAAAAATGGCCCTTTAGAAAATTGCATAACTGATACATTCATAAAATTACACACATAAAGAATTTGGGGTCAATATTCAAAGCTATTTAGTTAGCTGACTCATTAATTCAGCTAGATTTTAGCTGGCTAAGTCATTATCTGGCTAAAATCTAGATGGATACAAAAGATGCAATCTTGCAAACTTAGCAACTTTTTGTTTGTATCTGGCTGTCAAGCTAATTTAAAAATGAGCATGCTTGTGCCCGAACACAAGTGTATGGACGCGCGAGTGGAGATATGCTGGAATTTTAAATCATGCATGCACTTGCGGACGTATGATTTAAAATATGCCTACCGCATGTAAGTATGCTCCAAATATTAAATGGTTTCTTGGGTAAACATACTTTGCATATCTTCCTTTGGACTTTGCTGGCTTTAACACATGTATGTAAGCAGATTTTAAAACATGTTCATGCAAGGGACATTCCCAGTTTTTTCAATTAGTCCACCAATTTGCCCAGTCAATCTTGAGGTCATCCAGATCAATCTGTTTTTTTCATTCTACATGCCCCCCAGTAGAACTGGACCCTACACCCTATCATATAAACCTTAAAATGTGATGTCTGCACTTGCTCCCCATCAGGAGCATAGTAAATATACGCGGGCAACAAGCCTTGCATGCTGTGGCCTCCACTTTTAAAATACGGAGTTAAGTGCATAACTGTCAGGTCTGCCTCAGAACACCCATACCCTGTCCCTTTTCTACTCCTCTTTTTTTTTTTTTTGCTTGCACGTGCATATATACAAATAATTAGCGGCTTTTAAAGGGCATCTTAGAATAAGCAATGCTTTTAACAATTGATCCCTAAGTTAGATGGATAAATTTAGGCTTGTCTGGCCAGATCCTAATGGCTTAGCCATTAAATTGGAGCTGCAATTCCTTTTTATTTTTTAAAGAAGGTTGCAGGCAAGTGGTCCTATCGCTTTCTTCATCAACCTGCCCACTTCTCCAGTGCTGTAAATCCAGCAGCTTACCCCCAAACTCCTCAAACTCATATTAAAAAAAATAAAAATTTAAATGCCTGGTATTGGTCCTCTCTCCCCACACCTATTCCTCAGTTCTACCATAATTTGCCTTCTGGCCACCCCTCCCCTTCTCGTCCCATAGCCTTCTACCCCAACCCTATCCCTCCCACTCTCCCAGTACTTTAAAAATGAAAGATCTTCAGCCTGATAAAAGAGCTACTCTTCCAGTATAGCTCTCCTATCAATGATAGAAGTTCTACAGCACCTACAGTACTTGAATTTAGTCCGCTTTGAAGCGACTGAAAGGCAGAAAATAAATTTTATAAAAGTAAATAAATAAATACACTAGCAGCTTATGCTTCCACAGTAGCTCCCCTAACGACAATAGAAGAACCAGGCACAGGTTGTGGTTTGCTGCTACCATGATCCTGGCTGAAGATATTTCATTTTTAAGGTACCAGGAGGGTGGTAATATTAGGATGGGAGTGAGGGCCAGAGGAAGGGAGGATGCTTCAAGGGCAAATTGTGGACAGAGGAGTGGGTGGGGGAGGGAGCTAGGCCTTTAAATTTTACTTTTTAAATATGAGTTTAAGGGTTTTGGAGGGAGTCCTGGATTTAGGACTTGGGTTAGGGTGGGAGGGACTGTGATCGGGCCACCCTGTTCACAACCTTCTTTTAAAAAAATGAAAAAACAAACTGCAGCTTCATTTAACCATCTATATTCTTTTTCTTATAGCCAGTTGAGTCTTTAGTTATGCAGAAACAGAAAGCCGGATAATTTTAGACCTAACTAGCGATATTCAAAAGGTATCTGGTTACTTTTAAAGTTATCTAGCTAAAAGTTGCCGGATATCTATAATTGGGGATGTTCAGTAGAACGCTTATTCCACTGAATATCTGGGACAGTTAGCTGGCTAATTATAGCCAGATAACTTGTCCAATCGCTGGCTTACTGAATGTTATCCCCCTGTATGTGCATACTTTTATGTGCAAAGGGTACAGGCATTCCAGGGGGTGGAGTCTAGATGGGGTTGAGATTTACAAGAATATTTTTTAATTTAAAAACTAATATGTATAAATTCTCTTGACAAAACTATGTGCACCAAATAGCAGGTATAATTTTGTATGTGTAGTTTTGTTGGGATAATGTTCAAAGCAGACATACACTCATAAGTCTGCTTTGAAAATTGATTTTAACTTATGTGCATGTTTACGTGTTAACCTATGTGCAATATTACAAAATTACCCCCAAATTGTACCACGTTGTAGGGACATGACATCTAATACTACTGTACATTTTCTGATAGGAGCCTTTTTTACTGTAGTGTACATCAGTATTTTCTCTAAATATATATATATATATTATTTATTTATTTATTTATTTATTTATTTATTTAACAACTGTTTTATACAAAACAGAGAAAACATCAACACTAATTAGACAAGAATGTGGTATGTTAATAACAATGGGTAGAAGCATATAGACTAAGTGACACAAATCATGACCTGATACCCACATTTAATGCTACATAGGGATGGAGAATCCAAAATAAAACATATATGGCAACATTTAAGTCTTTTTCTTATCTTTGTAATATTATTTTGTGTCCTGGTTCCCAATTCAGTAGAGTTTACATCTACAATAGTTCTATTATTACACCTTCTTTAAGTAAATAACTGTCTTTCAAAGAAAGCTTTGTTATACACTGTATTACTGACAGGTTTAAATTTTCACTGAAATACAGATTATGATTTCATGGAGAATATAAAGAAAAATTTCAACTTGCAATCAATAATTTTAAAGCTATTTGATTATACATACATTTTTTAAAATTGTGTTTCATTCCATTTTTCTCTCTTTTTATATATTCCTCCACCCTAGAGAGCATGCCCCAGTAACTCAAAATCCTTGCCAGCCAGGAAGGATAGTGGGAAATCTTCTCCGAGACTTACCTTAAGCACTGTTTCTTTGACCAGCATAGATTGCTAAGTAGATTCAGTCATCTTGCCTCATTCCCTGGAATCATATACGTTGCATCCATGGCATTTCCAACTGGCTCTAGGAGACTTGAACTCAAATCTCCATGTGCTACAGTGCCTGAGCTATAGCGACAGCCCCACTTTTTGTTTCATTAATGTGTGTTTTGCCTTCATGTGGGTCCCTCACCTTTGCTTTTATAAGTAAAGGAAAAGGATCCAATGAAACAGAGTTACTGCAGAGCTACATATGGGCTCAGGTCAAGCACACACAATAATCCACAAATAAAAATACACATCCATAACACGCATATTTGATAGCAACTGCACAAGGAAAAAGTTATGAGATTAAAAATGTTTACGGTATTTGGAGAAAATGTGATGACAAATGTCAAATTACATTTAGTTTACATATAGTAAGTATAAGGTGATGCACTTGACAAATATATTTTAGACAACACTTGAAAACTTGTGAGGGAAATACATAGGTCATAACATTGATAACAAACTGAAATGGTACTATTTGTCAAGGGGAAAATGAAAAGCCAATGATATTTTTTGCATGCATATGGAGGGAAATGAGCAATGAGAAAAAGAAGGAGATGATACCTCTATACAAATCTTAGCAAGGATTCAATGTCAGATAGCTTTCCTTACCTTAGGAAAGATATTGATAAGAAGAGTTAGAAAGTCTAGCTATATTTCAATAGATTCCCATTAGGATCTCTATTAAGGAGTATGGCCTAGCAGCAAGGTTAAGAAGTGCAGTGTAGATTAGAAGAATGCACTATCTTTGCCACAATATCCCTATTGGAAGCTACTGCAATGGTCCAATCCATATTCTACATGAGGAAATAACCTGTAGTGGAGAGTATGGACATTTTAGTTGGAGATTTACTATCAATTTCTTTCATTGTGGATAGTGAGTTATTTCTCTCTTCTTGTAATTTTTTCTTTTTGGAGAGAAGTATTGTTCTACACTTCCCATCCAGTAAAGCGGGCAGAGACCATCTAAAAGCTGGTCTAAAGCCTCTGTTCCTCTAAAGCATTGTTTCTTATTAGATTGGCCTTGACAATATTTTGGAAATAAGGAATTTAAATTTTGTGACTTGAAGTTTCCCTGAGGTTTCTGGAATCTTTACAGTCACGCCCATATCATTCAGCCAGACAGACTCAGTGTCTCATTTGGCATATTTTGGAAAAAGAAGTGGATACTCATTCAGTACCAAACCTGGATGGAGAACTACAGGAGAAGAGCTACCAGTCTGGTGCTCACTTTGTGGAGACAAAGAAGACTTGCCAGTCTGGTATGAAGGCAAAAAAAGAGAGGAAGACAAAGTAAGATCAAGCAGTGATCCCAGGTATGCAAGAGACTTCCTTAGAGGATTAGGAGGAACCTATCTGAATTACCCAGGAACAGTCTTACAGGTCCAGAAGATAACAGAGGAGACTCCAGGGAAGAATTCAGAGAGCACAGAGACAGATTAGAAGAAATTAATTTCATTAAAAGTAATGTGACAAGAAAAAAATGTATACCATGCTAAATATTCATTATCTAACAAGTGAGTCAGTACTGAAGTCTTGACTTATTGGCACGTAGAAAATAGAGCATACATAATGTCTTGGACTTTGGAGATTACTCCTTCTCCCTTCCTTCCCCCTCACTATGAAAGTCTTGTGTTACCCATGGTTACTTTAGCACCCCTTGTGGGGTTGATAATGTTTTATATTGTTTTATCTGAGCATGCTGCAAATTTGAGTCACTCTTTGGAGAGCTTTGATTGAGGTAAGATGTCTTGAACTTCTCTTATTTATGCATGGAGCCATCTTTTTGTGAGTACCATAGAGTTTCATTAGTCCACTTTTTAGTGAAATCTCAGATTATATAAGCATAACGCCTGTTGGATGATAACATTGCATCAAACAGAATTAACAACTTTTGGTGTATCATCAGTTTATTAAAAAAAAAAAAAAAATCTACCTCCAATTGATGCTGAGTCATGTTAAATATGTGCAAAATAATAAACAAGACAGTTGGACTCAACTAGAGTTTTTCTGTGTTTCATTTTGGTGTCATACAAGAGCATGGAGTGTAGAAGGACCAGTGAGGAAGGAACACCCAAGGCTTACCCTTTGAGAGATCCTGCCAGTGTTATGGAAGATATTGTGGTGCAGGTTACACCTGTATTCAGGGCAGATAGCGAGAAAGACAAAGACGGCCTTGCCACGGAATGTGAGTCTCATTCACCTAAAGGACAGTCCAGGTCAGGGTTGCATTTGCTATGGAAAATGTAGGTTAAGGAGTTATGATATCATGCAAAATTGATTAAGAAACCCTTGCAAAGACAAACTGAGATAAATTTCTCAAGTTACAATTATTTGGCAGAACTAAGAGGACAAAGATTACAACTTATTCAGGATATTGTTATTCAGAGTATATATATGCTTCTTGTAAATAAACCCCTTATTCCCTCCCCTGCTCCCAGCATTCTCATATAGTTCCAAGTTACTACCCTGCCCCTTCCCTCCCCTCTAGTTATAATATCAGTTACAATGTAAAGCCCTATTGGCTGAATTTGCTGTTGTCTGGAAACCGATGTGATGTCTCGTGCGAATGTCGGTATAGAAAAATGTTAAATAAAATAAATAAAATAAAATAAATATTATTTATGTATGTTGTTTATGCTCTGCAACTGTCATTTGTGTGGAGGCAGTGGAATAAAAGTGTCATAAATAAATATACTTATTTTAAGATTTAAGAAAATTTTCCAGAATCTAAGAGATAAAGTTCTAGAAGAGTCAATCACCACCAAAATTTCTAATAGTTTCAGTTTAGAGAAAATTTTTCTAGAAACCAAGAGATAAAGCTCTAGAAAAAGTCTACTACCACCAATATTTGTAACAGTTTCAATAAACTAAAAATGTCCTTATCTACAACTATTACTCAAGGAACTATGTAAAAGACAGAATGAAAATGGGTTATGAAGAAGGATGAACACAAAGGACAAATTACTGTTTTCATTATAACAACAATGTTAAAAGCTCGGGGTTTGACATACCAAGGATTTTCTCCCATTCTGTGCCTATGAGAAAAATATTTAAAAAAAGTCAGGCCCTGTGTATGTTAAAGTTGGGCTTCACCTTTAAACGCTGATCTATATAGTCAAGAGATCCTTGGCAAGGATTACTTATGCAATAAAATTAAGTATGTGAAAAGGAGCATATATATCTTTAAAAGTAATTCATGTGCGTGTTTCACAGTGCATTAGCGTCCATTATTTATGTCAAATGTATTTCTCTGCTATGTTCTCTTTCATAATTATCTTTGATTCAGAAGCCCCCAGATGAAAGTAGTAGGCTTCATATGTTCCAAAATAAATTTGGAAAGACAAATGAATGATTAGAACTGATTTTTATGTCTAGTTATATTTATTTTCTCAGAAATACAAGGTGAACTTAATTTTTCTATCCAGTAAATTGATTTAAGGCCTGATTTACTAAGCATTTTCCCATTGACAGCATGGGGGGAAAAAACACAGTAAATCAGGTTCTTAGACTTCCACGGTTAACCTTTTCAACAGAAATTACATATCAAGAAAACGTTTGATGAAGACAATGCATTTCTGGGGCCCACCACAACACATTTCCTGTAAATACTAGTCAGATTATCAGTTCTAAAGCAGAGTAATTATAATAGGTACAGAAGTCTACCCATAGGAAGATTCCATGAAGCAGTGGAAGAAACAATACTAGAAGGATACTATTATTTCTAATCAAATGGACTTGTTCAGCTGATGATACAAGCCTATGTACAGAATTATTTCATATGAATTCAAATTCTTATTAACTAATATCAATTCCAATACTGCACAACCTGCAAAGCACTTTTTCATCCCTGTAAATAAAAAAACAATAAGAACAAAACAAGCAGCATTGTAGGATAGGATGACAATTTGTAAAAGAAATGCTAAACAGCTGTTTTTATAATGGTGTCTCTCACTCCGTGGCTTTGAAAGTAAGATTGTAAATGTTCTATTGTTTTAGTTAAAAGACAAAATGAAAAGTAGATTGTGAAAAAAATTGTGTGAAATAATTATTTTCTTTATGCTGTCAGTACTGGAATTAAATATTTTGTTCATAATGCTCAGCAAACCTAGCTGAAAAGACCTTGCTTCATATTTGTTCAAACCAATAACACAATTCAAATTACCTTTACAAAAACAGGTATTTATATTTATACTGGTTGGTGTAGTTCCAGGCACAGAGTAATGAGATCAAGTCAAGTTGCTATTTTAATGCACATGTACACCTGGTTTTCTGAAACCTCAGATTTAAGATGTAAAATGTTTTTATTTATTTGGATTTAGCTCACGCCTTATCATTGGTAGTTCAAGGCAAGTTATAACCCTGTTCCCAAAGGGCTTACAATATGAGTTCTTTATTTACTAAGCCTCAGTAATTTTCCCAGAGGGGAAATATCATGGGGTTTACTATGCTGCAGTACTCAGTACCATAGTTTTGTAAATCCCACAGTATTTTCCCCAACAGTAAAATACCACTGGGAAAAATGCCCCAGCTTTACTAACCCTGCATATACCATGTAATGGCAGGCCTGGAGCTGTGAAGGCCACAATGCCTCAAAGGCACTGATTGGCCCTGATTAACACCCCCCCTCCAAAAGTACAAAAATGATCCTGGGAGTTTACAGAGACTCATATCCTACCCCCCACCCCCACCCCCCATGGAGGTGGCAGATGTTGCCCAAAAATGGTTTAGCCATTTAAGAACAATGAGTGCAGGCCATGCCTCCAAACCCCCAACCCCTCCCCTTTCATCAAAAATAGCCTCCCTGGAGCCATCCCTCCCACCCACCTGGACTTACCAAACTTATCCTGGTGATTTAGGGGGTAATTTTCCAAAGCGATCGCACACGTGTGATCACTAAATCAGGGCGGAATCAGGGCGGAGCCGGCACCAGAAGGGGGAGGAGTCAGGGCGGACTCCGCGATGACTTCGCTGACGGCGAAAAGGTAAGGGCCCTTTTCGCTGTCACTAGCGCGCCCAATAGCACCACCTTTTATGATGGCACTATTGGGTGCAAAAGCCGGCAGCGATAGCACTGTGGAGGTGCGATCTCTGCTGGCTTTCACAGGCCCACCCCCTGCTTCGCCACCCCGCCCCCCGTTATTGCTGGATTTTCTAAGGTCTGCAACCTTAGAAAATCCAGGCCTTCGTGAGGACCCAGAGCACTCGCTTAGGCTTCTGAATTGGTAGTGGCCATTTTCTAAAATCAGGATAGCTGCCCCTGTTATGTGAAAGTGGCAAAGGCAAGCTAGTGACTAGCACCATTTTGTAATATGGCCACTGCTAGGTCTGAAGCCCCTACTAGACTACCAAGGCAAGTTTGGTGAGCTCATGAGGATCAAGTGGGTGGGTGGCCTTGTTCCCAGGATGCTATTTTTGACCAAATGGCGGGGGGGGGGGGGGGTTGGGGGTTTGGGGTTGAGCCTGAACCTAGGTATCTTAAATGGATAAACTATTTTCGGGGGAACATTGACCATCTCCAGAGGTGTTGGGCATAGGGTAGGATGAGGTCTCCCAAGACCCCAGGGGTCTTTCAGACAGAGGGGGTGGGATTTACTCAGAGTTGATTAGCTCTTTTAAATCACTGCCCCGAGAGCATAAGATCTTGATGCTCCTGGGAAAAGTTAGATACAACTCCTGAGATGTACTAACTTTCATGCAAATATCAAAGCTTGCAATTTTTCTGGCAAGCTGTGTTATTTTATTTATATAAAATTAGCTAGTAATAAGCTGCTATACAAACATTAGCATGTAAATAATCTCATTACCATTTTAGTGTTATTAAGGGCAGAAAAAAATGTGGTATTTAAAATCTCTCATGTTATCATTGCTCTAAACCATTTACTGCATGGTAAACAGTGTTTATGGCACAGCAAATGCCTAGTGTGGCTTAGTAAATGAGGCCCTAAGTTTCTACCTGAGGCAATGGAGGTTGAAGTGACTTGCCCAAGGTCATAAAGAACACCAGTAGCAAATTTCCCTTACCGTGTCTGGCAAAATGAATAAGGATGTCCTAGCAAGCAAAATCTCAAAATATCCAATGGAAGGTAACACAATAAATTATTGTAGTTTAATTAAAATATAAAAGAAATAATTATATGTTACAATCATTTCAAATTGTATTATGGGTAAAGACTGGAAAACTTTCTCTCAACACTGAAAAAGATATCATCTTATTATTAATTAAACTTATGTAGTGTTTCAGCTATTTATGTAGTTTCATTTATCTCAGGTTTGTGGTAAGGCCTCATCTGAAGTACTGTGCTCAGTTCTGGAGACTGTATCTCAAAAAGAATAAAGATGGGATGGAAGACATCCAGATAAAAATGAACAAAAATGCTATGGGATCTGTATTGGAAGACCTTTGAGGAGAGGCTGAAGGATCTAAATATGTATATTCTGGAGGAGAGGAGGTGCAGGGGAGATATGATATAGACCTTCAGATTCCTGAAAGGTTTTAATGATGCACAGACATCAAATATTTTCTACTGTAATGATATGAAACACCAAGGGGGATCACTAAGAACCAACACCAGAAAGTATTTCTTCACAGAGAGGGTGGTGGATGCTGAATTCCCTCTCAGAAGAGGTGGTGCAGATAAGAACGGTAATGGGATTCAAAAATGCATGAGATAAGCACTGCAGATCCCTAGAGGCTAGAGGATGAAACTGAAGAAACAGGGTAACCTTTATTAACTTTAGGTGCAACATTTTTGCTTGGGGGTAACCTGCACAGAGCAACAGCTATTACCCTTGACAGAAAGCATGTGTAACTTGCATGTAGTGGCATTTACTACCACAATCAACTTACTGGGCAGATGGGATAGACCATTTGGTCTTTTTCTGATGTCATTTACAACGTTACTATGTTATATAGGATCCTAATGTGTTTTATAATTACAATACTTCAGACACACATACAGCCTTAGGGGCACAGTTTCACTTTGTACAAGAAGTGCTGTAATGTTTCATCTATATAGGATCCTAATGTGTTTTAGAATTTCATTATTTCAGTCTCATATATAGCTACTTCTGAATAAAAATCAATTTTCCAGTTTCAGTGACTGATTTGTATGATAATGTTCAAATGCATGCCACTTGCAACAAGTATGCATTGAAATCATGGAATTACAGGAAACATATCTTCACTAATAAGTTATAATTGACAATCTTTAATTAGACAATAGTTTAATTTGGATTTGATGAATCCATTTTTTTCAAATTATTCATTTAAGACTGTTTTCATACTTTTCCTGTTAATCATTTGTTAATCCATAAATAATATGCATGGAGTATATTTGTATACAAATATATCACATGCATATTTACTGTGGATATCCTGAAAACCAGGATATCCATTAATGTACTCCAGGCCTGGAGTTGACTATTTCTAAACTAGATAATAAAGAAATACTGAGTTCCAAATTCTATTTCCGATAAGCTGTAGATATAAAAATATTTACACTGTAAAGTGAATAGATATGACCTATAAAGCACAGGTTAGAAGAAAACAATGAAAGCTTAGGGCTCATTTGTACTCAATAGTTCTAATTTATCGATTTTTCTCTCTATGAAAAAAATCTTTGATAATCAAACCCATTGACTGAAATATACAGATATGCACTTTAAGTTGAAATCCTGAATATCTGCTAGTACCAATGGATGCAAGTTTTCATTTCACTTCTGTGTCAGAATATTTGGAAACCACTATGTCACAAAAATGAATAAAAATATAAAGCATGATTGATATTTTGCAACTTTTGAAATCTATAGCAAAGCCCCCAAAATAATCATATTAAAAATATGTCTGATAATAGAAAATGGAGCAAGATACTCACCACAGTGACATTAAAAGCATAAAGGAGATCAAAAGGAAGTGCAGCAATTAAATCAATGATGAACCAAGTAGTAACGTAGTGGATACAAATAGATCTTGCTTCAAATATAACTTGGCCAGACTTGCTGACATATGTTGTACGAAAATTTAAAATAATATCTGCTTGGCAAAGAAAGAAGAAAAGAAAATTAGATAATGCTGATCATTGAATGTCATCAGTCTTTCAAAATTCATTTTTTGTTTCCAAGTAGACTAAGACAAATTACGAGATGCAATAGACACAATTATTAAAATATAGTTTTACCATACTTATGCCTAGAGCTTAATGTACAAAGTTCAAATAATTAATTACTTTTTATCATGTTCTCAAATGTTATTGAATGTAAAATGTTGATTTTAACTACTGACTGTAAAAGGTTGTTGTAATTATAAACCGGAGTGAAGGCTTTCACCAAATCTCAGTATAGAAAAAACTTCAAATAAAATAATAAATAAAATAAATATATTTACAAGTATATATGTTACTAAATAAATTCATTTATTCTAGTTCAGTTTGAATCAATTATTGCTAGCATTTTCCATAAGATAAATACAAAGGAGTCAATTAAACTAACATACTTTACATTTTCTTCTGGGTATAGAAACAGTTTAAAATGTTAATTTATAAATCAAATATATTCAAATATTAGAAAATGGTTCATGTGACATTTTCTGTATATATGCAATATAAAACAATGCATAAAATAGAACATGTTGTGGACAATGCAATTCTATTTTTGCTAGATACAAAAATAAAGGTGTACAGAAATAAAATTCAACAGAAACGTTGTAGGTGATGCTATTTTATTACACTAACAATATACATTTCTGACAAGTTGCTTTACAATGGTTGTGTAAAGTAAAAGGGTTGGGGAGAAATGGTGTGTGGTCAGGGCTTCAAGATATTTACTAAATATCCTAGATTGGTGACTGGAAATCAAGGGCCTCTCTCTGTCCCCCTTGGCTGGCAGCAGTTCATTTAAGAAGAGTGTAGGCACCACAGTGTAGCAGGAGGAAGAGCTTCTGAACATGACTCTTGCTACTGCCAGCATTGAGAGCTGACTCAAAGTCACAGCATGAGCAAAGGAGGGAGAAGGAGGGAAACAGAGGAATAGTGAAGAAGGCAAAACAGGAGAAAGGCAGAAGAAAGGAAAAGAGAACAGGGCAGTGCAGTAAAAGCAAAGAAATAGGAAGGGAACAGAAGAAGAAAGGAGCGAAGCCGAGGGATTATTGAAAGAAAGGAACGAGGACCAGGATAGAGGAGATGAACAGAGAAAGGAGTAGAGTAGAATGAGAAAAACAGGAATAAGGAAGGAGAAATGAAAGGAGAAACCAGAGAAAGAAGGAAAAGATGAGCAGAGGAAAGACTGGAAAGAAGAAAGCAGAACAGAATAAAGGAAAAGGAGGGACACAGGAGCAAAAATAATATAAGCAGAGAGAGGTAAAGAAAATGGGAAAAGGAGTGAGGAACGGGGAGCAGAAGAGGGAATGGTAGAGCAGGAAAGAGAAGTCAAGAGTAGGAGAGGGTAGGTAAATTCAGAAGAATAGAGAAGTGAGCCATCTGGCTGTTTTCTGTGCCACAGATGTAGCCTTTTTTGTTGGTGCATTTTTATATTGTGCTATGTTCTTTTGTACAGAACTCTTCCTATATGTAGCAGTTCATGTTCTATTCTGAAATACCCTATGGCAGCTAAGTAGATAATAGCAACTTTCTGCTTATCTCTGTGTTGTGTAAATATCTTAAGTATGTGCATTTGTTTAAATGAAAATGCAATGAATAAGATTTTGGTTTGTTCTGAACAGAAAGAACCAAAAATTGCATCCTAAAAAATATCTGAAAATTTTCAGGCTTTTTCATATTTGTGCATTAATGAAAAAACAAACCAAAACAAAAAAATGTGCCTCTGATTGGACCAGGTATTGGCCTGGTCCTATCATAAAGGCCTAGGCCTTGGTCCCTTACCACGGCCCAAGGCCTGTTCCTGGTCCTGTAACTTAGAACCAGAGCTAGGCCTGTAAAACTGGTAGTCACCGAGGGGCCCTCTGTGAGGGCTATGTCTGATGCCAGGGTCTGGACTGAGGACTATTCCCATCACAGAGGCCTAAGCCCAGCCTGAACTTGGAACTGGGACCTGGCCTTAGACTAGGCCTCAGCACTGGGCTTAAGCCTTTGTGTTGGGACCAGGCATCTGATTGGACCTCAGCAATGGGACCAGACTTTGTGTTGGGCCTAGACCTAACTGATGAGACCAGACCTTGGATTGGGCCCCAGCATAGGGTCTAGGCCTTGGCCTCAGTGATGGAGACTGACCTTGGGCTGGGCCTCTGTACTGGGCCTTGACCTCATAAACAGGAACAGGCCTCATGCTGGGCTCTGGCCCCAGGTCCAGGCCAAGAGTCAGACCCCAGCTCCAGGTCTCGGTCTCAGGTCAGATCTTGATGCCAAGGCTTGGTCCTGCTGCACTTCCATTTTTTTGTTTCTGTTTTTTGCTGGGCATTTTTGTTGTTGTTTTGGAAGTTTTTTCTTGATTAATTTTTTTTTCAGTTTGTCAGTCGAACCAAACCAAAAAAAAGAAAGAAAATTAAATGTATTGAATCTTGATAAAGGCCCCACCTCCTGGAAATGATAGTATTTTATTTATTTATGCTTTTTATATACCGTCGTTCCAACAAATGGTCACAACAAACCAAAACGTTTGGGACTGCACATCCCTAATATATATGTAACAGCACCTCAATTCCCTGTGATCAGTATCATATCCCAAACCATTCACAGGAGGCAAGCAATATTACTAGTTATTTTGCTGAGTTTAGAATATA
This sequence comes from Rhinatrema bivittatum, assembly GCF_901001135.1. Classification (NCBI taxonomy): domain Eukaryota; kingdom Metazoa; phylum Chordata; class Amphibia; order Gymnophiona; family Rhinatrematidae; genus Rhinatrema; species Rhinatrema bivittatum. Next base: position 231,124,875 of record NC_042616.1, on the reverse strand, counting down.
TGTATTTGTGGTCTACTAATCTCGCTGAGATCCAGAATCCTTGCAATAGATAAGATAAAAGCACACTGAAAGATAATCTACTCACTAATTGCTTAATTAAATACAAGTCTCTTACTGTTGGTCTCACCATCAGGATTTCTTCCTTCTTTCTTTCTTATCTCCATTCCCACATTTCTTTTTCTGAGTCTATCTTGTCTGATCTATTAAGATAGCAACTACATAGCCTACTTAGCTGTTTAGCTTTCACAAGTCCTCCATATACTAAGATAACAACAACTTTCTCCTCCATCATGTGTGTTAGTAATATACTGTATTTTTCTGCTATGAAATGCCAACTGTCAAATGACAAATTCATAACCATAGTAACTGTGTTCATGTAACATACATGAACAATCAATACAGAATTTAGAATACTCTCAGGGACTAACAATTTCAGTTATTTTTTACTTATATTAACCCTTTCAGAAATCTGAGAGTATTCCTCTATTTATAACTGATTATAGCACCATCATGGGCGTCTAGGTTCCAGAAGGATGTAAGCATGGCTACACCTGTACCCACAGACTTGGGAATTAAGTAGCTTCTGTTTCTCAATGATATGGAAACAGGAAGACAAAGTAGTATGGCAGCAGAAGGAGATCCCTGTCATTTCTGTTAGAGCCTAGAGATGTAGTAGCGGGTGAAGGGGCCCAGCCTATCAAAGACAGGTTTCAGGGGTTGGGAAGGAAAGAATTAAAATTCTGCAGCGGCTGCAGGGGAGGGTACTCTGAGTGACTGCAGTGGTTCCAGGTGATGTGTTTCTCCTCACTTCTGACCCTATGCCCAATCCAGCCTTCTTCTCACCTCTGTTTCTTTCCTCCATACCGCCTACTTCTTCCTGTCTTTTATTCTTTTGACTCATCTTTCTCTCTTTCACTTCTCCTTTGCTCTATTCCTCCATCTTCTTTTGCTTCACCCATCCTCTTGTCTTTTTCTACCTTGTCCCTCTCTTCTCTCCCCACTTCATCTCTGCTTCTTCATCTTGCTCTTCTTCTCTCCTTCTTCTCAACTCTGCTTCTTTCATCTCTTCTCTCCTCTCTTATCCTTTCTGCTTCTTGTGCTCATTAGCATTTAAATGCTCTCAATATTCTGAATGTGCCAATGCATTCAAAGAAAAGGCATCTAAACATTCTGAATATACTCCATCCAATGCAACAAACTATCCAAGAAGGAAGAACACATTCCACGGTACCAAACATGTTGGAAATATCCAAGCAACATAAGGAATCTCCTCTGTAAAATTCAGCATTAGGGATGTGCAGAGCAAAATTTTATGTTCATATTTTTTATGTCCGAAAGGGGGTCCCACTTGCGGCCAATATGGACATAAAAAAAATCCAATGAGTTGGGTATATGTACATATGTGCAAAAAAAAAATTTAAACCCCCTCACCCTCCTTAATCCCCCCCCTAGACTTACCACAACTCCCTGGTGATCGAGCGAGGAGTGAGGACGTCATTTCTGCAATCCTTGGCGAGAAGCATGTGACATCGGTGGCACGTCGAGTGACGCGGCGTCACGTGATTCCCGGCTCGTTCGCGCCGGACGGCTCGTTCGGCCCAAAAAGAACTTTTGGCCAGCTTGGGGGGGCCTCCTGACCCCCCCAAGCTGGCCAAAAGTTCTTTTTGGGCCGAACGAGCCGTCCGGCGCGAACGAGCCGGGAATCACGTGATGCCGGCATCACTCGACGTGCCGCCGACGTCACATGCTTCTCGCCAAGGATTGCAGAAATGGCGTCCTCACTCCTCGCTCCATCACCAGGGAGTTGTGGTAAGTTGGGGGGGGGGATTAAGGAGGGTGAGGGGGTTTATATTTTTATTTTGGCTCAACAATCGCGATTTCCCACATATCGAACATATCTATGTTCGATATGTGGGAAATCCGATCGTTTATGTCGAATCAATTTTTTAAGTAAAAAAAAAATATGAGTTGCGTTTTACTAATGCGGTCAATCCGAATGCACACCCCTATTCAGCATAGTTGTTTCAGCACAGAACTCCTAAACATTAGGTCATGTAGACTTGCATATGCATCATCTAAGAAGGCCTTTCTGAAAATATCGAGGTCTCCTACTGCAACACCCACCACTAACTCAAAATGTATTTCATCTTTCAAGATCCAATGATTTTGGGGATTCCAGTGATATGGGGGAAAGGAAACCATGGCCACCCTATGCCTCAGAAAAGGCAACAAAAAGGAACTTCAACTACTACCTATCAACACTTTCATGACTATCACTTTCTCACCCATAAGAGGACTTCTTACACTCTTTAAAAAGGCCCAGTGATGCACGTAAAGCCCCGGGACGCATGTAAGTCCTGGGGCTTTACTAAAGGGGCGGTTCGGGGGCAGGGTAGGGGGTTGTCTGGGGGCGGGGCCAGAGGCCTCCGATACAGCAGCCATTGCCGCTGTGTTGGAGGATCGCGTGCCGGCAGGCTGCCGGTGCGTGCAAAAGGTAAGACAAACATCGAGGTGGGGGGGGGGGGGTTAGAATAGGGCTGGGGGAAAGGTTAGGGGAAGGGGTGTGAAGGTCAGGTTAAGGAGGAGGGAACGGGGGAAGGCAGTGCAGCTTGGCGCGTGCAAGGTGCACAATTGTGCACCACCTTGTATGTGCCGACCCACAATTTTATAACATGTGCACGCCTGTGCGCACATGTTATAAAATTGGGCGTACATGTGTGCGCGCCAGGTAGCGCACGCACATGTATGCCCACACGCACCTTTTAAAATCTACCCCTCAATGTATAAGACACATAGGCCTGGTAAAATCCAGATCAGTCAACAAGAAATACCCAGTGATACATGGCATTGTAAATGAACAAAACTTAGATATCTTAGAAATAATTGACACATGGCAGGAAGCAGCAGGCAGAGTTTCATTGAACAATCTATGTCCAGAAGGCTTCCCTATCTTGCATCAACCCAGACCAGGAAGACATGGAAGGGGATTAGCAGTCTTATTCTTATTAATCAACCTGTACTAAATCCCTCTCTCTCAGCTATCAGAATCAGAATGCCTACAGGTCCAACTAGGAGTTGAGAGTACAATAGGGCTCCTGGTGGTTAACTGAACCCCTTGATACAACACATCATCCTTACAAGAGCTACTAGAGTTTATCATAGATGCAACTCTGAGATTGCCCAACCTAATAATTATGGGAGATTTTAACCCATATATAGAAAATCTGACATTTCTCACAACAGATTTTCTCACCATCAAGATGATACTATGTCTCACTCAAGATGTTAAACTCCCAGTACTTAAGAAGGGACACCAACTTGATTTTCTACATGGGGGTGAAAAATTCAGAATATCATGAGAATGGTATTGAGATAATGCTGCTCTCATGAACCAATCATTTATTAATTAAGTTGCCGCTATGCAGCAATTTTAAAAAAACGGACACTGTTAGATCCTTGAAAATAATCTAGAACAAGAAATGTCAGACCCTTAAAAACCTGCTAAAAGCCCTAGATTACTCACCGGTGGATGATAAGGTATCAACTGTAATAGACTAGGAAAATTTATGAAATAAAAACCTAGCCAAATTCCTGGACAAAATTGTGCCACAAAAAATGTCCTATGTCTTCCACAGAGAAGCTTCTCTGGGTAATCCCAAGATCTTCAAGTCCTACAATGACATCATGGACAAATTACGATGCATACTTCATGTAACAACCTAATGCATGACTATAAAGCCAAAAAAAAAAATACTTCTCTCAGTGTATTGAACAAACAGGTATCCAGGTGAAGCCTTTCAAAGTTTAGCCTTCACCTGGATACCTGCAGTCTTTTACTGTGTAGTTTTACATTTGCTGCTATGGTTTGTTGAATTTCTGATATTTTTATGTATGTTATCATGTTCCCCACCCTAAACTTTGGAGGGTGTTGGATACAAATAATTTTTAAATAAGTAAATCAATCAATCAATCAATCAATCAACCAATCAATAAAGCCCCAAACCGAACCAAGAAGCTGTTTAAAATAGAAAATGGGCTGCTACAACCCTTACATCAATAGAAACATACCTGTTAATCTAAACTAACATTAAACAGCTTTGCCTCCTTCATAACAAAATCAAACACCTCTATTGGCACTATGAAGATTTCTTCCACACAGAGACAAAGCTAAGCACAACCTCTCCAATTATACTAGAGGTATGGAACTCATACCATCACGGAAGAGGGTCTCAAAAATACCCAACAACATGCACTTTCAACCTTTGCCCACCAAGTTAGTGAAGCTAGCAAGCAGAGGTCTCAGAACCTGGACATCCAAAATGATAAACTCCTTCTTCTCTAAGGAACTGCTACTTACATATCAGAAAAATGCTGTGATGCTTCCATTATTTAAGAAAAAAGACCATTCTGGATGTAGACAAGTCTGAAAACTACTGCTCAGTGCCTTGTGAACCTTTGTAAGGATCATATATAACCCTCCATGCTACCAGGAGTCAATGCAGAGCATATAAGATAGGCATAATCTGATCTTATCAAGCTGTACCTAATAAAATATGAGCTGCAGAGTTTTGAATTGTCTGCAATGACTTAATTGTTGAAACAGGGAGACCCAAGTATTTACTAATACAATAATCAATCCCTGATATGACTGGTGCTTGTAACATTGTACAAAAATCTTCAATTTCCAAATATGACTTCATCTTTCTCAAAAGATAAAGTTTATAGAAAAAGCTATGAACTATGGCCTATACCTGTGAATGAAAGCACAATTCAGTATCTAATATCACCCCTAAGATTTTAGCCTCCAAAAAGATTACTTTGTTCTGTGGGGATGTGCAGAAGGGATGGATTCGTTCGATTCAGTATTCGTATTCATCGGGACCCAAATACATTGCATTCATTCAATGGGGGACCCGATCCATTGATAAGCTGTATTTGTTTTCCGATTCCCATAAAAGTCAATGGGGGAAGTATTTGCAGCCTATTTTTGGCTGCAGAATTGGGGTTTTATTATCAATTCTGATGAAATGTCTGGGGAGCAATCATCAGAACGAGAAAAGAACTCCAAGGTACTTAGACTGTGGCAAAGTGGCACCAAAGTGGCATGAATAGCCTAAGGCACTGTAAAGGGGCAAAGGGGTACCAGAAGTGGTAAGAGTACTTTAACAGAGGCACAATGCAGCAGTGAGAGTGTCAAAAACACACCACAGCTTCAAAAGAGAGCACTGATAACAGATGCATGAACCCTCAAAGGCAGCATGACAGGCAAAGCAGCAAGACAAGTGGCATCAACATTCTACAGCACAATGAAGGGAGAATATAGCAAGCAGAAAGACTAGCACCAACACACTGAGGAACCATGAAAGTGGCAAGAACACCACAAAGAGTTGAGTGAGTCATCTGGTGTATGGCAGCAAGGCAGAGTGGCAGAAAGCTGATAGGGGCAAGACAGGCTGGCAGAGCGGAGGAGTCTGGTCCCTGTGGTTTTGATAGGGGCAAGACAGGCTGGCCCTGGGGAGAGTTCCCTTTTCTTTGAGCAGGAAAGGGCTCCCTAGAATGGTTTCGCCCCTAGAGTGGGGTGTTTCCATTGGCATCTAGTGAGCTCTCGCTGGTCTTTTAAAATCTGATGGACGTAGCAGAAATACAAACAAGAATTTTCAAGGCTGAGGTGGAGGAGGGTGCATGTGAACAGCAGTTCAACATGGGTCAGAGGGTAGATACAGGCTGGCTACACAGGGGAGAGTTCCCTTTCCTTTGAGCAGGGAAGGGCTCCCTGGAATGGGTTGGCCCCTAGAGTGGAGCACGAGCCTTCAAAGCATGGCGATGTGGAGCAGGATGCCATGTGAACAGTGGTTCAACATGGGTCAACCGGTGCTAATAGATAGGCTGCTACACCGGGGAGAGTTCCCTTGAGCAGGAAAGGACTCCCTTGGAATGGTTTGGCCCCTAGAGTGGAGCTCGAGCGTTCAAAGCGTAGCAACGTGGAGCAGGGTGCCATGTGAACAGCGGTTCAACATGGGTCAACCAGCGCTAAGAGAAACCTGTGAGGGAGTCAGTTGGACCGTTAGATGACAGAGGGGTTAAAGGGGCTGTTATGGCTATTGATGTTTGGGTGGATGCTTGGACACTGTGGCAGCTGACCACGCCCATGGGGGGCAGTCCTGTGAGGGACCACAGTGTCAGGCTAGACTCTGGACACACAAACACAGACTTGAATCTTTTATTAAACAGTTTTGGAAACCACCAGAGGTGGAAGTAGTGAGTAGTGGATGTTGAGCCCGGCTGGGCAGGTCTCCCACAGAACACTGGAACAGCAAATCCTCTGCTAGGCTGTGCTGTAGTGGAAAGAGACTGAGAGTTATGAGTACACAATGAGAAACATTCAGAGTCTCAGGTAGAATTAGGAGAAGCTCCGAGACAGGGAGAGCAGGCCCTCAAGGAGCGAGTACCTGATCCCTTAGAGCAGAGAGACTCAGTTGTATTGGACTCACGCAGCAGTAACAGAGATTCCACTAGACGAGAGGTCTGGCACTGGAACAGAGGGCAGGCCTCGAGGAGCAAATACCTGGTTCCAGAGAAGCAGTGCTGTGGAATAGATGGTAGTTGTACTCACAGTTCTTTATAAAGCTTCTATAGTATTTTGTGAACCCCAAAATTCATCTCAGGGCCTTCAGACTGGTAGGTTGAGACCAATTCTTGATACTCTCTAATTTTTGGGGATCCATCCGGAAGCCTTGTTTCGAGACAATATAGCCAAGAAAAGGCACAGATTCTTTGTGAAATTCACACTTTGACAATTTGGCATAGAGGTGATGTTCTCGAAGTCTCAGTAATACTTGTTTGACATCTGCTAGATGAGTAGACATATCCTGTGAGAATATCAAGATGTCATCTAGTTAAACAATGACACTTTTGTACAGAAGGTCCTGCAGAATGTCGTTCATCATGTTCTGAAACACAGCGGGAGCATTGCACAGGCCGAAGGGCATTACCATATATTCGAAATGGCCATCTCGAGTGTTGAAAGCTGTTTTCCACTCGTCGCCATCGCAGATGCGAACCAAGTTATAGGCTCCCTTTAGGTCAAGTTTTGAGAATATCTTGGCTCCTTGAAGTCAATCAAACAGCTCTGAGATCAGAGGTAAGGGTATCTGTCTTTAATCGTGATCTCGTTCAGACCTCAATAGTCGAAACAAGGACACAGAGTGCCGTCCTTCTTCCCCACGAAGAAGAAGCCTGCGCTCGCAGGAGACTTAGAGGGTATAATGAAACGTTTTTGCAGGCTTTCCTCAATGTACTCGGACATGGCCTTGTTTTCTACCATCGACAGCAGGAAGACACATCCCTTAAGAGCTTCAGCATTAGGTTTCAGTCTTATTGCGCAGTCATAAGATCTATGTGGCGGAAGGATGTCAGCAGCTTCTTTGGAGAAAACAACATGAAATGATGCATACTGAGGTGGCAGTCCTGGCATCACTGGAGTTGTAGGCTTGCAGAGAATAGGAAAGACCTCCTTTAGGCATTTGCCATGACATTCTGGGCCCCAACGGGAGAGTTCCAGCATAGCCCAGTTGAATTGTGGCATGTGCAGCTGCATCCAGGGTAACCCCAGAACAATAGGGTTCATGGCCTTCTCTAACACAAAGAAGGAAATTGACTCTGTATGGAGGGCTCCGGTGTGGAGGGATACCGGTTCGGTACAACAGGTAACATCACCCGGTAATGGTTCTCCATGTATGGATGATAAGAGTAGTGGAGTCTTCAACGTGGTGAGGAGAATCCTCAAATGTTCCACTAATCATCGTAGAATAAAATTACCTCCTGCCCCTGAGTCCACCAGGGCAAGGGTCTGGAATTCCAAAGGTCCACAGATCAGAGAGAGAGCGGAGGAGAGGGCATCGTAAGGCCTAAGAAAAGTCCTCCCGCAGGACTTAGGCCCGTCTGTTTCCCGGACATATGGGGCATGTTTGGACTGCATGACCAGCTTGTCCACAGTACATGCACCAGCAATTCCTCTTCCGAAGTCTTCTCTCTTTGGATGTCAGGTGACTGCGACCAAGTTGCATCGGTTCTTCACCACTGGCAATAGGCATTATAGGAACCATCCTGAGTGCAGGTTTAGCACGAACTTCTTTCTGAACAGGTCCTTTACCAGGTTTGAGTTCTTGCACCTTATCATGAAGCCGGTGATCAGTTCTAGTAGCTAAGGAAACTAACTCATCCAGCGAGTCAGGTGTCTCATTAGCAGACAGCTCATCCTTCAAGCGGGAGGAGCTTGACAGAAACTGTTAGTGAAGTCTTCCAAGTAGAAAGGTTTGAAGATGCAGGTAGCGATTCAGGGAACTTGGGCCCTTGAGGAGCGAGTACCGGTTTCCTGATAGCACCTGAAAAAAGCAGAAGAGGCCCACGAGGAGCGGGTTACCCATTAGCAACCCCGAAGGGTGTAAAAGTTCCAGATAGCGCTGGAGTGGCAGAGCAGTTTCGGTATGGAGAGCGAATCCCATCTGACAAGAGACCGTTGCTAACTTGATGAGCTAGCAAATACTGTAGGCTTAAATATCTGGGCAGCATGACGTCATAGCAGGGGGACGCCCCTGAGGTTCGTGCCAACGTGGAAATAAACATGAGGGTGGTTTGCGTGCGCACGCCCTAAGGTACCTTGGAGGAGCATGGCGGGAGGCAGCACCAAAGCCGGTCCTGGGACACCGGAGAGGACGGCAAACAGATGCCACGGCAGCCAGTAGTCCGAGGTGAGTGGGAGGAGCCACAAGTAGTGAGAGGTAGGTGGGGCGAAGCCGTCGAAGACCGACGGTCACAACAGGGGCTCTTATGGAAGATAAGGCCATTGCAGAAAGACTAAATGAATTGTTTGCTTCCGTATTTACTAATGAGGATGTTGGGGGAGATACCATTTCCGGAGATGGTTTTCAAGGGTGATGAGTCAGATGAAGTGAACCAAATTACTGTGAACCTGGAAGATGTAGTAGGCCAGATTGAAGAATTAAGAGTAGCAAATCACCAGGACCGGACGGATGAAATTTCTTATCTATTCGTTAAAATTTGTAACCTATCATTAAAACCATCCATTGTACCTGAAGACTGGAGGGAGGCCAATGTAACCCCATTATTTAAAAAGGCTCCGGGGTCGATATGGGAAACTATAGACCAGTGAGTCTGACTTCAGTGCTGGGAAAAATAGTGGAAACTATTCTAAAGTTCAAAATCATAGAGCATATAGAAAGACATGGTTTAATGGAACACAGTCAACATGAATTTACCCAAGGGAAGTCTTGCTTAACAAATCTGCTTCATTTTTTTGAAGGGGTTAATAAACATGTGGATAAAGGTGAACCAGTAGATGTAGTGTATTTGCATTTTCAGAAGTCCCTCATGAGAGGCTTCTAAGAAAACTAAAAAGTCATGGGAAAGTGTTGCGTCCGTCAGCCTCAGATGGCTTCATCCCACATGCCTCACCTCAATATTCACTTTCTCCACCAGCCTTGGGAATATGGAAACTGCCGCATTTGCTTGCCGCACTCTCCAGCGTCCTTGGAACGGCTATGCCAAGGCCTTCCACCACGATTCACCTGAGGGCCTCCTAGGGTGTGCGTGCGTGTGCTACCCATGTCTTTAGTCCAACACTGGCGCGAACCTCAGGGGCGTCCCCCTCGGGTGACGTCACACATCCGGGTATTTAGGTTGCCCATTTGCTGACTGACTTTGAGTTAGCAAGGATTGGATTCGTCCGGTCTAAGCTGCACTTCCGCTTCTTGCTGCTGCTAGAAGCTTTCTCTACCCTCCGGGGTTTTACTAACTTGGGTACCCGCTCCTCGGGGGCCCTATGCTTCTTTCCAGGTGCCTATCCAATATCCAGGTACTCGCTCCTCTAGGGCCTGAGCTGTCTACCTTGGTGCCTGCTACTATTACTTCTACCTGCTGGGAACTCCACCATTACAGCTAAAAGAGTGTGAGTAATTTAAAATCTACCAGTCTGTCTCACCTACTTGAAAATTTTGAAAATTTGCATCAGAGCTCCCTATACTACCATTGTGGGAAGGGTCTCCTCAGCTGCGTTCCCCAGACTGCTGCTTCAGGAATCTACTCACTAGTCACTACTGCCACCTCTGGTGAACTCTACAAGCTAAGAATCCACCAAACACCTCAAAACCATAACAGATAGGAGTTTATGTCCTTTCGTGGATTACAAACTGGTTAAAAGACAGGAAACAGAGTAGGATTAAATGGTCATTTTTTTTCAGTAGAAAAGGGTAAGCAGTGGAGTGCCTCAGGGATCTGTACTTGGACCAGCGCTTTTCAATATATTTATAAATGATCTGGAAGGGTATACGACAAGTGAGGTTATCAAATTTTCAGATGATACAAAATTATACAGAGTAGTTAAATCACAAGCGGATTGTGATACATTACAGGAGGACCTTGAGAGACTGGAAGATTGGGCATCCAAATGGCAGATGAAATTTAATATGGACAAGTTCAAGGTTTTGCATATAGGGAAAAATAACCCTTGCTGTAGTTACACAATGTTAGGTTCCATATTAGGAGCTACCACCCAGGAAAAAGATCTAAGCATCATAGTGAATAATACTTTGAAATCATCAGCTCAGTGCGCTGCAGCAGTCAAAAAAGCAAACAGAATGTTAGGAATTATTAGGAAGGGAATGGTTAATAAAATGGAAAATGTCATAATGCCTCTGTATTGCTCCATTGTGAGACCGCACCTTGAATACTGTGTACAATTCTGGTCACTGCATCTCAAAAAAGATATAGTTGCGATGGAGAAGGTACAGAAAAGGGCAACCAAAATTATAAAGGGGATGGAACAGCTCCCCTTTGAGGAAAGGTTGAAGAGTTTAGGGCTGTTCAGTTTGAAGAAGAGACGCTGAGGAGGGATAAGATAGAGGTCTTTAAAATCATGAGAATCTTGAATGTTTAGATGTGAATTGGTTATTTACACTTTCGGATATTAGAATGACTAGGGGGCACTCCATGAAGTTAGCAAATGGCACATTTATTTATTTATTTATTTGACACATTTCTATACCATTTTACCAGTAATATTACTGTTCAAAGCGGTTTACAATAATAACTTAAGATAGGAGTATAATAAAATAATAATAAATAAATAAACCAAAAATAAAACAAAGATAAAACAAGAATACAATAAAGTAAGAATAAAAATACAATGGGAATAATTATCAATAATATAACTTATAATGGTATAAGAAAGAAAGTTGGCAACTATTTTATAAAAATTCAAAGAAGAGAAAATCATATGAAAGTAATTAACTTAAAATGTTAATAAAAAGGCGCTAAATAAACGGTGCCCGTCTGATATTGTTACTCCAGGCTAAGGAGTTCCCATATCTTTAAAAGCTAATTGGAATAGATGAGTTTTCAGTGCTTTTTAAAACTCCTTTGCGCTTGGTATTTGCCTTAAGGGGTTCGGCAAAGCGTTCCAGAGCGTAGGTCCTACCACTGAGAAAGCTCGGTTTCTGGTTACATTTAGTGTAGCATTTTTTACTGATGGCACTTCCAGCAGGTTTTGTCCTGCTGACCTGAGTTCTCTCTGGGGCTTGTAAACTCTCAGCGAAGAGTTTAAGACTAATCGGAGAAAATTCTTTTTCACTCAATGAACAATTAAGCTCTGGAATTTGTTGCCAGAGGACGTGGTCAATGCAGTTAATGTAGCTGAGTTTAAAAAAGGTTTGGATAAGTTCTTGGAGGAGAAGTCCATTAACTGCTATTAATCAAGTTGACTTAGGGAATGGCCTCTGCTATTACTGGCATCAGTAGCATGGAATCTTTTTGGTGTTTGGGTACTTGCCAGGTTCTTGTGGCCTGGTTTGGCCTCTGTTGGAAACAGGATGCTGGGTTTGATGGACCCTTGGTCTGACCCAGCATGGCAATTTGTTATGTTCTTATGTTCTTAACTAGAGAATAGGATATTGCAAACAGCACACAAGCGTCAACCCCCCCCCCCCCCCCCGCCCCCTGCCCCCCATTGTGTAGTGTGTTGTATAGCAGACAACATGAAGGCATAAGAACCTCAAAGGCATAGAGTGAAGGTACCATAAACAGCATGGAGACAACAAGGCAGAGTAGAAGCAAGACCTCCAAGGTATAGCATCAGGGGTTTAGCAGCAATACTGAGTGTGTTGTTTGACAAATAGAATGGAGAAATAGAACCCCTAAGGTATAGACTCAGGGGTACTGCAAACAACAAAGAAGCATCAAATCCCCCAAGGTATAGAATAGGGATGTGAATCGTTTTTTGATGATTTAAAATATCGTCCGATATATTTTAAATCGTCAAAAAATCGTTAGGGCCACGATACAATACCAATTCCCCCGATTTATCGTTAAAAAATCGTAAATCGGGGGAAGGGGGAGGGCAGGAAAACCGGCACACTAAAACCCCCTAAAACCCACCCCCGACCCTTTAAATTAAATCCCCCACCCTCCCGAACCCCCCCGAACCCCCCCCAATGCTTTAAATTACCTGGGGATCCGGCGGTGGTCCAGAACGGCGGCGGTCCGGAACGGCCCCCTCAATAGAATCGTGTTGTCTTCAGCCGGCGCCATTTTCAAAATGGCCGCCGCAATATGGCGGCGGCCATAGACAAAAACGGTTCGACGCAGGAGGTCGTTCCGGACCCCCGCTGGACTTTTGGCAAGTCTTGTGGGGGTCAGGAGGCCCCCCAAGCTGGCCAAAATTTTCCTGGGAGTCCAGCGGGGTTCCGGGAGCGATTTCTTGCCGTGAATCGTTTTCGTACGGAAAATGGCGCCGGCAGGAGATCGACTGCAGGAGGTCGTTCAGCGGCGGTCCGGAACCCCCGCTGAACGACCTCCTGCAGTCGATCTCCTGCCGGCGCCATTTTCCATATGAAAATGATTCGCGGCAAGAAATCGCTCCCGGAACCCCGCTGGACTCCCAGGAAAATTTTGGCCAGCTTGGGGGGGCCTCCTGACCCCCACAAGACTTGCCAAAAGTCCAGCGGGGGTCCAGAACGACCTCCTGCGTCGAATCATTTTTGTCTATGGCCGCCGCCATTTTGCGGCGGCCATTTTGAAAAATGGCGCCGGCTGAAGACAACACGATTCTATTGAGGAGGCCGTTCCGGACCGCCGCCGTTCCGGACCACCGCCGGATCCCCAGGTAATTTAAAGCATTTGGGGGGGTTCGGGAGGGTGGGGGATTTAATTTAAAGGGTCGGGGTGGGTTTTAGGGGGGTTTAGTGTGCCGGCTCACGATTTTAACGATTTTTCACGATAGTTTACACACCCAAACGGCAACAATACGATTCCCTCCCCCTCCCAGCCGAAATCGATCGTTAAGACGATCGAGGACACGATTCACATCTCTAGTATAGAATACACATTATAAAAAATAGCATGGACTATCAAAGCAGAGTGGTATCAAAAACCAGAAGAGCAAGCAGTAAGGCAGAGAAAATTATATGGGGGTATCAAATACTCCAAGGTATATAATTTAGAATACTAAACTCAGCAACCCTTATAGTGTGTGCAAAAATGTCTCTCACAAAATGTGTACATATTCTGTCTGCTTGTGCATACATATAAAATATTTTCAGGCAGATTATTTCAAACAGCACACAGGCATAAAGATTCCCAGGATGCAGAGTGTGGGTGGGGTTTTGTAAGCAGTACAGAGATATTAAAGCCTCTGAGCACAAAGGGCCTGATTTTAAAAAGCATTTACTCGAGTAAAAACCAGGTGTACTGCAGTAAATTCACTTTACTTGAGTAAGTGGGTTTTTGAAAATTGCTACAATATATGCCATTGACTTGTCTATAGGATTTACTCACATAAGTGCACTTTACGTGAGTAAATGGCTTTTGAAAATTGCTACAATAGTAGCTACATTTACGCATGTAACTCCTTTTGAAAATTACCCCCAAAGTGTAGATATGGTATCACACACAACACAAAGGTATCAAAAAGCTCCAAGGTGAAAATTGAGGTCAGCGTTCCATAAGACATTATAGAGGCATTAAAATTCCCTATGTGTAGCATGTGGGAAGAGTATGATAAACAAAAAAGAGGCATCATAACTCCAAAATCATACAGTGCTGGTGAGGTATCACAAACAGAACAGAGGCATCAAAGCCCCCAAGATGCAAAGTGTGGGTGAGTATCTCAAATAGCACACTGATATCAATATCCCCAAGGCACAGGAAGTAGGAGCCCGAACCTGATATAGTCGTCCCTTTAAACATACTGGGCATGGAGAAAGTGATGTCTCAGACATCATCCTGTGAGATGATGGCTGAGACGTTGAGTCCTCTTTGAAACGGTAGCCATTTTTCAAGATAAGTATTGTTTGGTTTATTTGGTTTTTGAGTAGCTGAACTCATTTTTATATTACATTTACAGGCAATAGTCTTTTTGATTAAGAGGTTTATTGTGCCCCTGATGAAGCATTGTGTTTTGTAAAACATCGGCTATGTCGGGCAGGTTCTAATGGTTATTCTACTTATGACTGTTGTCATCAGTTTTTTCTGCGAACTGTGGGGCGGATTTTAAAAGGCCTTCGCACGTAAATCCTTCCGGATTTATGCGCGCAGGGCCCTCACGCGCCGGCGCGCCTATTTTGCATAGGCTGCCGGTGTGCGTAAAGCCCTGGGACGCGCGTAAGTCCCAGGGCTTTCGAAAAGGGGCGGGAGGGGGCGTGTCCGGGGCGTTCCCAAAATGACGCGGCGTTTCGGGGGTGTGCCGTGGCGTTTTGGGGGCGGGCCCGGGGGCGTGGTGCCGGCCCGGGGGCGTGGTCGAGGCCTCCGGACCGGCCCCCGGGACTGGAGGACGGAGCGGGGCTGCCGGCCGACACGCGCAAAGTTAAGGGGGGGTTTAGATAGGGCCGGGGGGGTGGGTTAGGTAGGGGAAGGGAGGGAACGGAGGCAGGCTGTGCGGCTCGGCGCGCGGAGGCTGCCGATTTTGCGCAGCCTTGCGCGCACCGACCCCGGATTTTATAAGATATGCGTGGCTACGTGCATATCTTATAAAATCCAGCGTACTTTTGTTCGCACCTGCTGCGCGAACAAAAGTACGCGCTCGCGTAGCTTTTGAAGATCTACCTCTGTGTTTTTTGCAATTTATTACAAAATTATGAAATTGAAAAATAACAAATGAGATTAAGGACAATTTGAAAAAGAATGGATAATTAAAATAAAGAGATTTTTTTGAACACCATGGTTTTAATGAAGATGAATGACTGAGAAGACCAGTTGGTTCTGCTTTGCATAAACAACGTTTGACTTGCTGACACGTTCATTTAGGCTTTTCCAATTTTTTGGTTATGTGGTTCTTAAGTTCCTTTTTTTTTGCATGATGATCTTACTTTTTTGGGTAATTTTTTGACTCTCGTGGATATTAGGTTGTAGACCTAGGGAGACCCCATTTTTGTTTTTATTTGTTTGGTTGTTTTTAATGTTTGATTCATTTTTTTTCACATGAATGAAATGAATCAAACATTCTACAAACTGAAATTCATTGGAAAAAAACTCCCAAAAATGAAGTGAAAAACAAAAATGATTTTTTTTCCCTGCACACCCCTAGTACATAGACTCCCTACATGTGTTTTGTAATATACCTACGGGCCCCTGGATACATTGTGCCATGAATATGTGCTGTGTCTTTCAAGTGATGACACTATGAAAGGAGAATGCTATGTGAATACTTGTAGAAAGTGTATATACAGTAGTGCAAGGATCACTGAGTAGGTTTTGCCAGAATGAGTATAAGAGACAAGGAAGGAGTAAATTTATGAAGAAAAGAAAACCAGACTTAGATGAAAACATTGGGGATGGCACATGTTGACAATTAGATTTTAGCTATTTTAGGGCCTGATTCATCAAGGCATTTTCCCATAGACACAAAATGGGAGAAATGCCTTAGTGAATCAGGCCCTTAGAAAGCCAAAGTAGTTTTTAAAAGGCGAGAGCTACAATCCCTGTAGTCAAAAAAAGGTTTTCACATGTAAAACCTTAAGGCCTGATTTAAAAAAAAACAAAAAAAAAACCCACGCGTAAAAAACAGGGGTTACACGTGCGGCCAGGCCTTGCTTGCACTGTGAGCATTTTAGAAGAGGCCCAGTCATGCACGCACAAGAGCCAGGCTTCTATCAAGGGCCGGTCCCAGGTGTGGAGAGGGGTGGTCAAGGGGGCGGGGAGGGGCGAAGCTGGACGCCGCCATTACAGCGGCCATTTGCCGCTGTGCCTGGGGATCACACACCGGCACCCTGCTGGCGCACGCAACTTACACCAGCTCAAGAGGGGAAGAGGGAGGGAGGGTAGTTGGGGGGAGGAAAGTTCCCTTCCAGTCCGCTCCTTAATTGGAGTGGACTGGGAGAGAACTGGCGGAGGTCAGATCTTGTCGCCGTGCATAAATTAGGGAAATATACCCTCCCTGCTGTTAAAGTAAATGCAAAAGAAAAATTCATGTAGTTTAAATGTTCTTTTCATACCTATCACCTGATTTTCAAAAGCATTTAATTGCATAAAACATGGCTTTACACATTTAAATGCACTTTATTCGTTTAAATGAGATTTTGAAAATTGCTACGGTATATGCCATTGAAATGCCCAAAAGATTAACCCGATTAAGTGAACTTTATTTGTGTAAATGTCTTTTGAAAATTGCTACCATAGTATATTACATTTACATTTATGCACTTATCTCCTTTAAAAATTCACCTGTAAATATCTTAAATGTATTTTGTATAATAAAATTTCTCATTCACTTTACAGTAACTTATTTAACCCTGAAAAAATTATAGATTATCATTCACTGATCATTTTAGTAGTGCTTCTTTATAAAAAATAGTAAGGCCAATATTCATTCAGCAGCTGAGTGGCTCAGCTAGTAAGCTGGATAAACTTAAAGCAATTCATAAATAAATAAATAAACAAATAAATAAATAAATAAATAAAATAAATAAATAACAGTGGTATGGTAATGAATGCTTGCAGGCACATACATGCAAAGTAGCTCATTTTTAGGTGATATGCTTATAAAATAACAGGACTTCTCTAAAAAATCACAAGCCATGCTATTTTCATGAACGTTAGCTACAACCCCTAATATTAGCATAAGTAGAAACCCAGCCAGCCACCACCATTTTTACTTGAACATCGCAGGACCCAAAGCCTAGGAGGTACTCTTGGCCTCACTAGCCCACCAGGGAGTTATGAATGGAGAAGGGTTGGGAAAAATCAGGGAGAGGGGTTAGTTGCCTTGTGGGTATTGGAAGGTCTAGGGGGTGGGATCTATGAAAATGGGTGGATTATGGGAGGAAGAGGGGAAATGAATAACAAGTATCTCTATTTTTTAAAATTTTGTACACTGGGGCTTCTTTTAGAGATAGTTGGGGGAGGGGGGCGTGGGGAGAGAGAGAGAGAGGAATAGGGAATCTTATATGACCCCTGTAGCTTTTGTATACTTTGGTCATGTATACTTTGGTCATGTATACATGCTGGTCATGTTAACAAGATATAGGCCCAGGGCTGGTGGCCACCATCACATGAAATTTGTCGGGGTCATTAAACCACTGTATTTTTCCCTATGATATTTTACTACTGGGGAAAATACCATGAATTTACTAAGCTGTAGTACTCTGGAGTTACCAATGAAACTGGCCAATGCAATAAAGTGCACTCAGTTAAGTGCATGGCTTCACACACACTTGGACCCGTGTTTTTGTCATGCGTTCAAAACCCCTCATGCAATAAGGGGATTAGTGTGTCCAAAATGCATGTCCAAACCAGCACATAGGTAATAGCGCACATTCCATGCAAATTCATGTTGCTTAGGCTATTAGCTATTACCCTCCAATGCAAAAAATTGCCGTGCGGCCTCGGTGTCCAATTTAACACTGCAAATTTAATGCCTGCCAGGGAGCAGGTGCTAAAGAATACAGCACTCAAGGGTTGATGAAAAAAACAAAACAAAAACTCCTGCTTTCTGAGATTCCTCCTATTAGTATCCTAGTGATACTAAATAGGGGGAATCACTGAAAGCAGAATTATGTCCCACTCAAGGGCTTAACAAAAAGGAAAAATCCTGCTTTCTGTGGTTCCTTATAGGGGGAACCACAGAAAGCAGCATCCCCAAGATATGGCGCAATTGGAACCCCTGCCAGCAGTGAGTGAAGGAGTGAATACACTAATATTAAGTGTCGGGCACTTGATATTAATTTATTCACTCCTTCACTTCCTGCCGATTGGTCCATTTACTTGACAGTAACGTGTTACACGTATCTCTGCTTTTTAAAATTTTGTGCACTGGGGCTGTCCTGAAAGGGGATTGGTCATTTCACTGACAAGTGTCAATGAAAAGGACCAGTCACGAACAGTAGGGATGTGCAGAGCAAAATTTTATGTTCATATTTTTTATGTCCGAAAGGGGGTCCCACTTGCGGCCAATATGGACATAAAAAAAATCCAATGAGTTGGGTATATGTACATATGTGCAAAAAAAAAAATTAAACCCCCTCACCCTCCTTAATCCCCCCCCCAGACTTACCACAACTCCCTGGTGATCGAGCGAGAAGTGAGGACGTCATTTCTGCAATCCTTGGCGAGAAGCATGTGACGTCGGTGGCACGTCGAGTGACGCGGCGTCACGTGATTCCCGGCTCGTTCGCGCCGGACGGCTCGTTCGGCCCAAAAAGAACTTTTGGCCAGCTTGGGGGGGCCTCCTGACCCCCCCAAGCTGGCCAAAAGTTCTTTTTGGGCCGAACGAGCCGTCCGGCGCGAACGAGCCGGGAATCACGTGGCGCCGCGTCACTCAGACGCGACGTCACGTGATTCCCGGCAAGTTCGCGCCGGACGGCTCGTTCGGCCCAAAAAGAACTTTTGGCCAGCTTGGGGGGGCCTCCTGACCCCCTCAAGCTGGCCAAAAGTTCTTTTTGGGCCGAACGAGCCGTCCGGCGCGAACTTGCCGGGAATCACGTGACGTCGGCGTCACGTGATTCCCGGCTTGTTCGCGCCGAACGTCCGGCGCGAACTTGCCGGGAATCACGTGACGTCGCGTCTGAGTGACGCGGCGCCACGTGATTCCCGGCTCGTTCGCGCCGGACGGCTCGTTCGGCCCAAAAAGAACTTTTGGCCAGCTTGGGGGGGTCAGGAGGCCCCCCCAAGCTGGCCAAAAGTTCTTTTTGGGCCGAACGAGCCGTCCGGCGCGAACGAGCCGGGAATCACGTGACGCCGGCGTCACTCGACGTGCCACCGACGTCACATGCTTCTCGCCAAGGATTGCAGAAATGGCATCCTCACTCCTCGCTCCATCACCAGGGAGTTGTGGTAAGTCGGGGGGGGGGGGATTAAGGAGGGTGCGGGGGTTTATATTTTTATTTTGGCTCAACAATCGCGATTTCCCACATATCGAACATATCTATGTTCGATATGTGGGAAATCCGATCGTTTATGTCGAATCAATTTTTTAAGTAAAAAAAAAATATGAGTTGCGTTTTACTAATGCGGTCAATCCGAATGCACACCCCTAACGAACAGCCCTGATGGTGGTAGGGAGGGAGCTCTGGCCAGGCTGTTCTAGATGCACAGCCACTTCTCCTGGGCACCCAATGCAGAGCGCTAGGGACTCACAAATTATCCATTGCGCGTTGCTTTTAGCGTGGCAGCTCATTTGCCTGTTGCATCAAGTGCCCAGGACATGTTAGAGAGCGAGCACTATCCTTGGCTGGTCCAACATTATGGAACACATTGCCACTAGAAACAAGATTACAGAGTGATCCAAAACGCTTAAAAAAAAGCTTAAAAACATGGCTATTCAGAAAAGCATTTTACAATGAGATGAGAATAAGAAACACAGAACAAGGTTACCGAGATGCGAGGTCACACATTCTTTTCTTTTATCTTTTTTATATACTCAAATGATAATGTTAGAGAACTTCAGTTTAAGCACATTCTTGTATGATTTCCCTATCAACCTAATAATTGAAGGTTGACCGACGTGCCGCAAATGCGCAGTAGAGACCAGCTCTACCGCGCATGTGCGGGCGAGCACATCGGTCTCAGCCAGCGTCAGAAAAAAAAAACATGGCGGCGTCAAGTGGCAGCGGTGGCGGGTGGCAGTGGCGGCAGCGTCGGGTGGCAGCGGCGGCAGCGGGCGGCGGCCAGTATCGAGGGAGGGAGGAGAGAGAGAGGGAGGGACGGAGTGGGAGGGAGTGACTGAGTGAGAGGGAGGGACTGAGTGAGGGGGGAGGGACTGAGTGAGAGGGAGGGAGGGATTGAGTGAGGGGGAGGACTGAGTGGGAGGGACTGAGAGAGAGAGACTGAGGGAGGGACTGAGTGAGAGGGAGGGAGGGGGAGGGACTGAGTGAGAGGGAGGGAGGAGTGGTTGAGTGTGTGGGAGGGTGGTAGGGGGTGGGGAAGAGTGAGGGGAGAGGGAGAATGAGGGAGAGGTGAGAGACAGGGATGTGAGTAAGTGGAAGGGTAAGAAGTTGTGGAGCAGAGAAAAAGGGAGTGGAGGAGGGCTGAGGGGGAGGGGATGGGATTGAGAGAGGGTGGGGAGTGACTGAGGAAAGGGGAGAGAGGTGGGAGTGACTGAGGGAAGGGGAGAGAGATGAGAGTGAGGGGAAGGAGGCAGTGGGAGACAGGGTGAGTAAGACTGAGTGGAGGAAAGGGGAGGAGTGAACGAGGGGAAGGGGGAGAGAGGGAGAAAAAGTGTAGAAGGGTGCTGTGTTAGAAAATGGACTGAAAAAAAAATGTAATGTAGCCCGTTTTAACGGGCTTAACGGCTTGTTAATCATATAAATGGACTAGATCCATGTCACCTATCCTATAACTTATATTATATAAGCATGTACCGACACTGTAATGGCTCTTTCATAGATACATTTTTTAACCAAACTAAATATACGTGCCTCTATGTAAACCGTTGTGATGGTACATTACTAAACGACGGTAAAGAAAAGATTTTAAATAAAATAAATAAATAAATAAATAAAGTGTCTGTGCGCATGTTCAAAAAATGTACGCCCAGTTTGAACACATGTTTTTTACATGCTGATATTGTATAGGCTTGTAAAGGCATAAACTAAAGAAAAAATAAAGAGATGGGGATAGGAATATACTGAGAAAAGGAAATAAAAGAGGAGTGTGATGCTGGGTGATGTTATTAACATTTTTTATCTGGCCTGCTCAGTGATTTGAAAAGTATATGATTCTTTACATAAAAAGTTTGACAATCTCTGCTCTAAAGAAAATAACATTATAATATAGTAGATGTTGTCAAAAAAAAGACCAAACCATTATTTTTCATCTTATTCCTCCAGATATTTATGTAAGATCCCTTATTTAGTTTACCCCATCACTCCTCTCTTCCCATGCCCAACTACAAAGTTTTGTAATATTCTAAAAACTACCAATACTAATGAGGCTATTAGCGATGTGCACAGCCAAAATATTTGGTTTTGGCTCATTGCCTTAACTTTCAGCCTGCTTTTGGACAATTTTTTTTTTTTTTTTTGGGGGGGGGGTCATTTTTGTTTGTTTTTATTCCTTTCAGAAAATAGCACATTATTTTGTCAATAGTGTGCAGTATTTTCCAAAACAAATAAAAATAACAAATTTCAGGGTTTTCTGAGCCATTTTCTTTTTCTTTTGGATTTAATGAAACAAACTGAAAATGATCTAATTTGGTTCAGGAAACATGTTCATTTAAAATGAATGCACTTCTCTAGTGGCTATTACCTGAATATCTGGCCTCTGAGATCCCAGGATCCTCTCTGGGCCCTAATGGTACCTTGCCACTACCTACCTGCCGCACTAACCTGGTTGATACAAATATGTGCAGCTTGCCAGATATACATGGCCATTTGATCATCTTCATTTCTGCAAGGAATTTTCCATTTCTATTTTTCCATTTCTATTTAAATTTATATCCCACTCTTCTCCTAAGCACCTAGAGAACTTTGCTTCATGATAAAATGCAACACAATAAAACAGCATATTAAAAATAGCAAGTTAAACTTATTTAAATTACAAAACACAAAAATAAATTACAAATACCAAAAATATATTCTTGCAGCAGTACCCTCCCCTATCCATTATTCCTTTTACCACACTCTCCTTTCACAGAGGGTCAGAAAAAGATAAAACTGAATGTCTTTCAGGATACAATGACAGATTTTGCCTCCTGCCACCCAAATAACTCATCCCAGACTTCCAGTTTTCTTAAAACATCCTTCCCCCCAGCAGATTTCTATCTATTGGCAACCAACAATTTCTTCCCCTTCCCCCAAATGAATCCATTCCAAACCCCTTTCTCTGACACCACTCTCAGAGCTCCAGTGCTGGCACTGCTGTTCTTACAAGGCAAAATGTGTGGGGACTGAACCAGCCTGCAGCCATGTGCTCACAGACATTATGGTAGCCCCACCCCTGGGTTTCCCATGTGGGAGGCAATGCTGCGGGACCACTGAGACCCAGTTCATGCTACCTTGTGAAAACAGCAAAATCAGCAGAGATGTTCAGAGACAAAAGTTTTGGTTCTGCTTATTCATTCATTTTGTAGATCACCTTCATGAAAAAAAAATGTATTTGTTTCATTAATTTCCTATTCAAGTCAAAGGGGGAAGCAAAATAGTCTATTTTGAGCTTCAAAATTGGGGTTTTCAAATCAATTCTATTGAAACTTGTGGGGGGGGCCGCATCTTTTTCCTGTTGGGGTCTAGCCTGGTGAGAGGCCCGAACTCCATACCTGTTACTCGCTGCTTCCGGACTCTGAGCTGGTGACGTCGGAGAGAGGAGGAGCCGGGTAGACTATAACAGCTTGTCTACTCCAGCAGACGTTGCCCCATCTTTTTCCTGTTGGGGTCTAGCCTGGTGAGAGGCCCGAACTCCATACCTGTTACTCGCTGCTTCCGGACTCTGAGCTGGTGACGTCGGAGAGAGGAGGAGCCGGGTAGACTATAACAGCTTGTCTACTCCGGCAGACGTTGCCGCATCTTTTTCCTGTCGGGGTCTAGCCTGGTGAGAGGCCCGAACTCCATACCTGTTACTCGCTGCTTCCGGACTCTGAGCTGGTGACGTCAGAGAGAGGAGGAGCCGGGTAGACTATAACAGCTAGTCTACTCCTGCAGACGTTGCCGCATCTTTTTCCTGTCGGGGTCTAGCCTGGTGAGAGGCCCGAACTCCATTCCTGTTACTCGCTGCTTCCGGACTCTGAGCTGGTGACGTCGGAGAGAGGAGGAGCCGGGTAGACTATAACAGCTTGTCTACTCCGGCGCGACGGTTAAGCCACGCGTGGTCAAGGGGCAAGCGGCTTTGTCCGGCTTCGTCCGGAATCGGAAGGAATTGGACGGAAATTGCTGGAGGATTAAGGCGTGGCCTTAGAGAACTGCGACAAGTTAAGTAAATTTTTCTTCTCCTTGTTTAATTTGAAAACTTCCTTGAAGTTTCTTTGATCTGGAACAGATATACTAAAACTTCTAAAATAACTTTGGCCACGCCTCATACAAAGAGGAAGGCAAAGTTAAGAGAGCCTTCTTTGATGTCAACTCCAGTTAAAATGTACCAATCAACCATTTCTGAATGTTTTCAAACTCCCTCTGTGAAAACACCGGTTGGGGCCGCTAGCGGTTTGACCCAGGAGCAAGAGTTTGCCGCTTTGGCCAGCGAAACATCTTTAACCCCCGGTGCCCGGAGAAACTGGCCCCTCCATCTTTGGAATCTGAGAAAGCCGTAATATCATCAGCAGGCCCCCCTGGCTCCCTAGGAGATGTTGGAAATCCAACAAGAATCTCCGAAGACAGTGAAGAGCGAAACTTGTGGGGAGACAAAATCAGAAGAGGGAAGAGACCTCTAAGGCACCAAGACTGTGGCAAAGTGGTGCCAAAAGTGGCATAAATAACTCAAGGCATCATAAAGGGGCAAAAGGGAAGCAGCTGTGGAAGGAGTTTTCCAAGACACTGTCAGCAGAGTAAAGCAGCAGCTACAAGAGGGTGCCAATAACAGTGGCATGAATCCCCAAAAGCAGCATGAAATAGGCAAAGTGGCACCAAGGGTGACATTAATAACCCAAGGCACCAAGAAGGGGAAAAAGAAGAGCAAAGGTGCAGAATAATAAACTGCAAACACTGACAGAGAGACAAAGCAGCACAAAGAGTAGCATAAAGAGCCCAAAGCATCATGAGAGCTACATAGCAGCCAACCACTGTTGTGTTTGTGGCATTGTGGACCCTTGGTCGTAATGGAGATGACTCCGCCCACGGGGAGGGGCCCCATGGGGAACCACTGCGATCGGCTGAACTCAGATAGCAGACACAGAATGGATAGAGGCTTTATTGTACTGATGTAGATAGATGGTGATATCAGGAAGGTAAGGCACTGATCCAAGAAGTGCCAGTACATTCAACAGGCTCAGATGTGAAGTCTCACCCAGATGTTACAATAGGCGGAATCCCGCAGTGCAGGTATCGTCTCAGCTTGTGGGTGGAGCTGGAGCACCGGATCGTAGAGATACTCATAAGAATGATGGCATCTTCCTGATGGTGGAAAGTTGGGACCGAAGGTCCGTGGTGCAGGATATAATGGTTGGTAGGCCCTCGAGGAGCAAGTACCCAATGGTCCGATATCTTGAAATGTAGAAGAGAGAGAAAGACCCCCGAGGAGCGGTTGTCTTAGAGAGAGCCCCGAAGGGTAGTTGGAAGCGAGAGACCCCCGAGGAGCAGGTATCTTGAGCTTCAACTTGAGTGAGGCCCTTGGAGTGAAGCAGCGTCTAAGCGAGCAGCTTAGAGCGGTCAGAGTAGCTTAAACCGAAGTCCTTGCTAACTCAAGGTGATAGCGGAAGCAGAGGCCAGATATACCCGGAGGTACTGACGTCATGCGGTGGGGCCGCCCCCGAGGTTCCCTCCATGATGTGTATTTGAACACAGGAGATTGAGCGCTCGCGCCCTAGGAGGCCACGGAACTTAGCATGGCGGATGGGGGCACCCATGCTGGTTTGGAAATGCCGAGACCCTGGGCACTCAGCACCGGAGGCAGCCATCTTGCCCAAAGAGAGTGAAAGTGGAGAAAAAGAAGTAAGGCAGAGCGGTCGCAGCCATCTGCGACTGACGGATGCAACACCCACAGTGGCAGGAACACATCAAAATGTAGAGTCTGGGGTATGGCAGCAAAGCAGAGTGTCAGAAAGTCCTCCAAGATGTGGAATAAGTGGTATAGCACAAGGCAGAGTGGCAGAAGGAACTCCAACATGGTATAACAAGGGTATGGCTGCAAAGCAGAATGGCAGAAAGACCACCTCAAGGTGTAGCATAAGGAGTAGAAGAGCAAAGCAGAGTGGCAGCAAGACCAGCAAAGTATAACACAACTGCTACAGAAGCAAGGAAGGATGACAGCAAGATTCCCATGGTGTAACATCAGAGGCATGGAGGACAGCAGGTCAGAGTGGTAGCAAGTAGAGATGTGCAAAGCCCAAACCTATTGGTTTGGGCTTTGTTTTCGGCCCGCCGCAGGAAATGTCGTATTTCCCACTGTTCGGGCCTTTAAAATTCGGGGAGACCCGAATTTAAGAACATAAGAACATAAGAAAATGCCATACTGGGTCAGACCAAGGGTCCATCAAGCCCAGCATCCTGTTTCCAACAGTGGCCAATCCAGGCCATAAGAACCTGGCAAGTACCCAAAAACTAAGTCTATTCCATGTAACCATTGCTAATGGCAGTGGCTATTCTCTAAGTGAACTTAATAGCAGGTAATGGACTTCTCCTCCAAGAACTTATCCAATACTTTTTTAAACACAGCTATACTAACTGCACTAACCACATCCTCTGGCAACAAATTCCAGAGTTTAATTGTGTGTTGAGTAAAAAAGAACTTTCTCCGATTAGTTTTAAATGTGCCCCATGCTAACTTCATGGAGTGCCCCCTAGTCTTTCTACTATCTGATTTAGTCTTAGTGCACACTCCTGTTAGTACGCACTAACATTTTTGCGGGAGTTAGTGCACACTAATGGGGAGTTAGTGCGCACCAAACTCGAAAACGAATTTTTCCCGAAAATCGGGAAAAATTCCTTCGGGTTTCGGGCTTCCCAAACCAGGACGAATGTACATCCCTAGTAGCAAGATGCTTAACGTGTAATGTCAGGAGCAGGGCATTAAGGCATAATGGCAGAAAGACTCCCAAGGTGTTCAGTCTGGAGTATCTCAGCAAGGCTGAGTGGTTGCAAGATTTTCATGTGAAGTGTCAGGGGCATAGCAACTAGACAGAGTGGCAGAGTGGTAGCAAAACCCCCAAGTACAGTATAATGGGTACAGCAGCAAAGCAGAGTAGCATCAAGATCCCTAATGTGTAATCCTAGAGTATGGCAGCAAGTCTGAATGGGAGCAAGACCCCCAAAATGTATTGTCAGGAACAGGGCAGCTTCACCTTGATTAGTCCTCTGTCCTCTCTACTTGCTCTCTTCTCCTTCCTTGGCTCTGTCTTGGCTACTACCTCATTTAGGAATTTTTTTGGCTGCTATACTTACTCATCTTACTAAAACACTTTTCAATGGGCTATAGACAGGGGTGGCTCAAGGCAATCTGCCGCCTGAGGCGAGGGATGAGATGGTGCCTCCCACTCACCCTGCCCTGTCCCTCCTCCCTTCAGCTGCCACCAGCCTTGCCTCCAGCGTCGTCGGCGTTATCCCCACTCTCTCCTCTATCCTCCTTGCTGCTGGCCTGGCCTCTGGAAGTGTCATCCCTCCTCCCTGCCGCCAGCCTGGCCTTTGGTGGTGGCGGCCTGTGGCAGCGACCCTCCTCTTCTCTGCTGCCTCTGGCCTGGGTCGGCAGCCTTGGCAGAGTCAGGCAGGGTGATGCAGATGTCACAGTGGCATTCTGAGAAGAGAAATGTTGCCACCTCAAAATTCTGCTGCCTGAAGCAGCTGCCTCACTCTGCCTCATTATAGAAACAAACAAATGAAAATACCGTACATTTTTCTGTTATTTGTTTGCAACCTCCATTCATTTCAGGGAACCACGAATGAAACAAAAATGGTCTCATTTGTTGCATTTTACTCATTTGTTTCAAACAAATGCAAATCCCTAGTTTTGAGGTTGTGAGGTGGAAGGCAGGAATCAGAAGACCAGCAGATCAGGAGCAGGTGAGCTAGGATAGGATTGGAGGCCTGCATGGTGGCAGCAGCAGAAGACAGGACCTTTGCTGCCACAAGAATTTTGCAACCCTAGGCAGAGATCTGGTGTTCCTGTATATAAATCAAAGCCTGCATACAAACAGGGGTCCATATTCAGACAGCCAGATAACTGGATAGCTTTACTTGCATATTCAGAACAAAACAGCTGGTTATGCATTCCACTGAATATATATGGATAAATTCCAAGTTAAGACTGCTCTCCAGCATGACCATATTTACCAGCTAACTTAGGGGGTCATTTTCAAAAGTGATCGCATGTGTGCGATCACTAAATAGGGCAGAGTCTGGGTGGAGTCGGTCCATGAAGAAGAGGAGTTGGGGCAGCACCGGGACTGATGCTGCGCTGACATCGCTGGCGGCAAAAGGTAAGGCCCCTTATCGCCGCCAATTTCGCGCCGAATAACTACACCTTTTATGGTGTAGTTATTCGGTGCAAAAGCCGGCAGCCAGGGCACCGCAGTGGTGCGATGGCTGCTGGCTTTCGCAGGCCCGCCCCCCCCCCACTTCGCCCCCCCCCCCCCCGCTCGCCGTTACCGCCGGATTTTCTAAGGTCTGCGACCTTAGAAAATCCAGGCCTTAGCTGGATAATGCTGAATATCGGCATTATCTGCTAAGTTTTACTGATAAGTTAGCCATGCTGTATAATGCTCCTAGAATACCTCTGATTTATCTAAGTAAATTTTATCCAGTGTGGTCTAAGTGCTGGAATTCTTTTTCAATAAGGACCTTAAATGTTAAAAGGTTGCCATTTAAATCCAGGAAAAGGCTGCATGAATATGGGAAAAGAGTGGTAAATTAATGAATAATTTATTAACAAAGAAAATAATTCAATGAATATTCCTGTAATAAAAAAAAGAGAATGAAGATATGAATAATGATCCTAAGAAGATTAATAAGGGATTTATTCAGTCTTATGAGGCTTCATATTCTCCAATGTTCAGTTTAATAAGGAACTTTATACATGAAGCTGAAATCCCCAAATTGGACTGAGTACAAGCAAAGGTACTAGAAACACCAATTACTACTACAAATATAATAAAGTCAAAATCATTTGCCAATACTTTAGAAAAGAGAATTTGTTTTTCCTGTTAACATCCCTTCAGTGTTAGTTGGCTCAGAAATGCTGGCACCAGGCAACATAACTTCTTACATATGCATAATTATTTGGGAAATGAAGAAATCATATACTGTGGCAGAATCACTGAACTTTGCTTCACCTCTCCGTAACGTTTTGGACAGCCACAGGAAGGCCCTGCGATGACCTCACTTACCCCTAACACCGCTAAGGCCACAGGATGCCACCAGGCTCCCTTTGTGGCAAAGACGTCATCATCACACGCTTGGCCCGAGGCATCGCATCACCACCTAGGCATGCGCATACTCGCCCTGTCTTCAAGGCCCTGTGGCAGGAAAGATCTGATGACATCAGCATGGCTGGATATTTAAACCCCAGCCGTGGTCAAGCCCATTACCTCAGCAACAGATCCTCCTGCTCCTGTAGTGCATGTTGCTTCATTATCCCTGTTCCTTGCCTCCATATTGCTGCCTTGTATTGCTTCCTTGTTACCTTGTATTATACTGCCTTGTTATTGTATTGTCCTGCCTTGCCTTGCATATTCCTACCATGTCTTGATCCCCGGTGCCTTGTCTTTGTCTTGTTTGTCCATCTTTGCTGGACTTCTGTTTCTGACCCTGGCCTCATACTCTGACTACACTTCTGGACTGCCGCCTGCCCTAACCTTAGCCTGGACCTCAACACTGCCTGATATCTACCTGCTCCAACCTTTGGCTGGACCTTGACTTCATTTTTTCACTGCCTGCCATGACCTCTGCCTGTTATTCAACATTGTCTGACTGTTCCTTAAAGAATTCTTGCCTAAGTCCTGCAGGCTCTTTGAACACAAAGACTCAACCTGCAGGGAACAGGGCTGGAATAGGTGAAGGCCTAGAACAAGTCCTAGTAAGAGCGAGTCCACCTGCTGTCTGCATGGGCCTAGTAGGTTTGCCTGCTAGGCTGTGCAACCATGCCACAGCCCAAGGGCTCACATCTGTGACACTCTTCCTCCTGGTAGTAATAATTGTACAAGTTACTTTTCCCTGTGTGCATCATTTTGCAATTGTCCACATTAAATTTCATCTGCTATTTTAATGCCCAGTGTTCCAGTCTCACATGGTCCTCTTGCAATTTTTCACAATCTGCTTGTGATTTAACAATTTGGAAAAATGTTGATTTGTCTGCAAATTTGATCACTTCACTTGTTGTTACCCATTCCAAATCATTTATAAATATATTAAAAAGCACTGGTCCCAGTACAGATCACCTGGGCACTCTACCTTTCTCTACTGACAGCTAGATTTCAAAAGTTTGCTCATGCAAAAATTGCTCCATACATGTGTACGTGGGCTGCACACGAGCAACATGAATTTTAAGAAGACACAAAGTACGCATGTACATACCCATGTACACATAAAGGACAAGGGTATGGAAAAGGGGCAGGGCATGGGTGTTCCTGGGCAGGGCTAGGAGTTACGCACGTAACTCCAAATTTTAGAAAAGCTGACCATGGCGCCTATCGGTGTGTTATCCACGTAATTTTACTGCTAGTCCTGATGAGAGAGAGAGAGAGAGACAATATGACAATATGGACAATTTTCTCCAATTTGTTTTAAATGAGCTCCTTACTAACTTCATGGAGTGCCCCTTAGTCCTTCTATTATCTGAGAGAGTAAATAACCGATTTACTTTTACCTGTTTGTCTTTCATTCCCTCCTGCATGGCCAGGGTGCAAGGGTCTGTAGCATATCAATGTAACATCGCCCCCTCCTCAAAACCACCCTGAGTTGAACGTGCCCCTCTTATGGTGATAGATATACATAGTGTCATATTGTGTCTCTCTCTCTCTCTCTCTCAGACATAAGGACATGAAAAAAATTGGTTTTCCCATTGTGTAAGCATACATATGTAAAAGCTGCTAAAGCCCTGGTGGCAATAAACATGGGACGTTTACTCAAGCCACCTCTAAAAATAATGGGCCGGACTTTAAAAGCCCCATGCGCATAAATCCAGGGGATTTACGCGCATAGGGGATGTTACTCGTGCCGGGACTATTTTAAAAAGGCCCGGCGACACGCATAAAGCCCCGGGACGCGTGAAAGTCCTGGGGCTTGCAAAAAGGGGCGATCCAGGTGCAGGGCGTGGGCATGGCAGGGCGGTCCAGGGGCGAGGCCCAGGCGGGGCCAGAGGCCTCCGACATAGCAGCCATTTTCCGCTGTATCAGAGGATCACGTGCCGGCAGGCTGCAGGCACGCACAACTTGCGCCTGCCCAGAAGGCATGCTCTTTTTAAATTCAGCCAGTGAAAAAAAGACCATTTAATCCTGATCTCTGTTTCCTCTCTTTCAACCAGTTTGCAGTCCACAAAAGGACATTACCTCCTATCTCATAACTAATTAATTTTCTCAGGAGTCTCTTATGGGGACTTTGTCAAATGCCTTCTGAAAATCCAAATACACAAATCCATTGATTCACCATTATCCACGTTTATTAACTCCTTTTAAAAAACTATAGGAGTTTGATGAGGCAAAATTTTGCTTGTATAAATCCAGGATTGCTGTGCCCCATCATGTTCTGTGATTTTATTCTTTAGAATAGTTTCCATGATTTTTCCCAGTACTGTCTTAAGACTCACTGGTCTATAGTTTCCTGGATCACCCCTGGAGCCGTTTTTAAAGATCGAGATTACATTGATCATCCTCCAATCAAGTATAATACAGGATTTTAATTATAGATTACAAATTGCTAGTAATAGATCTGAAATTTCATTTTTGAGTTCTTTCAGGATTCTGTGCTGTGTGTACCAACTACTCCAGGTGATTTGCTACTCTTTAATTTGTCAATCTACTCTATTACATCTTCCAACTTCACAGTGATTTGCTTCAGATCTTCTGAATCATCATTGAATACTATTTTTGATATAGGTATCTCCCCAATATCTTCAGTAAACAAAGAAGCAAAGAATTAATTTAGGGGTAGATTTTCAAAGCAGCGAGTGGCCTTCCATGTGCGGGTGGTTCCCAGCGCACGCACATGAACGTGCCGATTTTATAACATGCGCGTGCCGGCATGCGCATGTTATAAAATCGGATGGACTCATGCACCTGCATGCCAGATTTTAAAAGCTGCGAGTGCATATGTGGGCGGTACATTCACCGGGGGGGGGGGGGGGGGGGGGGGCGCAAATTTTGTATAATATGTGTGGTGACACAATCAGGTCATCCTCAGTTCCCTCCCAGTCCGCTCCAATAAAGGAGCGGACTGGGAGAAAACTTTCCTACCCCCTTACCTACACTTCCTCCATCTTCCCCTCTCCTCCGGAGCAGAAGCAAGTTACGCGTGCCAGCCAGCTGCCAGTGCACACTTCTCAGGCAGTTTGCGCATGCTGGCAGCCTGCTGGCAGGCGATCCTCCAACACATCAACAAATGGCCGCTGTGTCGGAGGCCTCAGGTCCTGCCCCCACCCCGGGACTGCCTCGCCCATGTCCTGCCCTGGATCACGCCTTTTTGCAAGCCCGGGGACTTAGATGTGTCTATGGCTTTATGCACGTCACCAGGCCTTTATAAAATAGGCCCGGTGCACATAAATCCAGTGGATTTACGCGTGTAGAGCTTTTAAAATCCGGCCCTTAACCTTTATAGCTGTACCTTTCAGTTTTTTTTCTAATTTCCTCATTTTATCCAAGTCTCCTCTTTGAAAGTTTAAAGCTAGAGTTGTTGATTTATTTAATGCCCTCCTGTCAGTCATTAAGCCAAATTTCATCACACCATGATCACTGTTGCCAAGTGGCTCCACCACCATTAGCTCTCACACCAAATGTTGCGTTCTACTAAGAATTTGGTCTAAAATGGCTACTCGTCTCATCAGTTTCCAGACCAGCTGATCCATGAAGCAGTCATTTATTTAATCTAGAAATTTAACTTCCATAGCATGTCCTGATGTGACATTTACCAGTTAATATTGGGGTAATGGAAATCTCCAATTATTAATATGCTGCCAAATTTGTTAGCATCCCTAATTCCTTTTAGAATTTCATCTGTCTATCATTTTAGCAAGGTGGAGGATAGTAAACCCCCACCATTATACTTTTCTCCATCACACATGGAATTTCCAACCATAAGTATTCTATTGTGCATTTAAAGGTGAATTTTAAAAGAGATGCACATGCCAAAAAACACAAATAAGAGCACAATTAGCACAAGCGCATCTGCAACTAATTTTCTAAACCTGTTACATATGGGCACATGTAATGATGTGCAAAGATCTTGCATCAAGTAAAAAAGGGATGGAAATGGGGTGGGGCATAGGCTTTCTAGGGTGGGGCCAAGAAATATGTGCATATGTAGCGCAGCAAATGTAGCACACGTCCTTTTCATTTCTGCACAAATTTGCTTCTATTATTGATTAGGTGTAAGTCTAAATAAAACTATTTTTACCAGCATATGAAGCACTTGAGGGATCTGGGTAAAATGGGGGAGGGCAGGCTAAAGAACCAGAGGGGTCTTGATGACTTAGATATAGACTGGGCAAACTGGTAGACAAACTGGTTAAACTGGTCATTTCCTTCCTGCACACATATTTTATGGGTAAATTTGACTAATCCTAGCTGTTCACATCCATGTTTAAAATTAAGAGCACACATACACGTGCAAGGCCTATTTTATAACATGTGTTCATACTTGTTGCTGCTTGCACATATTCACGTATATATGGGCACATGTGCACTCATTTTAAAGTTCCTCTGCCTGTCTCCCACAGGATCTTTATCCTGTTGGATTCTTTGCCATCTCTAACATAAAGTGCCACATGCCCACTAATTTGATCAACCCTATCAATGCAATTGAATTTTATGTATCACTGTCCCATTGGTTATCCTCCTTTCACCAGGTCTCTGAGATGCCAATTATGTCTATCACTTCAATGAGGAATGGTAACATAAAAAATACATGTAGCAGTGCACAAAACTGAAGTTTCACCTGAGATGTCTACACCTTTAACTCTTTTACTGCCACAAACATGAAGGTAAAAGATCCAGACAGACAATATCCTTTGCACAAGAAAACTCACCATTTAAAGAAGTGCTGTGGCTTCAGATAAAAGCTGCTGGATAAACATAAAAACTTGCTCATAGAATTAGGAATCTGCTTCAGATGCTGTTCTTCCACAAATCACCTCTCTAAAGACTGTAAAGCATATCTTGAAGTGCACACAGTGTGACATTTACAAACATCCTGCACCCAGATACAGCAAAAATCAATTTCCCCAAAACTTCTAATCCTGTCTCAAAAGATGGTAGGGATGGAGATGAAGAACAGAATTGCCAGAAATCATTCCCAAATATACTAAAGTTCGTAGAGAAGGACCTAATGGTAGATCAGTAAGGATGTATGCAATCAAAGATGATCAAAGTAATAGAACACTGGCCAGGTCTGAATTCTTTGACTTGTTTAACGTACAAGAAGATAATTAACCCTATATACTGAGAACATGCGCAGGGACAATAGAGACTGGGAGGACGGCAAATGGTTATGTGACAAAACCTGTAGATGGCAGCATTGATCTACCTCTTCCTACTCTTATAGAATGCAACCAGATACCTAACAACAGAAGTGAAATCCCCTCACCAGAGG
This sequence comes from Rhinatrema bivittatum, assembly GCF_901001135.1. Classification (NCBI taxonomy): domain Eukaryota; kingdom Metazoa; phylum Chordata; class Amphibia; order Gymnophiona; family Rhinatrematidae; genus Rhinatrema; species Rhinatrema bivittatum. Next base: position 231,090,994 of record NC_042616.1, on the reverse strand, counting down.
CTGCACGGTATCAGCCCCACCTGAAAGCTATAGCCAGTTATGTCCCAACTTTAGACGACAATACACAGATTTTGCTTCTATTTGGAAGGAATAAGCTGAGAATTCATAAGGTTCCTTAGCAACACAACAGTTCTCAGAACATTCCTTATGCCCAAAGACTGGATCTTGGCTGGGTAATAGCAAGGAAAACAGATAATGTTGACACTTTCACTATCAGGGTGCTAGGAAATTGACATTCATTTTTTTGCAAACCATGTCCTAATCATTTCTTCATTAAAAAATGATTGGCTTCAAAAAACAACCAGGCCATGCTGCAAAGACCTATTTGAACACTTTCACAACAGAGAACTGTAATGAGGATTTTGAAAGAATATTGTTCCAGACTACAAGATATGATAATAAATGTGATCTTTCAATGCAAAACAAAGAATTCTAGAACATAATGAATACATAATTTTGCAAAGATGAGTCAAACAGCTGGGTAGGGTCACTTTGATTCCAATGCTCAAACCTTAGGGGCGGATTTTAAAAGCCCTGCTCGCGTAAATCCGCCCAGATTTACGCGAGCAGGGCCTTGCGCGCCGGCGCGCCTATTTTCCATAGGCCGCCGGCGCGCGCAGAGCCTCGGGACGCGCTTAGGTCCCGGGGTTTTTCAAAGGGGGCGTGTCGGGGGCGGGACCGGATGACGCGGCGTTTCGGGGGCGGGGCGTGTTGTTTTGGGGGCGGGACCGGGGGCGTGGTTTCGACCCGGGGCATTTTGGGGGCGTGGCCGCACCCTCCGGAACCGCCCCGGGTCAAGTCTCGGCGCGCCAGCAGAACGCTGGCGCGCGTGGATTTACGTCTCCCTCCGGGAGGCGTAAATCCGTGGATAAAGGTAGGGGGGGTTTAGATAAGGCCGAGGGGGTGGGTTAGGTAGGGGAAGGGAGGGGAAGGTGAGGGGAGGGCGAAAGAAAGTTCCATCCGAGGCCGCTCCGATTTCGGAGCGGCCTCAGAGGGAACGGTGACAGGCTGCGCGGCTCGGCGCGCACCGGCTGCCCAATATCGGCAGCCTTGCACGCGACGATCCAGGATTTTAGAAGATACTCGCGGCTACGCGCATATCTTATAAAATCCAGCGTACTTTTGTTTGCGCCTGGTGCGCAAACAAAAGTACGCGAACGCGTTTTTTTTAAAAATCTACCCCTTAGTTTCTTAATAACAGAGAGCAGGCTTTGTCTTGACTTGCTATCTTGTATTAGACTCTGGAGAGAAAACCAGAGACAAAGGATAATTTTGTGGCCTTCATGAAAAATACATTTGACAATGGTCATACAGAACCAACTCCATAACTGAAGGAAGATGAGGAGTGCTGGGATTTTCATATCATTGGTGTATATCAGTCTCAGAAACCTAGTCAAATCAGGATTGTATTGAATTCCAGTGTTCAATTCCAAGGAGTTTCTCTGAATGATATGCTTCTTACTGGACTAGACTTAACAAACAGCCTTTTAGGAGTTTTTATCTGCTTCAGATAGGAGCTTTTGCTGTAACCATGGCATTCAGCAGATATTCTACTGTTTTATGGCCTGAGAAGATAATAGTAATTATTTAAGATTCGTATTGTACCTTGACATTAGCATTAGCAATGACATCATCGAGTACCATATGAGAGTGCATATCTTTGGCAACAGTCTATCACTGGTGATGGCTACCTATGGACTCAGAAGAACAGCAAAAGAAGGAGAAATGTAGTTTGATACAGATACCAAATAATTTGTGGAAAGGCACTTTTATGTGGATGATGGACTTAAGTCTATAACTACAGAGGACTAGACATAACAAACAGCCTTTTAAGAGTTTTTATCTGCTTCAGATAGGAGTCTTTGTTGTAACCAATGGCATCCAGCAGATATTCAACTGTTTTATGGTCTGAGAAGATAATAGGGCTGAAGTAAGTTTTTAAATAGAAGAAAAAACAAGAAAAAGATAGGGAGGAAAGGGCGGGGGAGATAGGGGAAGGGAAGGGAAGGTGGGGTGGGGGGTAGGGAAGTTCCCTCCGAGGCCACTCCGATTTCAGAGCAGCCTGGGAGGGAACAGGGGAAGGCAGCGCTGCTTGGCGCGGGCTCGGCATGTGCAAGTTGCACAACTGTGCACCCCCTTGTGCGTGTCGACCCCCGATTTTATAACATGCGTGAGAATGTTATAAAATCACGCATCCATGTGTGCATGCCGGGTAGCGTGCGCACATGGATGCGCTCGCACAGGTTTAAAAATCTCACCCCTTTCTGTTCATTCTCCTAGTGTATGTGCCAGGTACATTTACAAAAAAAGCTCTGCAGTGTTTCCTTTTGAAAATGAGATTGCAGTTCTGCTAGAACAAAGTATCTGCAGATATACAACCTCCACAGAGAGTCTAAAATCATCTCATTTCTACAAAGCTATGCATGTCACAGCTGATTATGTTTTCTGCAGCATAAGGAAAAAAAATCAAACATTTGGTCATTTATCTGAATCATGAATTTGACTGAATGAAATTCAATATGCATGAAACCAGGTTATATGTGTATTTTTATGCACACTGAGCCCTGGGCTATTTTCTAATAGCCATTTAAAATATGTACATAATGCCTGGTTTTATGTATGTAATAGCTTTGAAAATTCATCCCCATGAGGGTAATTTTCATACTGTCGATTTATGCATGTACTGTAAATCACTGTTTTCCCAAGGAAATAGCTTTGAAAATTGCCCTTCCTCCATGTGGCTAAAAGTATGCACGGTGAACAACATACACACTTTTAGCTGCATTCCAAAGAGGCATTCCCAAAGGTGTGTGGAGATCAGGGGAGGAAAGCAATTTGTGTACTTTGCATTTTCAACTCTTTCTTAATGGACAGTGTGCTGATGTCATAGCATAGCTACCTTGTACTGTATGAGACATTATCCTCTTCGTAAAATTATTGTATCTTGTTATGACTAGTGAAATATTATGAATGCATTAAAGATAAATAAAGCTAAAGCCTATATATTATATTTTCTACTACTATGCACCATGATGCATCATGATGTATCACTATGTATCATGATCTTCTATTTGGACAAAGTGTGCTACCATTTTAGATAAAGTAGAGATAGGGAGAAGGTTTAGTATGAGAGGGTTAGGAGAGGAGATAAAAAGACTGAATGTGTAGTATGTAATTGTTTTGCAAGGACATTCTTCATGTTGGCACAGTAAATGGATTGTATTCTTAAACAAGTAGAAACAAGGAACATGATGGCAGATAAGAACTGTGCCCAATTTTCTTCCTTCAACAATACAATAGATCTAATTTCATCTCTAACTTTACCTTCACTTCTTTTCAACCTTGCATCCTCTGTGTTTATTTTTTGCTACATTGAGTTCTGATACTATTTGTGTTCCATCATTTCAAGTAGAATATTGTTCAGAGGTAGCAGGGATTAGAACCTGGACAAATATTTTCCCAATGGTCATCTAGGGATTTTTTTCAGGTAGGCTTTTTGCATACCTTATACTTCCCCAGCTTTTGAGCCATCTTCTTTTTGGGATGGGTCTCAGGGGTATAAATTGCCACTGAGCACGTGTAATAGTCAGATGAAAAGCAAAGTTGCAGAGAGGGAAGGAGATTTTGAAAGAGTAAGAAGATCATCCCAAGATCTCATTCTGGAGAGGGTTGGAGAGGACACTGCGTTGGCCCTCAAGGCCTAGTCAAATGAAAAGGTTTTTGGAATCCAGAGGTTTTTTTTAGAAGTCTTGAGGATATTGGAGAATTGATTTTTGACTAGTTTGGATCAGCTCCTGGCTGAGAGGGAGGACACCCTGGAAGAAAGGACTGGCTCCCTATTTTTGCATCTTGTACCCAGTTAACAGCAAGATGGAAGACAGACTGGGATTTTTGAGAATTCTGAGAAGCACTCTGGGGATTCAATGTATTTTTGAAGCTGGGAAAGTTTTTTCATAACCCTTGGTGTATGCTGGAACTGTAGGAGAACTTACCTAGCCTTATTGGGGAAGGCATTTTGGACCAGGACACAGTTGTGAGAAGGAGAGTCATCTAACGAGGCACTATAGTCATACTTCTTTTGATTTGTATTTTTCTTATCTTGTTTATTATTTTTTTGAATCATTGCCTGGATATTATTTTTCAAGCTTAAGTAAACCTTTTTATTATTTGAACCCCAACATTGGATGAACACTGAGTCGATATTCAAATGTTCCTTTTTGGAACAGCAAACCCCTTCACTGTGAGTACTGCGCAAAGAGTGAGAGTGGCTGTGCAATCTGGTTGCCCCACCACAGCACCTAGGAACCCAGAGGCTTATGCCACCTCTCCAACGGAGAACCCCAGCCCTCAGGGCTGAAGTTTGGTCTTTCAGAGTAATAGAGATCCAGGATAGTAAAGGCAGCCCTGGGACTTTGCTGCAGCTCCTGCATCAGCAACCTATACCAGAGAGGAGGTTACATGTACATTCATCACACTTTTTGTGAAAAAAATATTTTCTAATCTTGCTCCTAAATCTGCTCCCTTTGAGGTCTGTATAATGACACTTTATTCTAGAATTTTCTTTCCACTGAAAAAATGGTTGGTTCATGTACATTATTTATACTTTTGTGGCATTTTGATGTCTCTTTCATATCACCCTTCTACCCTTTTACCTTTAGAATACATATATCGAGTCCTTCTTATTGACTTTTTTTAAACTAATTTCCAGTATACTGTATATTTAAGACAAACAAAGCAATATATTCTTTAAGAAGTAAAATAAAATTAAATGCAGATAAATGCCTTAAACTAAATAAAGCAAATTAATCCTTTAACAAAGAAACAGAAGAATAGATTCAATTTCTTTATATTTCTGATGTTCACTAAGCAAGAAAGCACTCAATTGATTTAAGTAAAATAAGTAAATAAATTAAAATGCAGTCAATATTCACAACTCACAAGTTATCCATCCAAATGGCTAATGTGGCATACCCAGCTGCTTATCCAGCTAAATTATAGTTGGATAACAACTTATTTTTATTTGGAATGTCGGCACATCAAATAAATACACAAATAAATAAATAAACAAACAAGCAAATAAATAAACAGATAAATAAATAAATTAGCCATATAAAAAAGGGATGTTTCAAGGGCATTTAAGGGGGAGAGACTGAGATATCTGGCTAACCTAGCTGAATATTGGATATATCTGGCAGCTAGATTATCTGGATAACTTTAGACATGCTTCAGACAAGGTCTAAAGTTATGCGGCCTTGTGTGGCCAGATAAAGTACAACCTAACTGGATATCTTTTCAAGATATCCAGCTAAGAAGTACTATCATCAGCAACTAAACTATAGTAAACCATAAGCTGCCCAATCCTCTCTCCCCCCCTCCCCAAAGCATAATACAAGGCAGGCATGTATCCTAACAACTCCCCACCCCCTAAACCTTTTTAAATAGTAGTGATTTGCACAATATGTAAACCAGGCCCTGTCCCTCTTTTACATTTAAAACGTGATCAGTCTACCTCCCCTCCTTCCCACTCATCCACCCATCCACAAGGAAGAAGTATCCTACCTGAACCCCCATCTTCATGCCCCTCCCTATCCCTGCCAATACCTTTTTCAGCTCACTTGGGAGGAGAGGGGACCTTCTGCCCTGCTCCCGGCACCTCCAGTACTGCTCTGACTGCAGGCTCATGGACTTATCTGTTGGAGCTTGCGTTGGCCTTGAGCTCGGGAAGCTCAAGGCTTGGCAATCCTGTTGCTCTGATGATGGAATGGAGCGCAACCTAGGGCTCTCCAGGATGAGACAAGGAGAATGTGTGCCCTTGCAGTGAAGACAGTCCAAGTCTCGAATCCTCCACCGACCTGAATGCCCATGAGACCACCAATGCAATGGTGGACTCTGAATGGTCCTCTGACCGTTCCAAGCCCTTTCAGACCTGCCACAGGGTATAGCAGAGGCTGCAGGCAAGACAGAGGTCATGGTGGAAGAAGTTCATAAGCATTGGAGCTTGGAATGAAGACTGGAGCTTGGAATGAAGACTGGAGCTTGGAATGAAGACTGGAACTTGCAATGAAGACTGGAACTTGGAGAAGACTGGACATTGGAGGGAAGACTCTGATGTGGAGCTTGGGATAAAGACAGGAATCAAGAGGGATGAACAAGACCCTCAGGTGCCCTACACAGCATGTGGGGCTGGTCGCGGACCACACTGTTCCCTTCATGCCCTACACAGCCGGATGGCTGGTTGCGGACCACGAGGAGATCGGGACTGGCTCAAGTAGTCTCATAGCACAGGTTAGTGGAAACCCCTCGGATCCTCTGGAGTCAGAACTTGGGAATCAGATAAAACCTTGGAGTATGGAAACTGAGAATAAAAGCACGGAATCTCCAGAGGCATGGGTCACACCGGACCTGGTGCATTAGGACCGGGAACATGACGGAACTTGGGACATCAGGACATCGAGGAACATCAGGGCATCAAGGAACATCAGGACATCAAGGAACATCAGGAGACCATGAAGATACAAGATACACAAAAGTCCATGGACGAAATCAGGATGCCAGGAAGGAGCTGGAAACAAGAGGTCCTTGGGAGGACTAGCCCAGGAGGACTAGCTCCTTGCTGAAGCAAGGACTTACTGATGGAGAAGCCCTTTTATAGGGCAAGAAGCAGGCAACTCCCTGGGAGGAGTTCAGATGGGCCACACCTGGCTGTCCCTTTCAATCCAGGGGGAAGCCGCGGGCCTGCCCCTTAGAAAGGAAGGGGCAGGACCCTGGACAGCAGTCATGCTGCCGCTGTACGCTGAGCTGGAGAGGAGACGAAGCAGGCCTCAAGGCAGGCCCGACAAGGGAGTGGTGGCGTCCCAGCTGCAACAAGAGGCTGAAGAGTGGTTTCCTGCCGCAGCAACATCACAGATGCAGCCTCCATGCCGCGGAAGTAGGTGGCCTGAGGGCTGCCGACACGGCAGCCCTCAGGCCACGGAGGAAGTCCCAGCATGGCTCCTGCCGTGCCGGCAAGATGGCGCCTAGATCTCTTTCTTGGGTAGTAGCACCTAATAAGGAACCTAACATTGTGTAACTATAGCATGGGTTATTTTTCCCTATATGCATCACCTTGCACTTGTCCACATTAAATTTCATCTGATTTTTAGATGCCCAATTTTCCAGCCTCACAAGGTCTTCCTGCAATTTATCACAATCTGCTTGTGATTTAACTACTCTGAACAATTTTGTATCATCTGCAAATTTGATTACCTCACTCATTGTATTTCTTTCCAGATCATTTATAAATATATTGAAAAGTAAGGGTCCCAGTACAGATCCCTGAGGCACTCCACTGCCCACTCCTTTCCACTGAGAAAATTGTCCATTTAATCCTACTCTCTGTTTCCTGTCTTTTAGCCAGTTTGTAATCCACAAAAGGACATCGCCACCTATCCCATGACTTTTTACTTTTCCTAAAAGTCTCTCATGAGGAACTTTGTCAAATGCCTTCTGAAAATCCAAGTACACTACATCTACCGGTTCACCTTTATCCACATGTTTATTAACTCCTTCAAAAACGTGAAGCAGATTTGTGAGGAAAGACTTGCCTTGGGTAAAGCTATGCTGACTTTGTTCCATTAAACCATGTCTTTCTATATGTTCTGTGATTTTGATGTTTAGAACACTTTCCACTATTTTTCCTGGCACTGAAGTCAGGCTAACCGGTCTGTAATTTACCAGATCTCCCCTGGAGCCCTTTTTAAATATGGGGGTTACATTAGCTATCCTCCAGTCTTCAGGTACAATGGATGATTTTAATTATAGGTTACAAATTTTTACTAATAGGTCTGAAATTTCATTTTTTAGTTCCTTCAGAACTCTGGGGTGTATACCATCCAGTCCAGGTGATTTACTACTCTTCAGTTTATCAGTCAGGTCTACCACATCTTCTAGGTTCACCGTGATTTGGTTCAGTCCATCTGAATCATTACCTGTGAAAATCTTCTCCAGTACGGGTACCTCCCCAACATCCTCTTCAGTAAACACCGAAGAAAAGAAATCATTTAATCTTTCCGCGATGGTAGAAGCCCTATTGCCATAGAAGAGATGCCAATATTGGTCTGGGAACAGTGGCTAGAAAAGGCTAATATGGTGCACCAGAGGTATTTTGGGTGGTGGGATGATTTCCCTTAAGATGTCATGTTATGGTTCTCTATTCAAGTGGGAGAAACTGGCTCCGGATGGTGGTCTTCTTAGCCCAACTCAGATCCTTTCCTGCTGCCTGTAGACTTATGTCCCACTGGCTTCTGTTACTTTTCTATGGGCTTATGTTTCCCTGTGTCATATTAGCAGCACAGGGTATGATCACTGTAACTGCACCGTGCTTCACTTTTGAAGGTTGACCCTTTGTGCCATGAGATGAAATTTTTGATTTACTGTGCTTCAATGGTGTTGATTACACACCATGTACCGATGGTGCTCTGTGCATTGATGATGTGATATGCCATGTGCCAATGATGCGCCGTGAGCTGATGATGTGCCATGAGCTTTCTTGTTCGGTGCTAGCTTTTTCTTATGTGTACTGGTGCCAGAGGAAAGGCAAGCTGACGATGCCTCTTGACCTTTTTTCTCTACACAGCACTTCTTAATGTGGGAGGCTGGCCATGCACCTGATGAAGCATGATGCTTGTCACTGTTGGTGCTTTGGCTACTATCCAATGAGGAGCTACCTGTCTGTTGCTGAGAGTCAGTTCATAGATGGGCTATCTTTATGGATCTTTGGCGTTGAGTCCTCATGGCCATGTGGCCTAGGACTCTGCAATTCGCCTGTTCATGATCCAGGCCCAGGCAGATGTAACAACTGTTGTGGCTATCCGCACTGGACATTATGTGTCTGCAGACACAGTATTTGAAGACTGCCATAAGACAGGAAACCATAAAAGCACTGAAAAGTGCTCTTTTTATGAAGAAAACAGAGTTCTAAAGTAAAGAGCGAGAGAGAGAGACAAAACCTCCTGCGTATGTGCGAAGCGCAGATGAAAAGAGACTGAAGAGAGTTTAGCAATACTCAGTCATGTTGGAATGCCTGTGCATGCTCATTATACATAAAACTTTGAATGACTTGAGAGACAACTCCGAAATGTGCCATCTGATGATGTCACCCCATGAAACATGGCTAATTTAGATTGCTTATCGATGGAAAATCGGTAGTAATTTTCTTTAAAGGAAATGTTATGAATCAGGGGCAGTGGTGATCTTCACCTTCCATTCAAGTTGAAATAAGGAAAGGAAGCAAGTTAATAAAGGTTCCTGGTCTTTGACAAAACGTTTGCAGGGCAATTACCTAACATGACCTGACAGAAAATCACCATTGGAAATATTGGTAGTCATGTTAATGATAGTGCTGATATAACTAGCCAACTAACAGTGATAAGAGCTCCAGCACTGAAAAATGAAGCTAGGATATATTTCATTCCTACCATGAAAAAAATCTGAAAGAAAACTATAGACTTCTCATTGCTGGAGATTTTTCAACAGTGATTCCAATAACTTCTGTTGAACAGAACAATACAATGCTTTTTTTGGTAGAACATATAGCAGATGTTCCAGCAAAGAATACTTTCTATCACCAACCTATTGTACTGTATATTAGAAAAAAACCATCCTTATATTATTGTCATCATCACAGGAGGAGATTTGAATGCAATTATTACCACAACAAGTAGCCATATTCTTATTTAACATCAACATCTTGCAAACAGTTCACTCTTCTAGATTTCTATTGTCACACATGCCAGAAGATCCTTGTTTGCCAATTAAGAATTTTAGTTGGTTGTGGTGAAAAAACAAAAAGTCTTATTACAAGAAAATGATCACAGAACATGCCATCCTACACCCATTCCCTTGTTTCCAAATCAACTAACTCTTTATCATTCATTAAAAAGCAGAATTAATTGTTATTGGGGCATTAAGAACATAAGAACATAAGAAATTGCCATGCTGGGTCAGACCAAGGGTCCATCAAGCCCAGCATCCTGTTTCCAACAGAGGCCAAAACCAGGCCACAAGAACCTGGCAATTACCCAAACATTAAGAAGATCCCATGCTACTGATGCAATCAATAGCAGTGGCTATTCCCTAAGTAAAATTGATTAATAGCCATTAATGGACTTCTCCTCCAAGAACTTATCCAAACCTTTTTTGAACCCAGCTACACTAACTGCACTAACCACATCCTCTGGCAACAAATTTCAGAGCTTTATTGTGCGTTGAGTGAAAAAGAATTTTCTCCGATTAGTCTTAAATGTGCTGCTTGCTAACTTCATGGAATGCCCCCTAGTCCTTCTATTATTCGAAAGTGTAAATAACCGAGTCATATCTACTCGTTTTGATTTTAGTTTACATGTTTATATAATTATGTAAACCGATATGATGGTACCTAACCAAATACCGGTATATAAATTTAAATAAATAAATAAATCTTAAAGACCTCTATCATATCCCCCCTCAGCCGTCTCTTCTCCAAGTTGAACAGCCCTAACCTCTTCAGCCTTTCTTCATAGGGGAGCTGTTCCATCCCCTTTATCATTTTGGTTGCCCTTCTCTGTACCTTCTCCATTGCAACTATATCTTTTTTGAGATGCGGCGACCAGAATTGTACACAATATTCAAGGAGCGGTCTCACCATGGAGCGATACAGAGGCATTATGACATTTTCCGTTCTATTAACCATTCCCTTCCTAATAAATCTTAACATTCTATTTGCTTTTTTGACTGCTGCTGCACAAGGAGCATTAAATCAAGCAATAACTGTTATGACTGTTTAAAATCTATGTTCTTTCTATGTAGCTCAAGTTGTAATTTTTTTAAAGAGTTCTGCATGTGGCATTCTCCTGATACCAATACCATTCAAACATATTTTACAATTAAAGGCCTCATTTTCCAATATCGCAGTGGTAATGCATGAGGGGGCGTGTCCTATGCAAATAAGGCAGTTTTCGTGCAGCGGGGAAACATCGCGGCAAATGTAATCTACATATGCCACATGAGCTCACAGGCCATTAGGGCTGTGCATGAGGCAATTAATTCAACATTAAGTATTGACAGTATTGACAGTTTTCTTCCATTCCACATTAACTATAAAATGTATTGAGACTTCTGACATCTGTGATGTTGAATGTATTTTAGTAAAATTGGGGAATATGTTAAGCTGGAAACTTTAATCAGTATATAGACTGCCAAGAGAAGAAAGTATTTCTGATCTGAATGACTTACCTACAGAGTGTGTTTTAAATTTCCACAATTTTTTAGTTCTTGATGATTTTAATGTGCATGACGATGTGCAACAGAATATTAATCTGGGGGAGTTTGTCTCAAATATAGAGATTATAGACCTCATGCAAATGCTATCTAATGCAACACACTCTAAATTTAGTTTTTTTGTCCAAAGTTAATGACTCCAATTTTTGAAATGTATTATTCAAATTTCTTAGTCAGATCATTAGAAATTTAAGCTGACTAAAATTAATGATAGGGTGACTACTAATAAGTATTCTCATAAAACTGCATGCAGAGGTAAGATTAATCAAAATGTAATAATGGAGAAAGTTGAATCAACTTCCTGGGAACTATTACATGAAGCAGTGGATGTCTTATTCCAAGAGTGTAAAAGGAAGATTAGTATGTGGCTGCTCTAGTTAAAAACAAAATAGTATAGAGATTAGACTCTAAACAATGTTTTACTGAGAACATCTTGGCTTTCAAGTATAAAGGTAGCCTCTTAGAGAGAATAAAGTTTAAATTTTTAACCCTGGTAACCCTGTAATCCATACAGATTGTCCAAGACATCTAGCAATTATGCTAATATCTTTCACACCAACTAGGAATCTTCGCTTGTCTCAATATCAGTTTCTCTAATGGAAAACATTAGACAAACTACTTTTAGATATCAAGGATTCTTTTTTAGGAATTCTCTTCCTTACAGAGATTCATATGGAAGTCAATTACCTGAAATTTAGGAAAGCAGTGAATACTTGGCTTTTTACTCAGTTTTTTTTAATGATTCATTTAAGATCTTGTGTTTTACACAGTCAGTTGATTTAAGGATTTGTTTTATAAGTTTTAGTTTGTGTTTTACTTTTCTGTCCCTGATAAGATATGTTTGTACTTTGTTTTTAATTTGTAGGGGTGTTCAATTGTTTGAAACAAAATAGTAAATACCAATGATATTTCCTATTTAGTTTCATGCCGTGGGTTTAAAAAAATGATTTAGAACTCAGAACCCACCCCAACCCTTCCCATTTATTAAAATATTGAGCTGAACCCCTCCCCCCCAGGACTTATCAAAATTTCCACGGTAGTCTAATTGGGGGCTCAGAAGCAACATCCTGCTCCTGGCCCGGCAGCTGCCATTATTCAAAAGGGCACCAGCCACACTTAGCCCCTAACTTATGGCAGGGACTACCAGTGTCATTAGGCAGCCCCGTCACATGATAGGAGCAAAGGGCTGGCAGATGAAATTTTTAAAAACAGTGTGGGCCAGCATTGCCCCTATCATGTGACAGGGGCTGCCTAATGACTCCTGTAGCCTCTATCATATGATAGGAGCAAAGGGTGGCCAGTGGCCATTTTGGGCAAATCGCACAGCTTAACACCAAGGAAAAAGGTGTAGCTATTTCTGGCATTAAGACTGTGCAATATGTCCCCTAATTTAAGTAATTCCTGCCCCAAACACTTCCCCGATCCCGCCTCCCAAAAAATTTGCATTCGCACCGTGCGCTACAGCATTTTTCGCGTACGTTTATACCATAACACATTTTGAGGAATGATGCGGTCTATTTGCTGTCATACTCCTCACTCTATGCTTTGGGGTTTTGATGCTTCTGTGCTGCTTGCCATCTCCCTTACTCTATGCCTTGAGTTTTGATGCCACTATACTGTTTATCTTAACCCTCATTCTATCTCTTGTGGGTATTGATGACACTGTGCTCTCTATCTTGCCTATCTTATACTTGGAAGTTCTGATTACACTGGTTCTGTTTGCCATACACCTTACTCTGTCTCGTGGGGGTTTTGATGCCACTGTGCTCATTGCCAAGCCCCTCACTCTGTTTCCTGGAATTTTGATTCCACAGTGTCATTTACAATATTTCTTGAGGTTTTGATTCCATTGTGCTGTCTGCCATACCCCTCACTCTGTCTCTTGGAGGTTTTAATGCTATTGTGCTGACTGCAATATCCTCACTTTAAATCTTGAGGTATTCATGCTATTGTTGCTGCTGCTTTTTCAGACACGTTGTGCCCTGGGATGTTAATGGCACTATTGGTGCTACTTTCTTCCTCATTTGGTGTATTGGGGTTTCTCGTGCCACAGTTATGGATGCCCTTTGTCACTCTGCTTTATGGTATTCATGCCAGCATGGTTGGTGCCCTTTAACTTTCTTTTGATGACCTGGGATGCTCATGCCACTATTGTTGGTGCCCAATGCCCCTGTTTTAATTCTCAGTGTTGTTCATGTTGTTTAAGCCATTTGTTCTTCTTTTGCAGCCTTCAGGAGTTCATGCCTCTGTTTTGACTACATTGCCACCCTTCACAAAGCCTTGTGACATTGATGCCTCTTTTCTTGCTGCCCTGTTCTGCATTAATGGTTTGTGATTGTAAAAACCAGCACTCCTGCTACTCCAAGCCTCTCTTGGTGCCATTGCATAATGGGTGTTTCTGCCTCTGCTCATCAGATTTCTTTTCAAATTCCCTTTCAGTACTTGCTGCACCTCTAATTGTTCCTTGGTGTGATGGTGTTCATTCCATTGTTAGTGCTGCTTTGCTGCTCTTTTAAGGGCTAATATTTTTTTTTTTATAATATTTTTATTGGTTTCACAATTAGGATTAACACAAACTTTTACATATCTTCAAAAGTAGCTCAACGTCAGCTGTAGTGGATCACAGAGATCTTGTAGTATACAAAGATATGGTAATAATATAAACCCTAAATAACTTGCCCATGAGTTTAAACAACTAGTAATACAATATGAAATGTAACCATTAACAGTACATCATGAATATTAGTATCGATAATCAGACAGTGAAAAAACAGCTTGTAAATGTGTCCTGTACCTGCTATCCTATATCACTCATTTGTTATTAGTTTCCCTTCCCCTCTCCCCATAACTCCTACCCCCTCTTTTTCTTCTGTTTTTTTATCCTTCCTTCCTACGTATGGTGTTAAGTAATGTTTGTTGTGTAACTTGTGTTATATGATATAACATTCAATGTAACATTAAATAATCAATCCTCTTTGTGCATCAAATACTATTCAGTGTAAAGAATCAAATATTTCATATGTTTCATAGGGGGGTACCCCCCCCCCCCCATATATGAAATCATACCAATAGTTGTTACAACCTGTGCTGAGTGAGTGGCGGCAAATTTATTTTATGTGTCATATAGTAATTTTGTGACAGTGAATCACTTTGTTGCCTCTATCTCAATACTGGGTGTGAGGATTTGGACTATGGGCCAAGATATGATGTGTCTTTCATCAGTTTCCAACCTCATTTCTCCCTCAATATTTCGGTGAGACGAGGCGGCCCTCATAAATGGTCTAAGGTTTGTATCATTGTGGGAGATAAATAATTTAAAAATGCGGACCAGGTGTTTAGGTTGGCCGCAAACTTCTTTGGAGAGGAGCACAGTTGGATCATCTTTTGGAACCAGTGCTCATAACTGGGTCCTTGCTCGTCCAGCCATTTTGATAAAATGACTCTCTGGCCCACCAGTCCAGCCTTTCCAAGAAATAGTCGGTCTGCTGGTTTAATACGTAAATCTAAGAAAGTAGCCGACCCAAAAAGCCATAAAATAGGGTGCAGAGACAGTGCAGAGTGGACAAACCCCGCACATCTTGTCTGAATTTTTTCCCAGAATTGTAATATTATTGGGCACTCTCAAAAACAATGAAAGTAGGTACCATCATAAAGTTTGCATTTCCGACACAGCCTGGAAGCACTGATCTTCATCTAGTAAGCTTGTACTGGAGGGATATATACTTGCCAAAGAAATTTATAATGGGATTCTTTCAGTAGAACATTATACGATATTTTAGGCATAGCAGCAAAAATATTTTTTAACTCAGCATAAGAAAAAGAAAAGAGAGGCCATTCCCTCCACCTCATATAAATGCCTTTTAGGGACTGCTGTGCACTGGCTGCCATCAGTGCCTTGACCAAAATGGATATGGTGGGGTGCTGATTTTTCCCAAGTTGGAGAACTTCCCTGATCTTTTTTGCTGGGTTAGAATCCAATAGTTGTAGTGGTCTGCTTCTTATAAAGTGGTGCGCTTGTAAAAGGGCGAAAAAATCATTATGCTGGATCTGAAATTGTTGATGTAATTCTGGGAACGTTAGGGGTCGCCCAGATGCTGATTCGAACAACTGCACTAGCTTAGCTACTAAGCTAGTGCTCGTCTCTGCCATCTGCGAAATGTCCCAATATCTAAGCCTGGGGGAAATAAAGCATGATGGGCTATTGTGAGTAGTGGGGATAAATGATGTGGGTGATGGTATTGCGAACACAGCTGCAACCATGCCCTCCTGCATGTGTGAAACAAAATATGAGTTCTGATAGGCGGAGGTGTCAGTTGAATGTCTGCTTGGAGAAGATGGTTAAGTGAAGCTACTCCGTACCATTCCAAAAGGCTTTGTTATGAGATAAAGTTTGAGGTCGAAAAAATCCAGTCCCTAACATATCTTAGACAGCAAGCTAAATTGTACATTTGAAGATTTGGAAGGCCCAACCCCCCTTTGACTACGGACCCCATAAGGACCTCGATTGACAATCTAGCCTGTCTGTCTTGCCAAAGATATCCTCATAAGGCCCTAAACAAAATTTTTTGGTCTCTTTTGGTAATCCAGATGGGTATCATCTGCAGAATATATAACCATTTGGGGAGCAGAATCATTTTAAAAAGTTGGATTCGTCCTATCAGACAGGCTGATTCAGTAAAATCCGCGGGAGAGCAGATGAACGCCCGCTCTCCTGGCGCGCGCACCGGCCCTTCGCTGGTGCGCGCGATTCTGTATTTAAATTAGGTGACGCGGTAAAAACGGGGAAAAGGAGCGGCGGCTGTCAGTGGGTTTGACAGCCGACGCTCAATTTTGCTGGCGTCAGTTCTCGAGCCTGCTGACAGCCACGGGCTCGGAACCCAGACGCCGGCAAAATTGAGCGTCCGGTTTTCGGCCCGACAGCCGCGGGCTGAATTCAAATTTTTTTTTTTTTACTTTTTTTACTTTTTGGGACCTCCAACTTAATATCGCCATGATATTAAGTCGGAGGGTGCACAGAAAAGCAGTTTTTACTGCTTTTCTGTGCACCCTCCGCGCACATAGGGGCGGATTTTAAGAGCCCTGCTCGTGTAAATCCGCCCGGATTTACGCGAGCAGGGCCCTGCGCGCCGGTGCGCCTATTTTACATAGGCCTACCGGCGCGCGCAGTGCCCCGGGACTCGCGTAAGTCCCGGGGTTCTCCGAGGGGGGCGTGTCGGGGGCGTGTCGGGGCGGTCCCGGTCGTCGTGGCGTTTTCGAGGCGTGTCGGCAGCGTTTTGGGGGCGGGTACGGGGCGTGGCTACGGCCCGGGGCGGTCCGGGGGCATGGCCGCGCCCTCCGTACCCGCCCCCAGGTCGAGGCCCGGCGTGCAAGAGGCCCGCTGGCGCACGGGGATTTACGTCTCCCTCTGGGAGGCGTAAATCCCCCGACAAAGGTAAGGTGGGGGCTTAGACAGGGCCGGGTGGGTGGGTTAGGTAGGGGAAGGGAGGGGAAGGTGAGGGGAGGGCAAAAGGAAGTTCCCTCCGAGGCCGCTCCAATTTCGGAGCGGCCTCGGAGGGAACGGGGGTAGGCTGCGCGGCTCGGCGCGCGCCGGCTATACAAAATCGATAGCCTTGCGCGCGCCGATCCAGGTTTTTAGCAGATACGCGCGGCTCCGCACGTATCTACTAAAATCCAGCGTACTTTTGTTTGCGCCTGGAGCGCAAACAAAAGTAGGCCTATTCGCGGAGTATGAACATCCGCCCCATACCTAATAGGGCCATCAACATGCATTTGCATGTTGAGGGCGCTATTAGGTGCCACGGGTTGGACGCACGTTTTCCTCCCCTTACTGAATAAGGGGTAAGGGAAAACATGCGTCCAATAGCAGGCTAACAGTGCGCTCCATCGGAGCGCACTGTACTGTATCGGCCTGAAAGAGAGAGAGAGGTAGCGATCTCCACCTAGTTAGAGTTGTTATGGTATGGCTCAGTAATGGTTGTATATTTGTATTATATAAATCCTATATAAGGGGATTTTAATCCCTAAATATTTGAGTTCTCCCGACACCCATCTCAAAGGAAAAACTCTTGGCAAAGTTGCCTGGATGGTGCCTGTGAAATCAATGGCTTCAGATTAATTTGAGACCGGCAAATCGGCCAAAATGAGTTTGCAGCCGTAATACAGCCATTAATGAGCTTTGTGGGTCCGTCAGAAGACCAGTAAGTCATCCGCAAATGCTGCCACTTTAAAGACATGACTAGGGCCTCCAAAACCTCTTATGCCAGGAGTAGAATCCAACCTTCAAAGCAGAGGGTAGATAGAAAGGATATAGAGTAGGGGTGACAAGGGATACCCCTGTCTCACTCCCCTCTGAATGTTGATGTCCCCTGATAGGAACCCATTAGCCATGATGCGAGAGACCGGTTTGTCATAGAGAAGGAGAATATATTGTAGAAATTCATCCCTGAAGCCAAATCATCGAAGTACGGAATAGAGATAAGACCAGGATACTCTGTCAAATGCTTTCTCAGAGTCAAACCCAATGGCTAGAGCTGGAATTTTGTGAGTTTGACATATATTTAAGGCTGTTATGAGTTTAACAATATTCAAGTTTGCTTTCCTTCCCTTAACAAAGCCTACTTGATCTGGGGATATGAGCAGGGCAGTATTATGTTTAACCTTTCGGCCACAACTTTTGCTAATAATTTTAAGTCAGGCAGTGATATTGGCCTGTAGGAACCGGGTATCAAGGGGTCTTTACCCAGTTTAGGAAGTACTGTTATATGGAACAAATTAAAGCTTGATGGGAATTCTTATTGGGCATGGCCATCCACATAGAAGTCAGTTAAAGGTATAACAAGGCTAGCACTGAGTATTTTATAAAATTCATAGGAAAAACCATCTGGTCCGGGGGATTTCCCAGATTGAACCGAGTTAATGGCTTGGAACACCTCAAATGTCTGAATGGGATGATTCAAGAAATCTGGTTGGGATGTTGTAAGTTTTGGCAAAACAAGGTTCTGAAAAAAGGATGTCTTGGAGATGGAGGAGTGAAGGAGATATTTTCTAATATTACCTATTCTTCTGTTACTTTGATAAAGGGGTGAGGTGGAAGCCCGGCCCCCCTCTCCCGACTCACAGCTGCTTACCATCAGAGGATCTTCAGGCATGTTGATGTTATCCCTTGGCGACTGGCTGAGATATAAAAGCCAGCCCCCCGTGTTACAAGCTTTGAGACGGAGGAGTGAAGGAGATATTTTCTAATATTACCTATTCTTCTGTTACTTCGACGAAGGGGTGAGGTGGAAGCCCGGCCCCCCTCTCCCGACTCACAGCTGCTTACCATCAGAGGATCTTCAGGCGCGTTGATGTCATCCCGGGGCGACTGGCTGAGATATAAAATCCAGCCCCCCTGCGGCGCATCGACGCCGCCGGCGCATCGCCGAAGCCACGCGTGCCAAAGGGGTGCACGGCTTAGTTGAACTTTCAGTTGAACTTATTGGATTTATGTCTTCATCCCTGCTTGCTTTGAGTTCAGGAAACAGGAACTGTGAGTAATATATATTTCCTCTTTAAACTCCTATCGCTCCAAAATCTCCATTTCTCCCCTAGAGTATTTAAGTTTAAGGGGTGTGAAGGAAGTTATTGGATCAGTTGGTGGATACTGGATCATTTACAAACTATGCCTCACACTAAGAGAAAGGCAAAGATTAGGGAGATAATTACATCATCTCTCACATCTGAGCCTTCACAACCACAGATCCCAAATGTCTTTTCACCAGCACCTAATAATGTACTAGTGAATCTGGCCATTGAGGGCTCTGGTATAGAGTGGATACGAAACCCTCTGGCCGAGGCAACTTTGAGTCCCGGTGCCCCAGATACTCCTCCTCCACCTCAAATACTTTCTACTGATTTCCTGGTCATTGATTCCTCTAAAGATGAGAAGGGAGAAAGAGACCAGGCTAAGGAGGTTCAAGGCGATCCTAGTACCCTGAAAAGTGATGCATTGATAATATTAAAACCAGAAGAGATCACTATGGACTCTATTTAGACAGCCATAAAATCACTTGAATCTGCAATAGTAAATTTAACAAAAATAACTGAGACATCCAATCAACGTTCTAATAAAATTGAGGCTGGAATTTCAAAATTGGATAAGGAACAACATGTGACTGATGGAATATTAAATACGTTGGAACTGTGTTATCAGAGATTTACCAAGACAGAGATTCTTTACGATAAAAGACTTGAGGCTATTGAGAATAGTCTGAAGTATTTAAATTTAAGGATTTTGAACTTTCCAAGACATGATTTAATACAACCAATAGATATGTTTAAAGAATATCTCAGTGTTATTTTACAGATGCCATTAAATTCTTTTCCCCCAATATCAAAAATATATTATGTTTCATCAAAAGGTAATGATATAACTGTAGATGGCAAAACGTCAGAACCACAATTAAATTTGTCAGAAATTATAGAAGCATCCTCAGAAACTATAATCAATACCAGGTCGACACTTCATGTCTCATTTGTTTTTGCAGCTGATAATGTTTTTGCAGCTGATAATGACAAATCCAACTCCCCACAAAACCTACCAGTAAATAAATGCAATGAAATAGCCAACTTTTTCAGTGACAAGATCAAAAACCTAAAAACAAAAATTCCAGATACAACAAAACAGGAAATCAAAATGAAAAAAAGAGACGTTGAACAATGGAAGACATTTGATATGATATCTGAAATGGAAATTGAGTCTATGCTAAGAAAACTAAACCCCGCCCCTCATCCATGTGACACAATACCAACCACTGAAATAAAAAAGTAGCTAATACAGTATTCCCAACATTAACAAAGATAGTGAATCTCTCGCTAGAGGAAGGAATCATGCCAGATAATCTAAAAGGGGCAATTGTTAAACCAATTTTAAAGAAAAAGAACAATGACCCGTTTAATCTGAGCAATTACAGACCTGTATCAAACCTACCCCTAATTGCCAAATTAATCGAAAAAACTATACAAAAGCAACTAGTGGAGCACTTAGAGAATAATAACATCTTGTATCCATCACAACATGGCTTTAGAAAACACTATAGTACAGAAACACTACTGCTAGCACTAACCGACAACATCTGAGAGGTTTTGACAATGGCAAACACTATATTTTAGTGATGCTGGACCTATCAGCAGCATTTGACACCGTAAATCACGACATACTTTTAAATAGACTAGAGGAAATAGGATTGAGTAACATAACTATCAAATGGTTCAGATCATATCTAAGTAACAGATACTTCCAAGTTCAAATCAAAGACGTAATGTCAGAAAAAATACAACTACAAACAGGAGTACCACAGGGGTCAGCTCTATCTGCTACTCTCTTTAACATATACCTGTTACCTTTATGCCACCTAGTAGCCGGGCTGGGCATAACACACTATATATACGCTGACGATATACAGTTAATACTTCCCATAGATGAAACTATTGAAAAAACATTAAATATCGCTAACATGTACCTTGACATCATAAAACAATTACTAAACCAAATGGAGCTAGTAATCAACATAGAGAAAACAGAATTCCTACATCTAGAACGCAAAAAGACAGAGATCATTCAAAACACTATCACACTCAAAAACAACCAAAAGATTGAACTAGCGGAGAAAGTACAGAACCTAGGAGTTATAATTGACACCGAATTAAACTTAAAACAGCATATATCCTTAAAAGTTAGAGAAGGATATGCTAAACTTATGGTACTCAGAAGACTCAAACCACTTCTAACGTCAAAGAACTTTCGTTCAGTCCTACAAGCATTGATTTTTGCAAGCACCGACTACTGTAATACGCTACTACTAGGCTTACCATACACCTCACTCATACCACTACAAATTTTACAAAACACTGCTGCAAGAATTTTGACCGTAAAAAGTAAAAGAGACCACATTACCGAAACCCTAGCCGAGTTATACTGGTTACCTGTTGAGCAGAGAATACAATACAAAACACTTTGCATCTTACATAAATTAATACATAACGAAAAAGCAGAATGGCTTAACACAGCCCTCCGCGTACACGTACCAAACAGAAACCTAAGATCAGTGAATAAAGCACTCCTTATGATCCCATCAATTAAGACAGCAAGACTAACTCAAGTGAGAGAGAGAGCACTATCCTTGGCAGGACCCACACTGTGGAACACCA
Source organism: Rhinatrema bivittatum (assembly GCF_901001135.1). Classification (NCBI taxonomy): domain Eukaryota; kingdom Metazoa; phylum Chordata; class Amphibia; order Gymnophiona; family Rhinatrematidae; genus Rhinatrema; species Rhinatrema bivittatum. The sequence goes on along the minus strand of NC_042616.1, from coordinate 231,069,511 downwards.
TGCCACTTGAGTTAAGGTTGCAAAAAGACAACAAAACCTTCAGAAAAGGCTTAAAAACTTGGCTATTCAAGCAAGCCTACCAAACAGAGAAGGGGAAACAGTGAGGCAGGCGAAGTGAGAGGTATGAGCAATTAAGGTGTGTAGCTATATTTCTATCTGTTTTTAATCTACCTTCTCGTTCTTCACCAGAAGAGAAGTTGTCACTTATAAAGTTAGATTTGTTTTTAAACTGATATTTCCTGGACAGTATTGTATCACAAACCAATTATATCATTGAGAAAACGATGTACCAAATCATTATGGCACTTGTGTAAATTAATATATCTCAGCATCCTTATTTTATGTGCCCTATTGTAAACCGTTGTGACAGATCCTTCTTAACGACGGTATAGAAAAGATCTAAATAAATAAATAAATAAATAAATAAATAAATTAATAAATAGGGATGCTGTATTTCGCACCTACATGAGGAAAAGATCAGAGAAATTCCATGGGGCACCTATCTGGATATACCCCGATTTCTCAAGACAAACACAGCTAAGGAGGAAGCAATTCCTTGCTTGTAAAACTGAAATAGAGAATTTAGGGGGGGGAGAAATAGGTATAAAGTTCCCATGTAGATGCGACATATTTCATCTAAATCAGAGATATACCTTTTATGAAGTGTCACAATTAAGAGTGTATTTGGAATCATTAACCCATGAATCCTTAGTTTTGGAAAAAGAGGCAGAGTAAAATAGAGAAGGTGCAACCTTAATTTTCAGTTGTTTTAGTGTTCTCACTTATTTCCTTTAACCGCTTATGTTCCTTACTATACTCCTAGTGGATTTCCCTTAGATTATATATAAAGAATGAATTAATTGTACCTAAAAGTTTTCAACGTGTTAATTTCTGAATGTCTGTAATGAATCTTTGCCTATTGTAATTTAAAATGCATAAAAAAAAAACCAAAAAAAACAAAAGGATGTCTCCTCCTCCTTTCTGTCATCCGGGTCTGCTGTGTATAAGGTCTCATAGAAACATTGAAAAACTTCACAAATGTCTTTTTTTTTGTGGGTAACTATGTCTCACGGATGATTTTTCATGTGGGAGACAAATGCTTTTTGTTTAGCGGAACATGCTAAATTTGCCATGAGTTTCCCTGGTTTGTTTCCAAAACGAAACAAGTGCTGCTCTCCTCGTCGCAGAGCATATTAAGCTCGCAAATTAAGTAATGTATTTAAGTGCCCTAGGAAGCTATAGTATTCACTTCTTTTGATATCAGATGGATTTTGGCTAAGTTCACCTTTTACATGTTTTAAAAGTGTTTCTAAGTGGAGAATATCCTTATGTAAAAGTTTGGTTCGGAAGGAAACATACGCAATTATGTCCCCCCCCCCCCCCCCCAACACCGCTTTTCCTGTCTCCCAAAATAGTTGGGGCGAGGAGGTATGTTGGTTATTTGTTTGGAAGTCTTTCCACTTATCTCTTAAGAAGGCATGGGATTTGGGAGGAGCCAAGATGGCCGACAGCTAGGTGACTTGTGTGAGCGTTCCTTCCTGCTATAGAATTGCCTCTCCAGGTTGACGAGAATAGTGACTTGAAGGAGCCTTACCTTTTGAATTATTGAGAAATTTCCTGCATGGGATGGAAGAGAAAGCCCAGGATGGCGTCTATCCCCATGACTAGGGATGTGAATCGTGTCCTCGATCGTCTTAACGATCGATTTCGGCTGGGAGGGAGAGGGAATCGTATTGTTGCCGTTTGGGGGGGTAAAATATCGTGAAAAATCGTGAAAAATCGTGAAAAATCTAAAAATCTAAAAATCGCAAAACCGGCACATTACAACCCCCTAAAACCCACCCCCGACCCTTTAAATTAAATCCCCCACCCTCCCGAACCCCCCCCAAATGAGTTAAATAACCTGCGGGTCCAGCGGCGGTCCGGAACGGCAGCGGTCTGGAACGGGCTCCTGCTCCTGAATCTTGTTGTCTTCAGCCGGCGCCATTTTCCAAAATGGCGCCGAAAAATGGCGGCGGCCATAGACGAACACGATTGGACGGCAGGAGGTCCTTCCGGACCCCCGCTGGACTTTTGGCAAGTCTCGTGGGGGTCAGGAGGCCCCCCACAAGCTGGCCAAAAGTTCCTGGAGGTCCAGCGGGGGTCAGGGAGCGATTTCCCGCCGCGAATCATTTTCGTACGGAAAATGGCGCCGGCAGGAGATCGACTGCAGGAGGTCGTTCAGCGAGGGTTCCGGCGCCTCGCTGAACAACCTCCTGCAGTCGATCTCCTGCCGGCGCCATTTTCCGTACGAAAACGATTCGCGGCGGGAAATCGCTCCCTGACCCCCGCTGGACCTCCAGGAACTTTTGGCCAGCTTGTGGGGGGCCTCCTGACCCCCACGAGACTTGCCAAAAGTCCAGCGGGGGTCCGGAAGGACCTCCTGCCGTCCAATCGTGTTCGTCTATGGCCGCCGCCATTTTTCGGCGCCATTTTGGAAAATGGCGCCGGCTGAAGACAACAAGATTCAGGAGCAGGAGCCCGTTCCGGACCGCTGCCGTTCTGGACCGCCGCTGGACCCGCAGGTTATTTAACTCATTTGGGGGGGGGTTCGGGAGGGTGGGGGATTTAATTTAAAGGGTCGGGGGTGGGTTTTAGGGGGTTTTAGTGTGCCGGCTCACGATTCTAACGATTTATAACGATAAATCGTTAGAATCTCTATTGTATTGTGTTCCATAACGGTTTAAGACGATATTAAAATTATCGGACGGTAATTTTAATCGTCCTAAAACGATTCACATCCCTACCCATGACTCCTTCTGGGCTGCCTTCATCGGGCCGTATGGACGCCCACATCATTCGCAGTAGCTGCTAGAGAGAGGGGGGAGGGGATTTTTAGCTCCCCTCTCTCCCAGGCTCTCTATCGCCATTGAGCCCAGTATGAGGAATGCCTCCTGATAATCGGGCAGCCACAAAGACATCCCCAAAAGCTGCTGAGACACCAATGAACCTAGGGGTAACAGCGGCGAGCTCAGTGGGGAGCAGTGGGGCATCTGAGGCAGTTGCAGACTCGTTAATCACCTCAGGGCAATTGGACAGGATGTTTTTGTGAGATGGAGAAAGGGAGAGTCGTGAGAGAGGAGACCGGGAATTACCTTCAACTGAGTTAACAATCCCAGTGCTGCCTCCAGTTGAAAGACCAGAAGAAGTATCCCTTTTATCAATATGGGATGCTATTGCTGAATTTTGAAGTTCTATAACACAACAGTTGTTGCCTATAGTTAACAAATGCAATGAATTGGAACAAAAAGTGTCGGTCTGGGGTAATACCACAACTGATATGAATCAACAGATATCTACCATTAGAGTGCAAATGAATTCTATGCAACAGTTTCAACAAATGTTGATTAAAGATAATGCTAATTTAGCATTGAAAGTAGAAAATCTAGAAAATGCTATCAGGAAAAAGAATTTAAGAATTATAAACTTCCCTAAGGTGCCAATGACCTCTCCAAGGGATATGTTTAAAAGATACTTGATAGAAATATTAAAGGTAACAGAAAATGCTATCCTACCAACATCAAAAATATTTTATTTACCACCATATAAAAGGGAGTCGGATGCACAGAGGGAAGGAATGGAGATATTACAACCAGATTTACCATACACTTTGATAAGACCACTCCAGTTACTACAAAACACTGCCGCAAGAATTCTGACTGGTAAAAGCAAAAGAGACCATATCACCAAAACCCTAGCTGAACTATACTGGTTACCCATTGAGCAAAGAATACAGTACAAAACCCTATGTATCATACATAAATTAATACCTAACGAAAAAGCTGAATAGCTGAACACAGCCCTTCGTGTACATGTCCCTCACAGAAACCTGAGATCAGCAAATAAAGCATTACTAACTATTCCCTCAGTAAAAACAGCAAGACTAACCCAGGTGAGGGAAAGGATGCTTTCCTTAGCAGGACCTATATTATGGAATACCAAGCTGGTAGAAATCCGTTTACAAAGACATCAAAACCTTCAGAAAAAATTAAAAAACATGGCTATTTAAACAAGCGTATCACAGAGAGAATGGAGAGCAGAACCTGAGGAGTATAGGATGCGGTCTGTAGAATGCCCATGCACATTACCCTAAGTTATACGTGTGTGTATTGTATTTTTTATTTTTTTGTTCAACACCAAATGATAAGATATTATGATTAATCTATTTTAAAGCTGTCACAGATAAGAAAGGACATGATGTATCACACCCACCAATGTGTATCTATGATGAAACTATGTTACCATAACTTGATGGCACCTGTTTAGTGGATATAAATGAAGACATATACCAACATTAATATGTGTGCCTTGTTATAAACCGTTGTGATGGTACCTAGCTTAACGACGGTATAGAAAAGATTTTAAATAAATAAAATAAAATAAAAGGAGGTAGGATCCGGTTCCTCCCTGTTTGTTGATGTACCACATTGCTACCTGGTTGTCCATCTGGATCAAGTTTGTTTTGTTGGACAAACAATCCTGAAATGCAGCGAAAGCATATCTGAGCGCTCGGAGCTCCAGAAAATTTATTTGGTGTTGTGACTCCTCTACCGACCAGGTTTCCTGAGTCTGTAGGTGGTTGACATGTGCTCCCCACCCTAGAGTGGAAGCATTGGTTGTCAATACTATTTGAGGTTCTGGAGTCTGAAAGGGTAGACCTTAAAGTAGATGGGACTCTAGGATCCACCATGCCAGTGAGAGACGAAGTCTCCTGGTAATGTGGACAATATTGGACATTGGATGATTTGCCTATGACCACTGGGACTTTAATGTCCACTGAGTTAATTGCATGGCTAGACGAGCCATAGGGATAACATGGACCGAAGATGCCATGTGCCCCAGCAAGACTAGTAGATGACGAGCTGTCGTGGTTTGACGAGATCTTATATTCCAAGCCAATGACGCCAGTGTGTGAGCTCGGTCCTTGGGAAGAAAGGCTTTTGCTTGGATCATGTCGAGATTCACTCCGATAAAGGAGAGGAACTGAGACGGAATCAGATGAGATTTCTGATAATTGATTACAAATCCCAATGAGAGTAGTAGTTGCTCTGTAAGATGGGAGTGAAGAACTCCTTCTGACGACCGAGCTCTCAGAAACCAGTCGTCCAGGTAAGGATAGACATGAGTGCCCAGACTTCTTAAGTATGCAGCTACTACTGCTAGGCACTTCATGAAAACCCAAGGGGCTGACGCTAGGCCAAATGGAAGGACCTTGTATTGGAAATGTTGGTTTCCGACAAGGAAGCAGAGGTATTTCCTGTGAGACGGGGTAATTGCGAGGTGCATGTACGCGTCTTTTAGGTCTAGAGAGCAAAGCCAATCCCCCTGTT